>NC_134488.1:105050202-105425202 GCF_040206685.1 Ascaphus truei | reverse complement strand
GGCATTATTTGATGTTGCGGTACACAAGGACAAGGAAGGCGGCAGCAAGGAGGCGGCCGACACAGGCAAGTGACCTCACATCAGGCCCAAGAGCGCCGCAAAAGTATATGGGGCGGACATTTTACAGTAGAGGCCACTCTTATTCGAACAAAAACCAGTGGCAATTCCCCAAAAAAACCAGGAAACACCCAGGTACATTCTGAATACATGCCTTAAACTTTCCTTAAACTAGCCCCAGCATTTCTGCATTGATTAATGGCCTATCAGATTAACAGCGGGGGTCCCTGGCAGTCCCATTCAAACTAAATTGGAATGCCAGGGATCCCTGCTGTGTTAATCAGATGGGTCGTTAGTCAATGCAGAAATGCCTTAAACGTGCCTCAAACATACCCAGCACATACCCAGCACATACCCAGAATGTAACCCGGCTAGTTTACGGCAAATTTTAGAATAAACGTTGCCTCTACTGTAGCGCCAAAGGCCCGGGCCTAATGTGAAATCCACCACTGCCCACACCACAAATATAGTAACCAACAAAACTTGGCAGCAGCTCCTTACTTCTATCAAGCCGCTCCTTACCAGCCTAGCCATGTCACCCCATTTTGTGAATGGCCCGTGGTCACAGCAAGTAGTGTGCAGCAGCGGGAATCTGGTACATTCAGCTGCACAGCTTGGGAACCAGTACAGCACTTGCCAAAACGATACTGTACCTGACAAAATCAATAAAGTCGGAGGGCGAGGAAGTGAAACGGGAAGTACCAGAACAGAACCAGCAAGTCCCTAGATATGTCTGAGCAGGTGCTGCATAAACAGTCAGAGAGGGAAGATGGTATAAATTGTATTCATTTCATTATTTGTATTATTTCATATCGGCTGCACAAACAAAAGTAAAGCAGAAACGATACATTTAATAGCTAACTCACGGTTAAAAAGAGTGGAAGCTTTCAGGTCCCTCGTTCAGGCAGATTGTATTTCAAATGAAGCTGAAATAACATGTTAACTCTGTTGGAACAAGGGAATTTTGTGGTCCTGAAAGCTTACACTTTTTATAACCATGAGTTATCTATTCTACAGGCTATCACAGAAAAAAAGAATGGTGTGAAACAGCGCTAATATAAAACTTAATAGTGTGAAACACAGGCAGCCAGGTAAAAAACTAATAGTACAATCAGTCAATAGGCATAACAAACAAAGGATGAACCGGCGCCACAGATAATAAAGTAAATCAAACCAATAGGTGTATAGTCCAAATGGAGTCCTAATTAAGCTGGTAATGAAGGATTCTCACATCAACGGAGTATATGTGGAAAAAAGAAAGAAACAAATTATGGTGCAGTAAATCAAACACTGGGGCTTAAAGGACAGACTGACAACACAAGACATACAAACGAAAAAAACACTAGCACGGCCTATTACTAAAGACAAAGCTAATTTATTAGGTGTGAAGAATAAAATAAACACACATCTGGAGGGGTAAAATTACAACCCTACTCACAAGATGCTGGATGTAAACAAGCAACGAACTGGAAACATGCTGCTGGGCTTCCAAGATGGCGACCGGAGCACTCTCGTTGGCGTCCTCACGTGACAGAGGTGGAAGATGGGTCACTCAAATGACAGGACTTCCGGGCGGATGTGACGTCACGTCCACTGAAGTCCCACCACAGACGTTCCTCCTTTATTCTTCCTAGTGACAGGATTCAAAGAACCTAAGGCAAATGCCTGGGAGCTCTGCACATACGCTTCTGAATGGAAGGAGAAGCAGGATCCAGCCAGGAAAAGCACTCGGTATTAGAGTTGTCACAGCCAAACTGCAAGCAAGCCAGTTCCCCTTTGGCTGTGACAACTCTAATACAGAGTGCTTTTCCTGGCTGGATCCTGCTTCTCCTTCCATTCAGAAGCGTATGCCTTAGGTTCTTTGAATCCTGTCACTAGGAAGAATAAAGGAGGAACGTCTGTGGTGGGACTTCAGTGGACGTGACGTCACATCCGCCCGGAAGTCATGTGATTTGAGTGACCCATCTTCCACCTCTGTTACGTGAGGACGCCAACGAGAGTGCTCCGGTCGCCATCTTGGAAGCCCAGCAGCATGTTTCCAGTTTGTTGCTTGTTTACATCCAGCATCTTTTGAGTAGGGTTGTAATTTTACCCCTCCGGATGTGTGTTTATTTTATTCTTCACACCTAATAAATTAGCTTTGTCTTTAGTAATAGGCCGTGCTAGTGTTTTTTCGTTTGTATGTCTTGTATGTCTTGTGTTGTCACTCTGTCCTTTAAGCCCCAGTGTTTGATTTACTGCGCCATAATTTGTTTCTTTCTTTTTTCCACATATACTCCGTTGATGTGAGAATCCTTCATTACCAGCTTAATTAGGACTCCATTTGGATTATACACCTATTGGTTTGATTTACTTTATTATCTGTGGCGCCGGTTCATCCTTTGTTTGTTATGCCTATTCTACAGGCTAACACAGTACCATCTATTTGTTTCAAACTGGCCTGTGAGTCATAGGGTAGCTAGGTGTCCAGTATTGAACCGGACTGACACTGTGTCCAGTAAAACAGATGTAATACTGGACATGTATGTGTCAAGTATTACCACTCTGGACATAGTGACCTGACCGGCTTGGGGGGGGCCACGGGATTTCCCCGGGCAGGGAGAGAGCAGGGCTGTGGGTAGGGGGTTGGGCAGCTTCCTCCATCCTGATTGGCCGCTTCTGAGTAATGTAGCCAAACAGGAGGAGGTGTCAGGGGTCTTGGGGTGGGGCCAAGGCGAGGAGGAAACAGCATGGAGCGAAGAGAAGTGAGAGGAGTGTTCGTTTCGAGCACATCGCACCTTTCACCCTTGTGTCCATTATTTTTGGAGAAGCCACCTGGCAACCCTAGTCATACAAAGGCAATCTACAAGAGAACACCACTGCCAGAAACGATGCGACTATATATTTGCAACAGCTGAGTAATGCAGTCCCGCAGTGTCAGTGCTGCTGCCCCCAGGACCTGGTTCCTGGCTTACGAATTTGTTAACACCACATTAAGTTTCCTGACACGACACAGCACAATGCACCCGTGCCTCAGGTCTGTAGGGAGAAGCAATCAATCTACGGTCAATAATTAAGCAGTTAGTGTCATCGCATCTGGGCTTCCTATCTCAGGGTCCCATTAACAAGTTCTGTGGTCGTTCACCATAAATCACTCCCTAATTGGTTGCTACCTCACCAGCTGTGCTTAGGGAAGGCAAGGACAGCACTTCAGTTTAGTGAGAGATAGTACAGTCAGGGTGCAGTTAGGGTGTGCAGGTCATCTCCTGTCCACTGGCTTTTTTTTCTAGTGAACAGACGTTTTTCTAAGGGGGCTACCTACAAAAAAAATGTTGAAAAACATATTGAAAGAGCGCATTGAGTCAAGAAATGAATTTCCCACCTACACTCCTTAGCCGCTTATGTTGGTACTATGTGTGTCCTTATTCATGTTCTTACATTTGGCATAGGTTTTCTAATTCCTTGTACGACGTGTGTCAGGCTCATACTGCACATACAGTGTCAGATTTCCCCTTAGGCCTGGGCCTAGGGCGGCAAAATTTTGGGTCTGCAAAAATGTCCACCCCCATATGCTGTTGACGCGCTCTCGGGCCTATCGGACCTAATGGGAATGCACGTGCATGTGTCCTGCCGCCTCCATGCTGCCACCCTCCCGCTCCTTTGGACTCCCAGCGTCAAATGAGGGCGCGGATGGCACAAACGGGACGTCACACGGCGCCTCGTTGCCATGGCAACATGACGTCACGTTTCCATAGCAACGCGCCAACGTGCGACGTCGCGTTGGTGACGTCCGCGGCGTCGTTTGACGCTGGGATTCCAAAGGAGCAGGAGGGCGGCAGCAATGTCTGAAGCACTTATTCCCATGATCTGTTATTTGCATTATTTGTTATTTATACGATTGTCACGTGTATTACTGCTGTGAAGCGCTATGTACATTAATGGCGCTATATAAATAAAGACATACATACATACATACATGTAGGGATAAATGCAACTGTAGATCAAGGAAGAGAAAACGATCACTACTTGGTTGCGCTCAGTACTAATAAAGATAGGATAATTAATCACAATAAAATGTAACCTTTACTAGTGTAAACATCACTGTTTTTCAACATTCTTTTGGTTAAGGAACCCCAGAATTAGATTGTCAAATTCTGGGGAACCGCAACCCTCGTCCGTCTCTCACGCCTACACCCCTGTCTCTTGGCGCCCCTTCCCGCTCCCTGTCTCTCCCCCCTCACACTTACACACAAACTCATTTACACACACACTCTCACTTACCTACACATACGCACACGCACACTCTCTCTCTTTAAGGGAGCTGCCGGCGCGCTGCAAATATCACTGCCATGAGAGCGCATGCTCTTACCTGATCCTTCCTCTCCCTCCTGTCAGCCGGAAGTTGAACATGACTTCCGGCGCCAACAGGACCAGGGAGAGGAAGTATCGCAGTGACCGGGTGGCTGCTGCTTCTGAGCTTGGGAGCTGCCGGATCACTGCTACGTGGGGTGCCGCTGTGCCGCTCTGCCGCTGTACCGCTGTGCTGCTGTGCCGCAGGGCCTGGGACAGCTACGAGATCTATCCCAGCTCTCTCCCCCTGGCGGACGCACAAACCCTGAGAGGTGCTCACGGAAGCCCGTTTGAAAATCACTGGTATACAGTACACAATAAAATAAAGTCCAAGGATATGTCACAAAAAAGGGCCTATTAGACAAAAATACGACCGAACACAAACAAATAAACACATTTAATTAAAAAGAAAACAGCTACTATGTATCAAATTGTGGTAGCAGGCATAATGGGCACATGCTAAGAAAGTGTCTAGAATCAAACCATTAAACGATACCAACTCAAATAATTTATGGTTTTGCAACTGATCTTGGAAAGACCCAGTGTATCAAAACCGAAAACAATATAACAGTAATGCAAATAGTGCAAATACCAAACAATGCAAGAGGTAAGTGACAAGTTGAAAAGTGACTACAGTATATGTATATTTTCACCATACCAATATAAAAAATTCGGTGTAAAAAACAAATAAGTGAATCTGTGATCCACAAAGTGTGCGAGAAAATGTTTTCTTCTTGGGTAGACTGAGGATAACAATAGTAGATACTGAGTACATATAGGGCGAATGCCATTATATATCAGTATTAAGCTGGGAGAAATAAGCCTCAGTAGTCCCTTAGTAATGCAGGTTCAGTAACTGTTGATTAGTGAACCTTTTAGCTTGACAATATAATGTCCCACTTGCATAGGGAAAAGTGAGACATCAGTGGTGTTTACTGCAGCTAAAATTGTGGTGTGATAAATAAGTGGGGTCAATATATGTATGTATGTCTTTATTTATATAGCACCATTAATATACATAGCACTTCACAGTAGTAATACACGTGACAATCATATAAATAACAAATAACAGAACATGGGAATAAGTGCTTCAGACATAAAAAGTAACATTTAGGATGAGGAGCCTGTGCTCCGAAGAGATTACATTCTAATTGGAAGGTAGGAAGAACGTACAGAGACAGTAGGAGGGCATTCTGGTAAGTGCGTCTGCAAGGGACCAAGCTTTATGTATCAGGTGTATAGTACTAGCCACAGAGCAACTCATATGCTTCTTTAAGCAGGTGTGTTTTAAGGTAGGTCTTAAAGGTGGATAGAGAGGGTGCTAATCGGGTATTGAGGGGAAGGGCATTCCAGAGGTGTGGGGCAGTCAGTGAGAAGGGTTTAAGGCGGGAGAGGGCTTTAGATACAAAGGGGGTAGAGAGAAGACATCCTTGAGCGGAACGAAAAAGTCGGGATGGTGCATAACGAGAAATTAGGGCTGAGATGTAAGGAGAAGCAGAAGAGTGTAAAGCTTTAAAAGTGAGGAGGAGAATTGAGTGTGAGATGTGGGATTTGATCGGAAGCCAGGGGAGGGATTTCAGGAGGGGAAACGCTGAGACAGATTTAGAAAAGAGTAGAGTGATTCTGGCAGTACATCCATTGGGATAGCTGTACATATCACTCACTCTGATACCTATATCAGGGAGTGGCTGTTCGGCCACAGTGGAGTAAGGTCTAAGTCTTCAAAGTTCAAGAATATCTGCAAGACCCCTCAGTTTGTGTTCGTCTGGTTTTTGTCTAGTAGCCACTCTTTTTGTGACCTATCCTTGGACTTTATTTTATGGTGCATGCACTAGCAAAGGGTTAAGTTTGAC
Organism: Ascaphus truei; assembly: GCF_040206685.1. NCBI lineage: Eukaryota > Metazoa > Chordata > Amphibia > Anura > Ascaphidae > Ascaphus > Ascaphus truei. The sequence goes on along the minus strand of NC_134488.1, from coordinate 105,418,963 downwards.
TGTGATTCATTATCCTATCTGTATTAGTACTGACTGCAACTAAGTAGGGATCCTCTTCTCTTCCATAATAAACATTTTCAAATTACATGAAAATAGCACAGAACCCTTTAGAGATTCTCATGGAAAACCAGTTGAAAAAGCACTAACCTAGACATATTGAAGGGCTTCTTAGGCATTAAGATTATTCAACTTGAATTGGTACTGTACTTAAACTTTGGTATAACATAGCTGTGCGTGTTGGGGAGGGGGATACTTTGGGAAAACCCAACACCTTTCCCTGCTGGACCAGACATTCCAAAATATGGGTCCTTGGGGCAGACAGACAGAAGACCTTTCAAAACGCAGGAACAAATTCAACACTTTGTTCAGTCAAAGTAATTACATAACTCTTTTGGGTAAGGATTTATCTAAAAACAAACTATTTCAGACAGCACATTTCTCTCTAACCCTGGTCAACTTCTAGGCCTTGTCTGCAGATACATTGTGCAGAGCAATAAAAGTCCGCTCGAAACAAGGCACCTACTTAAAACACATTACTTAAGTAATAATCCCCTCCGAACAGGGCATTACTGGCCAATAATGCCCTGTGTGGAAGAGTTGAAGGCCCGAGGCGAAGCATTATTGGCCATTAATGCCCTGTTCTGAGGGGATTATTACTATTATAGGCTAAATGTCGCCTTATTTTATTTTTAAACAAAATTCCTAAAAAAGACACTTTTGTAGTCATATTGATTTTTATCAGCATGAGTGTCTACATTCATATGGTTTTACTGCAAGTTTATTAAAAGGAAATTGTACATACTGTGACGCCCACACCCCATTGCAGTCTCTTTAAGTCCCAACTTAAGGCAGGAAACACTGTATTTCTTATATGGGTTATATTTACAGGGATTAAATCATATGATAACAGGCCCACCGTCCCTTTAAGTCAAACAAATCATAAAATAAAATACCTATTCTCTTTAGGGAAAAACTAACTAAACATCAGCTGCAGCCCTCTATAATGGTAGCTGCCAGCTAAATTGGTTGTCAGCTTAAAACATGCCCTGGCATATGCAACAATGTGCACAGTCTCTGCACATAACAATAAAGTGTTTTTCTTAACTTAGTCCATTGGAGCTGATGTCCCCGCATCAGCACTGTCTCTCCATGTCATGGGAGACCAGGTATTTACACCTTTATCCTGGGATCATATCATTGAGCAAAATCAAAATCTAAAATAAATTGTGTTTATTTCTTGGAAACAGACATACACACAGTGAATTACAATAATACAGGAGAAAACACACTTACGGGGGATTTGGTCTGAAAAACTAAACTTCCTTGACCGAAATAAAGTCTTTAACAAGTCCGTTGGAAATGGTGCTGAAAGTAGGACTTAGAAAATATTCTGCTCTGCAGTCCTGCAGCCGTTTCCTTGCTAGCTCCGCAAGGCTTCTTTGTGAAGGTGACAATCCTTTGGCTTGGAGTCACAACTTGGATCGGTCTTGGGATCTCTTCCCCTGGGCTGGCCACTAACTTTTTTTTATAACATTTGCAAAGTCAGTCTAACAGCATTACAACCAACCCACAAGCGTGGGAACATTAATGCTAACCATTCACATGCTTGCCAGTCTTGCGATGCCTGGCACCTGAGCTTCAACATAGCAAAGGGGCATGTGTGAAAATCGCCATCTTGCCTACTTGTCATGCAGAGGCCAGGTGCCTCTCAGTCTAGGGAGGTGACCACTTGCCAGAATGGCCTGTAATCATCCCAGGACTTGGAACTTAACTCAGCCATCCTGCACAGATGGCTGTTCACACTCCTGACCACACGTGTTACTTTGATCTACGGACCTAGGGGCAGACTTAGTGGCACCACACTCTGGTAGCTCATAAGCCCCCTGTGGAGTCCTGCAGTAAAAGGACCCCGCTTATGTTACAATGTACAAGCATACTACATTTTAAACCTATCAGTTTAATAAAATATAAATTATACATTTTCTTATTAAATTGTCCTAAGACTACTGGTGTGAGGGATAGAGTGAAAATTTTCTCCCCACTAACCATATCCCGTACTCTCTGCAAACGTAGACTTTTTATTTTAATAAAGCTTCACAGTCTTATACCTGACTGGAGTACCTCCCTGAACCCCTTATACCAGGGTTAGGGTTATCTGGGCTTGAACTGGGCATCCCCCTGAGACTAGGGACCCCTGTACTGTTCTGGGGATACCTTTGCCCCTGCCCCCTTATCCTTATGGTTGCACATTTTACACACATTGCATAGCAGTACATGTACCACAGGCAGGTCCAAGAGCTGACATTCTAGGACCCCCAAACACAGCTCAGGGGCAACCAAGTGGGCTTAACCTTTATTAGTGAGCCTGGTTACCCCCTCACCGTCACACTTCTCCTTTCCATTCTAGGGGAACTCGGCCCCACATGAGCTCAGAGAAACTCTCTTCTGTAGGTCCACTGTCAAGGGCTGTGCCAGCCTTCCTTCTTTATCTGGGGAGCATTTCTCTGTCCCCCTCTCTGGGACAGCAATCTCTCACTCTGACTCTCAGCATGGCAGATTCTCTGTGTTTGCCTTAAACACTTCCTTGTTCACTCAAGGAGTCCATTCTGATTAATTATGCAGCAGTTGTTACTGGCTACTCTGGGGAAGATTAACTCGGTGTAGACTGGAAAGCACACTTACTGCACTGTTCTAGCACCTTGAGACACCTGTTGGTATCACAATACACACAGCCACCCTCTATATATACACACATACACACTCTGCAGGGATCCCTCTATACACACACACAAACACACTGCAACCCCCTCTATATACACAAACACACACTGCAGTCCCCCCTACACACTCTGCGCCCCCCCTCCTCTATACCCACAAAACACACTGCAGCCCTACTCCACCCTCTACAGTCACAAAACACACACATCACACACAGCAGCCCCTTAAAGATACTGAAAAGAAAAGGCACAGATTAGTAAAGAAGCAATTTTAAGGGTGAGCACATGTTTTGGTTCTAAAAATATGTTGTGTTTTGCTTTTGGACATTAGTTTGGTTCTAAAATAGTTTTGTGTTTTGAATTTGGTGCTGGTTTTGCCAGAACTCAGTTTGTTTGGTTTTGACTTTTTATCAAATTCTGGGTGGGGTGGGGGATGGCAGGGAAATGCAATAATAAAGCATGTTAAATGCTTAAGTATATAAAACCATAACAACAATTAGGAAACTAATTTATTATAACTGTAACACACTCCCCCCCCTCCTATGGAAGATGTGGTGGCTACTGTGTGTTTGGTGCATTACCTGTGGCTCACAGAAGGCCTGAACCTCTGCCGCTGGAAGCTTGGGGTGTACCTGATTCATCGGGTGACAGCGCCTCCACCTGCAAGGGATCCCAACAGGGAGGGATGACCCTCTTACAGGAACAATACTAATGATGCACGCACAAAAATATATGCTAACAACCTTTACTACACACAATAATAATAGTGGTAACCTGTACCACACAGTCATATAGGCCCCAACCTGAAACCAACAGTGAGTGTCCCCAGAGTACATTGGGTGCCAGGGACCAAATCCCTGATGTCCATTCCCCAATGTCAAGGCCCATCCAAAGTGTTGGAGATAGCGCTATTTCGTGGAGTGTTAGTGCACTTGGTTAGGTACCTGCCTGGGGCTCCCACGCCTGGGTGTTGAAGAATAACAAGAAGGATCCGTCTGATCCAACGTTGCCATTTGCGATGGCGTCTGCCTTTGCGTGGGGTTGAATTCCGGCGTGAATAATATCACCCAACCGTCTTTACCACGTCCCTGGTCTGGACCCGGACCACAGGCCCCAGTCACCGCGTGGCGTCTCACCGGTGCTGTACCTGACTATATGCCGCTACGGAGGAAAGGTCCCTGACATGGGCTTTCCCATAGCAGCCACAAGCTACAGTGAGTCGGGCTGGGGCCTAAGGGGGAAAATCTGCCTAGTCTAGGAGAGCACTGCTCCCTGGACACTACCTGCTCCTCAGAGGTCCCTCTTCCGACTGACGTGGTCCCAGAGGCACCAAAAGTATCAATTCCTTGCTGCAGGGGAATGCTGCAGCCTGATTGGCTGTTTGGGATTAGATGGCTGCAGCCCCTGGGGCTGCTGGGGGTTGTAGTCCCCTGCGGAGTCCTGCTGTACTTGACGCCCAACAAAAACACTGCCCTGCGACTGCACTGCGCATGCGCGAGCAATACCAAGATGGCGGCGCCCTGCAACGGGAGCCGCCGATGCCTCCGGCGACGCTCGCCTGCACAACATCCGCACATCCTCCTGCTGCAGAGGAGGTATGCGGGGAAAACGGGGATCCGGGGAAAGGAACCCTGCTACATAACTAAAACACTGTAAATATGTGTTAGGGAGAGTAACAACAAAAGATGGGAACTTAGTCTGGTTTTGGTTCTGAATAATGTTTGTGTTTTTGGTTCTCAAAATCCTAAGGGTTTTATATTTAGTTTTGGAATGTACCGTTCTGATTTCACACGCCCCGTTTTAGCCATCTCTACTTTCGGCTTGTGAAAAAAGGAGTTTTGTCAAAGTGGCGCTCTAAACAAAATATAAGTGCAAATCTTATAAGACTATATTTAGTGAATTATACAGTGATTTGAACAGATAATTCTGCGATGAAGAAAAAATGCTACAAATATAAAATAATAAAAACTCTGTAAAGTGCTGCTCAAAGCCTTGTTGGGATTGCTCTCACAATCCTATGTAGTGTTGAAGTCCCCAACTATTGCGGATCCAGGGAAGAGAGAGGAACCCCAGAGAAACATTACTGAAAGATTCCTTTTGCTTCCATGCTCGCACATGCCCGTGTGAGTAGTATTATTGTTATTTCCCTATCACTTGGCTCCCTCCGCACCCTTGTATAGCATTGGTGCAGTTTGAATGATTTGCATATTTATGCTGTCTATTGTATCTTGTGTATCCATTAATATCTGAACTCTGCGCTCCCCACTTCATTTCCACCATTAACATTTTTTACTCTGCTTATTTTCACTTTAGGGTCTATTCAGAAATATGAAACAGTAGCGAAATTCCCCTAATATCTTGCAAAAATAACAACATTTAGAAAAATTGGCCCAAATATTTAAAAAATTAGGGTAAGATGTGACCCACAGAAAAATATTGCTATTTGACGGTTTCTCCCAAATGTTGACATTTTTGCACCTTTTCCCAAAAGAGAGGAACATGCTAATGTTTGTCTAACTCTAATTAGAATACTCGGAAGAGGAAAATCTGATCCATCTTCTCTACGAATGTTAACCCATTTCCCTGGTCCCAGGTGAGTTGAGAGCAGCACACATTTTTAGATACTGTACACCCCAAAGTTCTATTTCCAACTAAATGCCACAGATGTAGCAAAAGTTGTTACAACTGCTGGGACAATCCACCAATGGGAAAAACAGCCATTGTTTTCAATCTGCCACGCTCGAGAAGGGGGTGGGAGTACTGTGCTATTTCACCTGCAGGAGAGCGCCAGTACATTGACTACTTCTGTACATACATGTGTGACCACAGATCGAGAGCTTAGGCCAGTGGTTTTAAACCTTTTTTTGGCTAAGGAACTCTATGTTAAATTCTGCGGAACCCCGACCCTCTCTAGTAGCGTCTGAGATCATATGCATTGTAAGGAACCCCAACCCTCTCTAATAGCGCGTCTGAGATCAGATGCATTGTAAGGAATCCCGACCCTCTCTAATAGCGCATCTGACATCAGATGCATTGTAAGGAACCCCAACCCTCTCTAATAGCGCGTCTGAAATCAGATGCATTGTAGTGAACCCCAACCCTCTCTAATAGCGTGTCTGACATCAGATGCATTGTAAGGAACCCCAACCCTCTCTGATAGCATGTCTGAGATCAGATGCATTGTAAGGAACCCCAACCCTCTCTAATAGGATGTGTGAGATCAGATGCATTGTAAGGAACCCCAACCCTCTCTAATAGTGCATCTGCGATCAGATGCATTGTAAGGAACCCCAACCCTCCTTAACAGCACGTCTGAGATCAGATGCATTGTAAGGAACCCCAACCCTCTCTAATAGCGCGTCTATGATGGCATTGTAAGGAACCCCAACCCTCTCTAATAGCATGCTGCGATCAGATGCATTGTAAGGAACCCCAACCCTCTCTAATAGCACTTCGGAGATCAGATGCATTGTAAGGAACCCCAACCCTCTTTAATAGCAAGTCTGAAATCAGATGCAGTTTAGGGAACCCCAACCCTCTCTAATAGCGCATCTAAGATTGCATTGTAAGGAACCCCAACCCTCTCTAATAGCATGCTGCCATCAGATGCATTGTAAGAAACCCCAACCCTCTCTAATAGGGTGTCTTAGATCAGATGCATTGTAAGGAACCCCAACCCTCTCTAATAGCACGTCTAAGATCAAATGCATTGTAAATTCTTCTGTATTTGGTACAATTTTCAAATGACCTCAAAACATGAACCCCTGCTGAAAAACACTGGCTTAGAATATAATAAGAACAGTATACAACATCAATAATCAACCTAATTAATCAATATTAATATATATCCTGGAAAGTCTTAGGGAAACAACATAAGCTTCTAAGCAACCTTAAAAGAAACTAAATTGGGGGTTCAATGGATGGCTTTCCATTAAGATTATGAGAACCTGGATGGACCTAGCATTGATATTTTGAGTTTAATCTACACGTTTATGACAGAGACACAAGTTCCATTTAACACAAAAACAACATCATGCCTGTAGGCATCCGGGAAGGAGCCACTTGGACTGGGTGGTGAGTATAATATGGATGCACCACTGACCTTTATAACAATGTGGAAGCATTTAAACACAGATACTGTATATATCACAATGGGAAATATAAGATCACATGAGGTCTGACTGATATATGGCTGACATGGTTTTAAAGGCTGACCTGAGGTTTTTTTTTCATCATAATCTCCCTGGCTCTTCTCACAGCTGCTCCCTGTCAGACTTGTGTAATGAAGGATCTTTCCATCACTTCTGAGGTCCCCGGAGTAATTACCAAAGGGAGACAGAAGAGCCACAAAAAACATTGCTTGGGGGTGTTGGAAGCTTGCCAAACCTTGCAACACTTCATTGAGTGCTCAGTGATCCCCTCTGAGATACATGTACATACAAGCAACCCCCCTACCCATCAGAAGACACACATACTCCCCCTAAATCAGAAATCACTTAGGCACTGCTAATTGCTTCTGGTGCAACTGCAGATCTATATAGCATAGAGCCTGGGCTCTCTGATGGGCACATACATCAAATGACTGCAGATGTGATATATTAGCTATAAGGATATTTTTCAAGGCATCTCTATGTGCAAAAGCAATAAGCCTGTCATACTAAAAATATATTCTAAAAAATAAATGTTGACAAACTGTAAAAAATACTCTAAATAAAATGAAGCACACTAAAGATGTCCCTGAAATGTGTGTCTCTGTGAATATGTTTTTCTATTTTCTCTATTTTGATGGAAATGTGTGTCTTTAGTTTGTTTTCTTATTTATTTATTTTTGTACTTTTCTACACTATTTGTACGTTTTCTGACAACACAGGCATATTTGCTATGAACTCCCTGGTCTGTGTGTGTGCACAGTATATTATAGGTGAAATACTATGCTTTTTTACAACTATTGTCTGCATGATGCAACCATGAATCATATTTTCTTTGCAATTAGAATAGAGAACAGATGGTATACTTTTTAAGAGACGTATCATTAATACATGTCACGATGCCCAGAATCTGCTCCCCATGAGTTGAGCTGAGCTCATTGTAACAGGATTATATCCAATTATGTTTTATTTTCCAGGTCTCCCAAAACACGGGACATACTGTAGTGTATGGTCACCTTCTTAGATCATGTAACCAAGGATGAGACTCAGTTGTGTGCCCCATTGTTGTTGTGTGTTACTCAGTGCTGGAATGAGGATCTGCTTCCCTAGTAATCATTTTGTTTGTGTTTTGTATTTCTGAAGAGCAGTCTGACCTATGGGAAGGATGCTAGTCCCAGAGCATCTGTTTCCTTTTGCAGTTAATGCAACCTCCTCACATTGAACCTTAGGACTGATTGCTTTGGGGGCCGACTCCTATGTCAGATAGAGCAATGAAAGCTGAGCCTTCGCTAAAAGCCTTTTGATGATCTAATATGGGGTAAGGTTAGGCTATAAATAACTAATACGAGCAGAGGAAGGGATTTGAAGTGTTTAACCCCTTCGGTGCTAAGAAAGGTTTATTTCTTTGCATCTGTTTGTTTATCAAGTTGCCCACAACATGCTCGAGTGTTTTGTAAAATCTCTGTGCATAGAAACAGGATGCGTGTAAAACCCAGAATGCCATGCTTCATAACCATCATATACAAATGTTTGTCCATTAGATGCCTTCTTATTTCTTGATCAGGCTCAGTCATGTTAAACAACATCAGCAGTGACAACTCTTCAAAAGCTTGACATTGTTAAAAAGCAGAAACCTTTATTCAGTGTAGCCGTGACACCTGTGGCTACTAACCTGCCCTTGTACTGGCAGTAAGCCCGGGTCAGAACAGGTCTTGCCAGCCATTAAGATGGGTTTTCCCCACTCCATGTTGTTGCATTTGAGTGACAGTGGGAGGCGGTGACCACAGGAATGAGCATGCCCAATCATGGGACAGACCTGGTGCCCTCCTCTCGGCTGTACTTAAAGGCAGTACCACCCCAAATTCAGTAGTGCTTCTCCCTACTAAGGGAGGTCACACAACTGGGAGCCTGAGATTGGGGCCTTCCCTTGCCTCTCTCCCTTGGGGGAGAGTGAGTGTGATCCTATACCCTGACTTCTGATAGGGGAGTCAGGAAGAGCTAAGACAGCTGCAGGGGTCCTGACCTGTAGTTGTTGTCCAGGGACCATGATCCAGTGGAAAGCTGATCCGGAGAAGCTGTGATTGAGCAGACCACTGCTGTGTTGTAGTGGTATCAATAAAGACCTTTCCTGTTTGCATATACCTCCCGCCTAGATGTGATCTTACTAGGAGGAGAGGGAGTATTTCTACCATAGGAGATAGCCTCCATTCATCTTGGAGCCTGTGGCAGATGGAGGCACTGCATTGCTAGAGAACCATGTGGTCAATGGTACCCCAGAAACCTGTTCCTGTGTCCCCACTACCACCGGCGGACAGCTTAGCCCTCCTGTTACCAGCAGGTATCGTGCACCACATATGTAGTAATGGTGAAATCTCCCAACAGGTGGGTGAAGCACCGTTACATCAGTAAAAGTGAAAGCAGTCTTTATTTAGCTTCCCGCCTAGCCCACCAACCGAAAGGAGCGCAATCTCGTAGCATGAAAGGTGGTTTGCTGCATATAGGATCTCCACCTTCTTATACTGTGCGATGGACGGCTTCCTCAGGCTCATAAGCAAGAGAGGAGTACAGATCAGCTATAGCCCTACATGGGCAAAACCTGATGCAATTGACCCGCAACCACCCTGGACAGACTGATTCCACCTTAAAGACATCTGCCCTGCACCCTCACTCACATTGGGCCGTGTGAGTATTTGCATTAGTATATAGAGACCTTCTGAGATCCCCCTGCACTCATTTGTGGAGGGGTCAATATTCCGTCACAAAGATATCTTCTTTGGATTGTACTTACACACGGCCGTGTAAGTAAATATAATATTCTACTGTATATTATTATCTTATAGTTCCTGTCCCAACCCCACTGCATTGGGTTTACTTTATGCAAGATTTATCGCCGTTGATTTTATTGATGTATGTCTACTGATCCCTCGCTCCCCCTACTCTATTTGTTCTCACGAATCCAAAGATGATGCCTACCCTCAGCTCATAAGCAATTTACTACTAATAATAATAATAATAATAGTAATAATAATAATAATAATAATATGTATTTGTATATATTGCCCTATCAGAGGATTCAGCATTATACACAACAATGAAGGTGTAGACAGTTTCTGTGACTCTGAGAGTTAATAATATATTTTTAAATAACTGAAATGTACAGAGAACAAAGGTTTATCTAAAGCCACCCAAAGGCTGGCAATTGCTCCATCAGAGCACATCGTCATAACAAAAAGGTTAGTTCTCTCCCCCCCCCCTCTCTCCTCCCCCCCCTCTCTCCTCCTCCCCCCCTCTCTCCTCCCCCTCCCTCCCTCTCTCTCTCTCCCAGTTTTCTATGTCCATGTTTCTGTGTGATATATCTGAATTCTTAATCGTACGAGGTTGTGTGGAGGAACAGCCTGCTTATTCCTTTCTGACAGATTATCAAGGGAACAGATGGATGTTACACAGGGTGAGCTGGTGGCTGCTGCACGGCCAACTTTTCCTAGGCTCTGTAATTAAGTGAAGCAGTGAGTAGCAGCAATTCCTATTCAGTGTTTCTTCTGGGACCCATGTCAAATTGGTCAGCAATTCCAAATCAGGCTGTCACCGTCTTATCATCTTCAGTGGTGGGTGTTCATCACATGGCAACTATTTAGGCATTAATACAATACAGATAGGATATATCCCTGTTTAAAATATATATATATATATTGTAATGTACCTTTTTGCTCAGCGTCTACCAACTGTGCAATTCTGATTGAAATAAAAAGTACCAGATATTTTTAACACACAAACAGATGTAGCCGTGACCCCTGATTCACCCCGAGAAATGGGAGGTTGCGCTTGCAAAGAGCAGTTGCAAAGCCCGCGAAGGAGGAGAGTACAATTTGGCGGGAGAGGAGCAGTCCCTTGACCCAGCAGCCCTACGGGGAGGGTCAGGTGAGAGCGGTTAGCCTATGGGAGGAGGAGTTGCAAGACATATAGGCAGGGGTTGCGCGCACGTGGAGTCAGAGCTTCGTGGAGAGACGAGGAGACGGAGATACTGCGCTGGGAGGTTGTACCCCCAGGCGCAGGCCAGGTGCCCCCGGCCCAGTTAGCCCTGAGTCACCGTAGAGACAAGCTGAGCTAGGGACACCTTAGTAAGGGTTTTACCCCCTAACTATTAGTATTGTTCGGGACTATTCTGTCGAGAAGGAGATCGGGCTCAGACCTAAGTAGAGTGGCCAGAGTTCGAGAAGAAGCGCCCCGGATCCTAGCGAGGGCCAGAGCGTGGTGCCCTCAGAGACTCTTTTCGAAGAATCGTAGCAGTTCAATCACCTAAAACATAGTGGCTGCGCAGTCACCCATACACATACATACGACCTGTGGGAACGGGAGAACTGATTAGCGTATTTGGACATGGGGTGGGATCACCCGGTGGTGGGATTTGGGAAAGTGTTGTTGGCGTCCGCCGAGGCGCAAGTTATTGTTGGCGTCCGCCGAGGCGCAAGGATGTTGACGTCCTCCGTGGCGTGTTAAATGATGTGTACCAGCATATCGGAATGTCATGGCATGTAATGAATCGTAAGTTTGATCTATCAGTAAACGAGATTGGGTTTAGAACATGGTCGTGTAAGAGTAATTCTTGTATAGACGTCCTGCGAAGACTAACTCCCCCTTTGGCGGGATCTGTCGCAGGTGGAGGCGCTGCACCGAACTTATATATTGTATGCACCCCAGGCTCTCCGTGGCAGAGGCTCGGGCCCTGTGAGCCAGCAGGTAACATAGCACAGAGTAACAGCTTGCCAGTGATAGGAAGCAGGGTTACATACATACATACATACATACATACATACATATATATATAAAATCAATGTATATATGATTATAAATCATTGCTTTCATTGCTGTTTTCTCTTTTCAAGTCCTCATTTGGTTTTTGCAGCAGGAAGACTAACATTTGGTACTAATTTGTGATTGTGATTTGGGGAATGTTAACAGGATTTATGATTTGGAAGGAGTTAAGTGAGCCCCATTATAATAGATTGCATCACATTCACAGCCCATATTATAAGATTAAACATATCTGGAAATCTAACAAAGCAAGCTGACCTCTGACATAGAATGTTCTCAAAATAATAGGGCAGATGGGTTTATATAGAGATTTTCTGTTTCTTAAACCCAACAAATCCACAAGTCACTCTCAGAGGTAGAGTCAATGGATAAAAGGACAAGTATTAGAAGGGTTTCGTATTCAACCCTTACATTGTCTGAATCTTTGAAAATAATGTCCTTTCAAAGAGACAGACTAGTCTGATTGTGATATAAAAACTACCCTCATCTTGAATAAGGTCTGCAACCCTGACTTTCACCATTATCACCCAGCACACAGCACTTCCACTGCAGCAAGGGATTCTGCCGAATGACATGCAAATGAGAACACAGTGCCACCTTTTGTCTCAAGCTCATATTACATGAACAACCCTTAAGCCAGTGCATGCTGCTTTAAACTCAGCTTTTAAACATGGCCTTGTGTGCTGGGTGATAATGGTGAAAGGCGGGGTTGCAGACCTGTCTAAGACATGCAAATGAGCACACAGTAATATTTTCATTTGCTATATGTTTTACTGTGGTGGGTTTATCACTTTTTTTACCCACCATAACCTTAATAATGTGTGGTGAATACCTACTCTTAGTCTCAAACAAGCAGAGACAGTACAACCAACCTCACACTGAAGAGATCCACAAGGTCGAAACAGTCTGTCTGTGAGTGGGTTTACTGGCTTTGCATCTCATCCCAGGCTATGTTTAAAAGCTGTGTTTAAAGCAGCATGCATTGGCTTAAGGGTTTTTCATGTAATGTGAGCTTGAGACAAAATGTGGCACTGTGTTCTCATTTGCATGTCATTCCCCAGAATCCCTTGCTGCAGTGGAAGTGCTGTGTGCTCGGTGATAATGGTGAAAGGCAGGGTTTCAGACCTGTCTAAGACATGCAAATGAGCATACAGTCATATTTCCATTTGATATATATATATATATATCTGTCACAACCCAGGAAAATGAAACTGACCTGCTAACTTGGAAAGTGGGGAGGGGCGAGCTTAAACCCTCGGGGGGAGGAACCACTATATATATCTGGTCCCAGCTGTTTTTGAAGGTTAGTGGTTCCTCCCCCCGAGGATTTAAGCTCGCCCCTCCCCACTTTCCAAGTTAGGTCAGTTTCATTTTCCTGGGTTGTGACAGATCCAATGTTGATCATTCTTCCTGTAATTACACAGCTAAATAAGAGTTTTAACTCAGGTAGTGTTAGGACCTGCTAATGGTCATGCCTTGACGTGGCAGCAGGCTTAAAACCAAAGGGTTAAACCAAATGACCATTTTCAAGAGAATATATAGGTATTTCACTGTGTATTTTTGTCATATTGGATGTAGCTCTGGGCATCTTTGTTTTTTTATGTAATCTAAGACATAACCTTTTGTTATCATTTTGGTTCTGAGTGTATATTTGGATCAGTTATATTTATTCCAGGAAGAGCATAGTTTAATACTTTACTTTTTTTTTAGGTTGTCCTGCTGGTGGCTGCTTGTGTGTTCTGCTTCTCTCCAGTTCCTCCCAATGCCAATGACCCCTTCAGTGAGTCATTTGAAGTATTTTACTTTGCTCTCTTTAGTTGGCAGCTTGCTTCCTGGTTATCATGTCCCTTATCTTTCATTGTCCTGGGCCACTTTCTCCATTGAAAGGCTGAGGGTAGAAATAAATGACTCATTAGACCAGATTTTAAATTGGTGTACAGACTGGATCCTGTCATCCAAAAGTCTGTGTATTGATTACACTAACAACAAGCTGTACTGTTTCAATTCTGGCAGCAAGACTGTTAACAGATTTAGCGTTGGCAGCAGACTAGAACTTCAAGGTTGCATCTGTTAATGATCCCAGTAACAGAGATGATTCAGTATAGAAGTCACTGGTCAATGACCATTGACCAAATGGACTAAACTGACCCAACAATGAAATGAACTAGTGGTCCGTGAGTGATAATAGATTCATCCTACGAGAGAGAGATAGAAAGAGTGACCAAGGTTTTCCCAGATCAAGGAATCAGAGCTGGAACCCAGTGCCCTTGCGTACGGATAATGAATCAGTCCTCCGTAATCAGTTGATTTTGGCGTCATCTCTAATATATCAGGCTAGAGCTAAAAGCCTACAGGACACCTGCAAGCTCATATTAAACCCCCAAATTAACCACAACATATATATAAGCATATAAGTGTCACAGAGGAGTGCTACTGAGCATGGCAATATATATTTAAAACCAGAGACAGAACATGAAACACAGACAGAGCTCAGTGCACATCCAGTGAAACTTATACATGGTACGCAGCTAAAAGCCCTAAAGTTACCACTGGGAAATAAACCCTGGGGAGGGATTCATACTAGGTGGAACTGAAGGATTAGAAAGTGAAAAGACCAAGATGATAAAACAGAGCATGAATTTAACTGATAGAAGTGGACTCAAGACAAATATCAAATTTCACAACATCTTTAGGAAATAATCCTGTAGGCTCAGCATCTGAAGACACCTGTGTTTCTCTATATAGTCCCTGTACAGTATTACATGCACTTCAGGATTCATTGTGAATATGAACGGTATGGAAATTAATGGAAGTGAATGCATATTTATCATATTGAATAGGAGGGTATGGTAAAAGTGATGTGTGACATTGTGGGACAAATGTACTAGCCATCTTCTGCCGTGAGACACCTTCTGGTGCTGGAAGACACTATACAGCCCATTCAAGTCACTGGGCTTTAAGGAGTCTTCTAGGGCCAGAAGGTGTCTTATGACAGAAGTATAAATGTGTGAACCTACCAAGATTCGCTTTGCTGCAGCTTCAATCAAACTTTTTAAAAGTTCGAAAAATCTGCGATCAGTTTGGTCGAACTTTTGGTGCCAACATTTTTGGCAAAACTGCCCAAAATGAGCTATTTCACTCTTTTAAAGTGTCAAAATAGCCATCCCACGACTATTATATTATTTTAAAAAAACGTACAGTTCAACCGAAAGCCATGAAAATGAATCAAACATGCAATGCCCATTGACTTTTCAGCATTAAGCTACTGTAACTTTGTCACCAAACCTAAATTGCGGTGAATTCCGCAAAGATTGCACATCTCTAGACAGAAGGCTGCATAGTTAATGTGGATCAATTTAAATACCTCCCAACTTCCCACAGAGACGGCTACATTTATGCATCAATAAATTCCTCCTATGTATTTTACTGGGGAAATTACTTTTCTAATTTTTTTTTTTTTCCCGCTTTCATCTCTCATTCACAGACTTACAAGCACGGAGCCAATTATCTGTTCTAAAGAACTAAACAGAAGGCAAGGTCCTTCTGCTTTTGTTATTTTGTTCTCTCCCTCCTCCTTGTTTGTTTATTATTAGTTTATTTGCACTACTACAAATGTACAGTATTTTTTAAGTTTAGCTGGGAAGAGTAAACAGATAACTTATCCAATTGAGCCACAGTATATAACAAGCCTTTGGTTTCCCGTGCAAAGAGAAACAGGAGAGAGCTGAACAGGAAAATGTTATTAGAAATTACATGCAGTACCTCCAAAACAAGCACATTGTAATGGTGGCCAACTCCAGTCCTCAAGAGCCACCAACAGGCCAGGTATTAGGGGTAGCCAGGCTTCAGCACAGGTAATTCAATCATCATTTTGACTGAGCCACCTGTGCTGAAGTAGGGATATCCTTAAAACCTGACCTGTTGTTGATCCTAGAGGACTGGAGTTGACAAGCTTAGCAATAGACCCATTAGTTATACCTAAAATGTAGGCACAGTTGTTGGGGTTTAGGATCATATTTGCTAACCAAGGTACCTAATATAGCAGGGGTGCACAAACTGGGGGGTGCAAGATTTTCATGGGGGGGGTGTGCGGCGGTTGCATAAAAGTGTCCATGGCAACGTGACGTGACCGACAGGATAAGGGAAGGGGGGCTGTAGCAGGGGAGGAGAGCAGGCAGGGGCGGGCAAAATGTTTGCGCACCCCTGCTCTATAGAACACTTTCCAGCATGTCTAAGTAAATATGGTCCATTGTGGCCCATTGAAGTGAAGTAAGGTGTCTTCCGGAATAGAAGGTGCCTTATGGAGTAACAACTCTTGTAAATATTGCCCTTTATGGCCCATTTAGTTGAGAGTTGTAGTAAGGTGTATTCCAGCATTAAAATATGAAGTACCACTTCTTAGTAAATATGGCTCTTAGTTGTTGACTTGGGGAGCTGCTAGGGTTTATTACAACAATATTCATATGTTGTGTTGCATGGGGAACTATGGATCCTTTCAGAGAAGGTTGGTGTTTTCTGGCAACCTCTTGAACATTCCAGGTGGGGGGGTTCTATAGTGTAGGAGCTGTCATGACAGAGGGTGCAACTGCACACCTGTTCCAGGGCATTTGCCAGATCATCATGGGAACAAGACTTAATCCAGGATCACAAGATTTATGAGCTATCATAATTTCTTATTATCATGATATTACTGTCATAACGGCATACAAATCACTGTTTAGCTTATAATAGGATCAATGGAAAATACACTTCTTTGACTATTTGCATTTGGAAGGTGTACACACACACACACACACACACATATATATACATATATATATACATATATATATATATATATATATAGAGCTACAACAAATTCAATGAGAGCATTTGAGGTCTGTAATATAATGTATCCATTCTGAAGACAGTGATCTAATTTAGGTGTCCTCCCTAAATAAGGCAGATCTCTGCACACACTGTCATATCACAGCTTCTCTGAATAGTTCCTGACAATACCTCCCCTTAAACCATAACTGGAATAAATGGATATGTACCGGATGCCAGGAACCAGATCATCCAAGACCTACAGTATGAAGTAAATAGAGAAGGAAGGTCAAACAGCCAAGCAGGGAAATCCATACAGGTATACTCTCTAGGGCAGGGGTGCTCCACTCCCAGCCTCCATCCCACCAATAGGTCAGGTTTTCAGGATATCCCAGCTTCAACACAGGTAGCTCAATCAGTCCCTGCTTCAGCACAGGTGGTTCAAACAGGGGCTCAGTCTTTGATTCAGCCTCTGATTGAGCCACCTGTGCTGAAGCTGGGATATCCTGAAAACCTGACCTGTTGGGGGTGTTTGAAGCCTGGAGTTGAGCACCCCTGCTCTAGGGGACAGTACTGACCTTGGTTGCAAAGTAAGGGGAACTTAGGGGGTAATTTTATTTTGTCTTAAGCGGACAATCGCACTGAAATCAGACAAAAACACCCATTGACAAAATGACCCCCGTATTCTTTCTGGCTTGGGTTTTCTTTGCACGGGAGTGAGCCATATATTGTTATGTCCAAGCATTTCACTAAAAGTGCACGGAGAAGCCAGACATACAGGTGAGACTCAATGATACAGGAAGACATCTGGGAAATGTGACATTATTGGTGTGGGATAAAGAAAAAATACAAAGGGGGTTATTTATATATATCAAACTAAAAACTAAGGCTTTGACAATGAATTGACACAGAGAAAGACTTTTTGAATATGTCAATGTATCAAGGTACATGTTATATATTTGATCTTCCCTGAACAGAGGAGTTTCCTCAAAGAAACCTAAATTCTTGTGATTAGAAACCCATTGTCCAGAAGCAATTTACTGAATGTCTCATTGTAAGGGAAATAAAAAGGCAGCTGCCACATTAATAATAACTATTTCACTTAGTGCTTTTCTCCAATGGGACTCAACACACGTCACAATTACAGCACAGTGCACGGTACACAGCCCATAGGAATCGTTACAGCTCCAGTCCCTGAGCTTACCAGCTACGTGTTTGGTGGCTGAGGCGCAGGGAGATAACGTGACTTGCCCAAGGTCACAAGGTTCCCCTAATTCAAACGGTGTCATTGTTTTACATACTCAGTGCTTTTACTCACTGAGCCGCTCCTGTTACTAGTTAGCTAATAACAAAAGCTTCACTGCATTCTCCTCACAGATTGGCTGCCACAGCCAGCAACACACCTTCAAGCACTTAGACCTCAGCAAATATTCTGTGAACTGTCAGGTTGCTAGAGATAAGAAAGTTGCAGTCTTGCTACTTTGTGGGTTTCAGGCTCAGATTAGATATAATAAAAATGGAGTTTTGTTGTTTATTGCAGAAATATAAAAAGATACAGCAGTGGTTGATGAGAAAAGATGTAATTGCAGTTACATGCACAGGCTCTAACATGCAGGCAGTCTATCATGCTTGGGGTTGTGAATAGTTTCAGCTGTACATCCTTTTCTTCTCTCTGCCTGTGGCTGCTCTTTTCACTCTAGCTCTGACTCCTCATTACCTGACCTCTAATGCAGACCACGTCACAGTGAAATCACCCAACGTCAGCATCCCTGCGCCTGCTAAACTTGGCGCAAGATCAATACCAGGAAGACAATTACAGCAGCCGGCAGCCAACGTCAACCCAAACTGCTGAGGAGGGTTCATCTGACACACCGTTTCCATGGATACATCAAAACTGCTGACAGCACATCTGTACGCTTCCCAAATTCAACTTGCTGTCCCTCTTTGTTCACCAACTCACATAAATTCTTGCTTTTCGATGCTTGTTTCGGTGAAACCTGCTGCAAAATCCCAAAAACCAGGTTAACTTAACCCGGTACCCCCGTTTAAGCAGGTGGCAGCACATTCCTCTGCACAGTTTCTCATGGGGAGTATAACGTTGATACTTTATAGTTTATACACCATAAATAGCGTTCCTCATGCTTTAACATTGCTTATGCTGTAAATTCTGGACATTGCTTTGTCAGTACTCCACCAATTAATACGTAATGTCCTTGAATTATGCTCTAGGCCAGGATTAGCCAACTCCAGTCCTTAAGGGCCACCAACAGGTCAGGTTTTCAGGATATCCCTGCTTCAGCACCAGTGGCTCAATCAGTGGCTCAGTCGTTGATTGAGCCACTGATTGAGCCACGGGTGCTGAAGCAGGGATATCCTGAAAACCTGACCTGTTGGTGGCCCTGGAGTACTGGAGTTGGCCACCCCTGCTCTGGGCTCTTGGACATCCCACTGCCACAACTCAACCACTTCTCCCAAAATACAAGACTTCTTCCTCCACATCAACCACGTAATTACATTTTAGGAAGGACAAAGGGAAGGACAGGTAAGGATGATGATAACTGGACAAAGGGGATTGTTTACCGGTTGCTTTCAAATCCCACTGCTGCCTGCTAAATAGTTATCAAGTTCAAAACAGGGGCGCATGTAAATGATCAATATCACGTCTGATGTTTTGCTGTTCAGAGCTGATGAGAACGGCGATAAAGAGCAATCGATAAGTAGCCCAATTTATTTGCCCCCACCAGCCACCCAGCAGTCACTGTTCTTCTCCACACATGCAGCAGGATTCCTGGTCCTTCCCCTGCAGCTGAACTTGCACTGTATAAGTAGGTTATATTATTTCTGTTTACCAGAATACACCCCCTCTTTCCCCCTCGGCCTGCCGCAGCAAGCCATTTCTCTTCTGCTGCTGCTGCTGCTGCTGCATTATTAAAAACCTCTTCTCTCTCTGAAGGATCAGAGGGGTTATTTTTCTCGCTGCATTCAGTTTTCTGTGATTACTCCTTTTTACTTTCCTGCAGGGAGGGGAATCGGGAAGAGGAAACATCTACATTTCAACGAACTTCTACATTCTTAGCATATATATTCACCTAGAAACTCACACACACTTGCCCACAATATATATATATATATATATTTATATATATATATATATATATATAATATATAATCAAAAAATAAATAGATGATACCGTTCTGTGGCTAACGAAATGCTTTTATTTGTGCGAGCTTTCGAGATACACTGATCTCTTCTTCCGGCGATGTTACAATGAATGAAGCAAGCAAAAGCTATACTATAAACAGTGTCTATTGGAATGTTATCTGTGCTGGTCCTTCCCCCGGTGTGGATGTGTTTTATGGCTGGTGGTGTCAAAATGTTCCTATTGTGATTATTGAAGCTCGGCTAACACGGTACTGATACCTCTACATATATATATATATATATATATATATATATAAAAATATATATATTCCCCTGGAAATGCACACACACTTGCACACATATATATTCACCTAGAAACTCACACACACGCTTGCACACATACAGTATATACCTTTTTCATTCTCTCTTCATATAAGAAACCACATTTTTTTTTACTGTTAATAATATATTTTGGTCACGGTGTAACAGAACGTGCTTATCCACCTAACTGCGGAGCAGTGTTTTGCTAGCTTCTCTGGCACTGCAGTAGTTCCTGAAAAAAAATTGCTCTATGGGGATTTTGATTTTATAAAGCTCCACCAGAAAAATGACTCGGAGCCCCGTTGAAAAAAATATTTATAGCTGGTACTTTGTGATTTTCTTTTTATTTGGGAGCAGAACTAAAAGTTTCTTCCTGTATATGTCACCAGATGTTAATCTTCAGGAATCCCCATTGTTCAAAAAAAAAAAAAAAAAATATATATATATATATATATATATATATATATATATATATTCTGCCCTGGGGGCATTTACGCTGTACATGAGATATGTGTGTTCTACCCATGTGCTCCCAGGACACCAATAATGATTGGCTACGCAGTGACAAACGTGCTGGGGGCTTGTTATTGCAAAATAGACAAAGAAGACCCAAATGCACATCCAATATGACAAATTATTTAGTTAATTACTATGTTTTTTCTTCTTATAAGTATGGGTCATTTAGTCGACACACAATTGTATGTATGTATGTATATCTTTATTTATATAGCACGATCCATGTACAAAGCGCTTCGCAGCAGTAATACATGTGACATAATAATATAACAGATAATGGGACTACGCACTTGAGACATAAAAGTAACATTTAGGAAAAGGAGTCCTTACTGCAAAGAGCTTACAATCTAAGTGGTAAGTAGGAAGAACTTACAGAGACAGTAGGAAGGTGTTATGGTAAGTGCATCTGCAAAGGGTTAAGGTCAATGTATGAAGTATATAGTATCAGCTACGGAGCTATCCATATGCTTCGTTAAGGAGGTGGGTTTTAAGATGGGCCTTAAAGGTGAATAGAGAGGGTGCTACTCAGATATTTTGGGAAGGGCAATCCAGAGGTGTGAGACAGTGAGTGAGATAGGTTTTATAGGTGGGAGATGGATTTAGATACAAAAGGGGTAGAGAAAAGACATCCATGAGCAGAACTCAAGAATCAGGCAGGTGTATAGAGAGATATTAGCCTTAAAAGTGAGGAGGAGAATTGTGTGTGTGATACGGGATTTGATAGGAAGCCAAGAGAGGGATTTCAGCAGAGACGCTAAGACAGATTTAGGAGAAGGTAAAGTGATTCTAGCAGCAGCGTTTAGGATAGATTATAGGGGAGACAGCTGAGACAGGATGGCTGGACATTAGAAGATTACAATAGTCGAGACAGGAGAGAATGAGAGCCTACGTCAGAGTTTTAGCAGAAGAGCAACACAGGAAAGGGCGTTGATTCTGGAGGAGAAGAGGGTTGTCCACAGCATGAAAGGCTGTAGCGAGGTCAAGTAATAGGAGCAGAGTGTAATGACCTTTGTCTTTGGCAGGATGGAAGTCATTAGCTATTTTAGTGATGGCTGTTTCAGTGGAGTGAGCAGTACTGAAGCCAGATTGTTGAGGGTCTTGGAGAGAATAGGAGATGAGAAAATAGAACAAGCGTGAGAACAGAAGGGGTTCAAGGATTTCAGAGCCAAAATGCAGCAGGGAAACAGGACGATAATTAGAGAGACAGGTATGGTCTGGGTTTTGATGCTAAC
Organism: Ascaphus truei; assembly: GCF_040206685.1. Lineage (NCBI taxonomy): Eukaryota > Metazoa > Chordata > Amphibia > Anura > Ascaphidae > Ascaphus > Ascaphus truei. Next base: position 105,397,269 of record NC_134488.1, on the reverse strand, counting down.
ATTATGTATGTCTAATTGAAGGCTTGTTATCCAACCCATGGAGGAGAATTTCAAAATGTATATTATTGCATATGGGAGAAAACAAAAGTAAAAAACAAAATATGTAGCAATGCCCTTTGCTTGAAACACCTTAATACAATACATACAGTATACAGTATATACAAATCTGCATGAAACAAACTAAAAAATATTCTGTTTATGTTTTCACCCCTACATGCCACCAGTCTGTACTCCTGTTAATTTGACCTTTACTGAAAGTTGTAATTTGTTTGCAATGCAATGTGTTACTGCACTCTGTCTCCAGCACTGAAGGAGTTGACGGATGCTACAGAGGGCTTGAGGGAGTCACACAGATCCAGATGCCCAAGGCCACATAAAAATGTACAAATAGCCTCGTCTTATAGGAAGCTTCTCCTAATCCTTTCCATTAGTTTTTTTTTTAAACTGATGACAAAACTGCAAAGCCTTGCAATCTGTCGCCCTGACTAGCCCTTGCTAATCCTTCTCAGTGCACCAAATGTTGAGTGAGAAGAGAGAGAATGGGTGACGAGAGGAGACAGATTCTGTAAAGACTCTTTAGCTGGGATTTGGCAACTCTCTTCCACCTCTCCACTCCCGCCCACATAGTGGGGGCTAGAGAAACACTGTCAGTAGAAACCTTAATCAGATAATGATGTCATCAGGTGAGCCAATGTAGGACTCTTCTGACACAGTAGTATACAGTATCTGTACAGGATAATGACTTTGCTGCTGCAGGGCTGGACAGCAGAATCTGCACTAATGCAGAGAAATAGGCCAGGCAAGACTTGCAAAGCATTGGGTTATACTCAAGTTCAAAATCTACCTTATCTTCCACATGTCTGGATTTTCTAGTTAACTGATTATAAAATAAAATCTGAACGATTATGCATAGCGTTAACTCAAAAATGGCGGAACAGTATTTATGAAATCTTTCTATCTGCAAACACAGGGCAACACTGTATCAGAAAAATCTAACAAAGCAATGGAGAATAATAGACCTATCAGTGTGAATCAAACCGAACGTAAGTCCCTCCTTACAGCATCCCCCTCCTCACTGATATTTGCAATTCTAGCAAACTTTTTTTGCCTTGCTGAATGTTATGTCATATCATGCATTCTGGTTTATTCTCCTAATTTATGAGTGAAACTCCCTTATAAATTGCTGGGAATGGTTAAACACCCTGAAATGTGCAGTCTTCCTCAGAAATGCTTGTACTGCAAAATGATAATTTTCACTGCGATTGTTCCAATCCTGAACATGAAATATTGCTTTGGTAACATTAACAGTAAAGGTCATTGCCCATTGTATTTTGCTAGTGGCAAATGTTTAATATCATGGTTTCATAGAACAGACTTGCTATGGAAAATCTCTAATCATCTGTAATTTTTCTACTGCAGAATTGGTATAATATATGGGTATAAATTACCACTATTAGTTACGGTTTTACATGCCTCCTCTTCTCTAAGTCTATTCTTATTGCTGGCATCTACCATCCCCCTAAAGCCCGACTACAATCCCTGACTGATATCACTCATTTTCTTGGCACAATTTACTCTCTGAATGGGAAGAGTCAGCTGTTAGTTCTTTGGGGGTTTCAACCTCAATTAGCATGACCCTAAAAACAACAAAATCGGACACATTTTAAGTCACCAAATTTAACCCAACTAATTTCCAAACCCATACAGACAAACCTAAAATCTGGCAACCATTCCTTGCTAGATTGGATTCTATCCTCATGTCCCAACAGAATCAAATCCTCTGGTATCCTACCTGACATTTTCAGTGACCAGGCAATAGTGTACTGTACTGTGTAAGGAAAATCCACCAAAGTCAAGCCCTAAAGTTCCCTCACTAGAACATTTAAGAACTTTAGCCCACCACTATTTCTAGCTGATCTTACCAACTGCCCTTGGTACAGAATTAACCTGATACCTGGCCCTGATTCTGCGCTTATTTATTTCCAAACAGAGTTCTTAAAACTCTGTGATACCCATGCCCCACTACGCAGAATAAGAGTACAGGGGACCCATTTTCCATGTGTTACAACCGACTTTATTGCACTTTACCATTTGAGAGATACCTTGCAGAAGAGATTCAAAGTAACTGGCACCAGCAAAGATTTTAATAACTACAGATGCCTGTGGAATACAAGCACAAGGCAAACAAGACTAGCAAAAGCTCAATATGACTCTGACAATCTTTAACAAAATACATCAAATACATAAAATCCAGCAAACATCTGGAAGGTCATCAGTAATATATTCCAGCCTTCTAGCCATCAACAACCATCTAATATAAAAAAGGATGATGCTACTCTGACAGATCACACCAACAGTGCAAACGCATTCAATGAATGCTTTGTGGGTTGTGCAACTTCTCTACGATCAAAGCGCAACTCTAACTACAATGATGAAGCTCAACATGTGAGAACCCCTATAGCTTCACCCCCTCCCAACAGTGCTTACAATGTGCCTCAATATCTGTAGAAGAGATTACACAAGCGACTCCTAACATTAAAAAATAAACAGCCAATGTGGGCCTGACCTACTGCAATCAAAGTTCCTATGACTTGGTGCCCCATCCATTGCCAATGGCGCTTGCCTTACTAATGAACTCTATTTTGTCTTCTGGAAAACTGCCAGAGTGGTTCCAGTCTTCAAAATTGGGGACAAAAATGTTGTCTCCAACTACAGCCCAATTTCTTCTCCTAATAGTATCCAAAGTCAACCAAAAATGTGTCCACTGCCAAATAAGCGATTTACTATAGCAAGACAAATTTCCTTAGCCAATTCCAATCAGGTTTTCGCCCAAACCACTAACCAGTGACTACCCTCTTAAAAGTTTGCAATTAGATCCAGTGTGGAATGGAATTGGGACAACTTACTTGTGCAATATTCCTAAATTTTGCAAAGGCTTTTGATACTGTTGATCATGTTATCTTGGTAAACAAACTTCATTGGTCTGTAATAGGGTAACATTCTTTAAACTGGTTTCACTCATACCTAGTGGGTAGATCCCAATATGTATCTATCTCGGGCTCTAGCTCTAACCTCTTGGATTTCACCTGTTGGTCCCGCAAGTCTCTGTTCTGGGACCCCTAATCTTTTCAGTTTTCATTAATGATCTTCCCACAGCTTGTAAGGCAGCTTCAATGCCCATGTATGCGGATGACACAATCTAATATGCACACAGCCATAGCCTCTCCGACCTTGGACACGTACTTCAATCTGATTTTTCAAGATTTGAATACTGGATTTCCCAAAACAAACAGTTTTTAAACACTGACAAAACTGTAACGATGGTATTTGGGGCTAAAGCTAAATCTCTAAAGCTTCCAATGACAGAGCTATAAATCAGTACTCACTCTGACACCATTCTAGCCCCTGTCACTAGTTAAAAAATCTTGGCATATGGCTTTACTCCCATTTAACATTTGGATACTCTGACATCCAAAACCTATGCCAAACTAGGTGTACTTTATAGGAACAAATCCTCCATAAACCCACAGATCAGGAAGCGCATAGCACAGCAGATGCTAATGCTAATTATAGACTATGGAGACATATAGTATAAGGTAGAGCACACGAAACCCATCTTAGCAAACTTGACACCACTCAATATGCTGCTTTGTCCTACATTGGAACTACAACACACAACACTGCAAAATGCTCCAAGACTAGATGTAGAGGTCCAACGAGGGGTGATGGCACACAGCAAATAGAAAAAATGTACAGCTCAGCACAAAAGGGTTAAAATAAAACCAATGTATTACTGTAGATGGGTGACTCTCTTACCCACAATCTGATCCCATGTCACCCATCTAATAAATTGGTTTTATTTTTATTCTTTTGTGCTAAGCGCTACATTTTGTTTCTATTTGCTGTGCGCCATCACCCCTTGTGGGACCTCTACATCTACTATCTACTGGATGGGAGCATGCTATTCAGTCAAGATGCTGTACAGACCCGCGCATCATGCAGTGAGTACTACCCCAATGTGGTTTTGATTCTTCAATATCCTTGATTAATGACATTTTATCATCATTGTCATTACTCTAGAGATACTACCTACTGGTGGTTAGGATTACTGGACAGACCAGCTTCAATCAGCTTAATCTGTTCATATTGTCCCTGCAACTACCTGTAGTAGGTTTGTTTTCCACATATTATGAGTATTATTGTGTTTATATACATCAGATCATTGGATTTAAGAAGTTATTAATTTCCCATATAACAACATTTCGATTGACTCAACACGATAATCTACATGTTTATTGACATTGAAAGATATATATCCTTCCTAATATCCTGTCGCACTGTTTCTTCTGACTTTTTAGTCTAATTTTTCTATTGCCCCAAGAACTAGATTGGCTATCGCTTGAGTCCAGATGCAAAGTAAATTTTTCCTGTCTTACCTTCAAATACATCTGGGAAAGCTACCCGTCTATTTGAACAAGCTCCTCACCCCTACCACACGCAGCACTTATCTGACATCTGACTCCAAAACACTGCTCATGGTCCCAAGGTTCAACAAGGATCAGGTTGCGCCTCCTTCTGTTACCGTCCACTTCATGTCTGGAACAATCTACCTGAGACTCTCAAAGCCACCTCCAGTATAAGTCATTTCAAGACTTCAGCTGTCTCACGTTAAATCTAGTCTATAACTGTTACATACGCTCGTAACAAATATTATCTTTAACTTTCCATGAAATGTCTGTACATATAATGTATAACCTCTGTTTAATTAAATGTAACCATGTATTTGTCATCATAACTCTGTGCCCAGGACATCCTTGAAAAAGAGACATAACTCTCAATGTATTACATCCTGGTAAAATATTTGATAAATAAACGTCAATTTAAAACGTGTACATTAGCAGCATTTAATCTGTGTCCTATGAGAAGCTCTTTCTAACGCCAGACAACATACGTTCTTGTCATCACTGACAGTACCAAGGTATGGAGTATACTGTATGTACAGCATCAAAACCCAAAGGGCATGTGAACGTAACTCCAGGACTCATGTGGAGAAGGAAACACGTATCTCTTAGTATAGCCTGTGAAATGTGGATTGAGGATGCAAAAAGAGGTGAGAAGAAAAGTGTGAGAGATGGAAGTGAAAAGATCAGACATATGGGCTCTTTAACAGATACACAATAAGATATTCTTACAGGTTTAGGAAGATGAGTTGAGGGCGCTTATTCTGGAAGTCAGAGGGTCACGTGGTGATGACTTAGCTCAGATAGTGTCAACTCGCCCTCTTTTCCAAGCACGACAAGGTCTGTATCTTTTCTTACTTTATTTTGGAGAAAGCAGGGAAAAACAGTCTCTTGTGTAGAGGTGTAGGTCTAAATATCTCTGTGTGTGCTTAGTAGTAAAGGGAGGTGAAAAGATAATCCTGCAGCACCATTACAGGGGTTACAGCGAGGTACTCACGAGTCCAGGGGAATGGTGGAAAAGAAATGGCAATGTATGCTGGGTAGTAAGATAGTCTGGGGACAGACCATCTGTGGGCAGAGCAGAGGGGGAGAGAGCAGACTAGCCCATTTGAGAGAAACGCTGGGGCTGCTATGGCAACTCACAGGAGTGTCTGGGGAAGCTACAACATGTAGCAATAATGTTGCATCTTTAATGCAGCAAGCTGCTGGGAGAGGGGAAATGGCACTGTATTTATCACACAAGCACTGTGTTTGTGTGCAGAGCCAAACACATACAGCTGGCACTAAGAAGCTGACAAGCAGGGCTGCGAGGAAAGGGGGGGGGGGTGAAACAGAAGTGCAGACAGGGGTATACCTGTTCCATGACAGCGCTAAGCAAGAAAACTATAACGAAAAGAAAGGATTCCTGGTGCAGGTTTTGCTATAAAAGCTGTGTAATACGGCAGGCATAACCATAAAGGGATCTATGTTAAAGTGGATAAGCAGCGAAAAGTGATAAACTATGAATGCTCATTTGCATGTCATTACCAAGAATCCCATGGCTACAGTAGGAGCACGTATGTTGTGTGATTATGGGGTAAGGCAGGTTTGTGGACATGCCTGCTACATGTGAAAGTGGTCATACAGTAAGTGTTCTTTATCCTTATGGTACATGTTTAAAACTTTTACTTTATCAAGTTAATAAACTTCCGGTGCATTTTTAGTGTATAACACATCAAGAGACCATATGATAGATAACAATGGCATAGTGAATGATAGTTACATGATGTAGTGTGTCTTGTTAACTATGCAAAGGTTATTTGTTATATTTATGTTTTGCAAGACTTTTTTATATGTGAGAGTTGCCTCTTTTAGCTTCGCTGTAGAGTTCTATAGGTATATGGGACAATAAAGATATAAATGCCCCCTACTATATTACGGTATAGCTGTATTTCTTCCACATGGTTGAATCCTCAATCGCCCCTTCACCTTGTGGCCATACTACCTTGTATTCTACATCTACACACGAAGCACCAAGACACAATTGTGGGTGAAAATTACCACAACATTTTATTCACAATCTTAAACATAGATTAGGATAACATTGCCAGCACCAGAGGTCCAGTCGAACTTGTACGCCAGGAACCAGATATACATGCTCAGTGGAACAATCCAAATTCCATAACCAACATTCCATGAGGACACCACCATGCCAGATTGTTCAGCATTGTGTATTAGTGCTGCCTCTACCTCCATGAGAGGACAGCACCAAACTCTGACACCAAGTGCTAGCTGTAGCACCACCTTTCTCTCCATGAGAGGATACACCGCTCTGCCGCATACCATTTAGCTGTAGCGCCAGCTATGTCAGCCTGAGTGGACACCACCACACGCTGTTGCCTAGCACGGGCAGTAGCAGCGCCTCTTCCCATCAATCCACCAACTAGTGGGAATGGGAGAGAGCCTCCTTTCTGACCCAATCTCCAGTGCATTCCTCTGGCAAGGTCTTTCCACTGCTGTGACAAAAAATTTTTTTTAGGATTTCTATACACCTAGCGTATATCTTTTTCTACTTATATATATACATATATATATATTTCAACACTGCCATTAATCCAGGATTACATACATACAAAGGTATGCTTGCAATAGGTTGCCAGGTCCATAAAAGCTTTATAGTACTACTTCCTACCTTACTACTTCCTACGTAAACTTTAATCCATTATTTTAGGGAAGCGGGAGGGTGTTACCAACTGCTCAGATTCCAAAATACGCAAATATTAAAGTTCCTCCCGTCTGACTTCCCCCTTGTGCCACCTCCCTCACACAGCCTTCTCCTCACTTAACACCATGCTTTCCACTTCTCCAACCACACCTGATTTATCATTTATTTCTCTTTAAACTAAGTGCTTTTTTGTCTGGCTTCACGTCATTAAAGGAGCATATGCTCTCCAAAAACAAAATCCCCTAGGTAGGTAGCAGGGGGTCTCCAGAGCTGAACCCCCATTAATTTCAGCTCTGGGACCCCCTGGTCCCATAGATATTTATCTTTGTAGTGGGTGCCGGTAGCAACTCCACAGGTTTAAATGTCCTGGTCACACAGGCCAATAGGAAGCCGCAAGGGATACTGACACGGCTTTAACCCGACATTATGATAGCCTTAACTAGCTCAGCCGAAGCTGCTGCCGGCACCCCCTATGGAGGTAAGTGTCTTGGGAAGCAGGGGGTTCCCAGAGCTGAAAGTAATGTGGCTCATCTTTGAAGGCCCCTTCCTTCAACCTATGAAAAAAAACACAAAAATCAAACCGGTCATGCCGCATTGGGCTTATGGCTCCAGGGCTTCCAGGTCTCCCAAACTGACTTCATTCACTCTATTGTCACGTCATACAGTGGTTAGCTGCAGACAAGGATTCTGGGTAGTGATATAAACAATGAGTACACAGGTGTTTCCACAATACAGAATCAGTGCCCAATCTCACACGGAGTCAAAAAGGATGAAACAACTGTCTTGGAGAAGGTCCAAATATTCTGTACTTCCTTGTTGTCCCAGGCTTTGATGTACAATCTGTGCATGTCCCAGGGAGACCATGTAAAAAAAAATAAGAAGCTAAAAGTGACATGGCACATGTGCTTATTTGCAGGTCACGTGGCAGAATCCTTAAGGTTCTATTGCCGTCACCATGCACATTGTCGGACGTTGGGTCTATTATATCTGGCGAGGCTACATCAGTATATATGTATCTGCTCCATTTATTGTTAAAAGCGCTTCACTCTATTCTGGAGATTCTTCGTTATGATGTCAGGCTGGGAGCACCAGACCGGATCCACTTACGGAGAGGTAGTATATCTTCCAGCATGACTCTGCAATGACTCCAAATGCGGTGGAGATGACTGGTACGTTGAAAGATTGCCTCTATGAACACATATAGTGGGTTGAACACACAGTGTGTGCAGTTCTTGTTCTTTATTATATTACACTTACAGAATCCGTCTATGGTGCTTAACTTACCACCGTCTTATAATGTGGCAAACGGGTGAATTAACTTGCAGGAGTGAGTTGCATTACCTGAGTTCATTATGTTAGCTTGTTGAAGTAAGTATTTTCTACCAATTCCCAACAGATCCGTCTTCACATCAGTATATCAAAAACACTTACAGTCTCCATTTTCAAACCCCACTCAGGGCCAGATACACTAAGCTTTCTTAAATCAGGGTAAATAACATAACTGTAGGTTATCTAAAATAGTAACAGACGTTATTTTCCCTGAGTTTAACTTAAATCTACTAAGCTGGTTATATGCAAAAACAACAGGCATATTATATATAATTGGCATAGAGTTAACATTAGGTTAATTTAGCACTACCTTGTGTTAGCTTTAAATAACCTGACGTTAATTCATGTCTTACCTATGGGCGGTGTTAGCTCACTCCAGACACTGAAATATGGGTTTTGTTGGAGAGAAGGAGAGAGAACCGTATTCTACTAGAGCCCAAAGTTCTATGTATATTCCCCCAAACACTCCTTTAAACAACACCTGCAGAGACACATGTGCACAAAAATCACACATGAGTTACCTGGCAGATACGGTATATTAATTTAAGTAATTTAAATATACTTTGCAGATCCATGTTAGCACTAACGGCTGGAAAAAAAACCCCCAGAAGTTGTCATAACTAACTATCATAACTATTAGTGCCAGAGGGGGCCTGGCAGCAGGGTGCAGCACCCCCTCTGGTACTTGCGATCACTTGATCGCTCCGTCACTGATGACCGAACGGAAGTGGATGAGTCCTCCTCTTCCGTTCCACTCCCTGGTAGATTTTTGTGAACCACAGGAGCACAGAAGATGATACTACAGTACCTCAATAGGACCTCAGGAGTGTCTGATCCCATTAGCTATGTCCATAGGCACCCAAAGGTTTAAGGAGTAGCACTGGGTTAACATTAGGTTTTTTTTGCTTTAGTGCATGGGCTTTACGATTAACCTAGCATTATTTGAGGTTAACGTCAGGTTAAATCGCCTACGGAGCTTAGTGCGTCTGACCTCAGTGGTTTTTAATAATTGATGAACTTAGTGAAATTGGACCCCGAATAATGGACTTCAAGTAATTGCGGCATACTCTCTGCTATTAATATCTGTTTATGCTGTAAAATACAACACTATGTAAAAATTCCTATCCATCACTTACCAATATTCCTCTCCCCGTCTGTTCTTTTGTTTTGTTTTATCATCTACCTTTGTCTTCAACCATTTGTTCACTTTCCTTGTATTTTGCATGTTTACATTACCCATATGCAAATATGTTATTAGCATTCTCTAGCTGTCAGCTAGAATTTGGGTGAGTTTTGTATTAACAGTATTTCTGTGTTGCCAGTTAAATGTTCCTGTACTCACTCATATATAAATAAGAATAACTTCCAGTGTGCTGAATTGTTAACCTGTATCTGTAATGAAATAGATGTGTAATTGTATATCTGTCTATATTTGTATGAAAGAAAGTACAATCAGAGCTTTGGCCTAGGACTAGAGTTTTCACCGGGGCCCACCAGGGTCCACCGTGTCCACGGCCTTGCAAGCCCCCCTCTCCCTCTTACACACCTCCTTGCTCTCTCATCCCCCCCCTCCCTCTCTTTTACACCCCCCGTTCAGTCAATCTACTCCCTCAATACCCCACTCCTCACACTCCCCCACAATAGCCACAGAATTCCCCACCACAATAGCCGCACAATTCCCTGCCCCACAATAGCCACACAATCCTCCCCACAATAGCCACACAATCATCCCTTCCCCACAATAGTCACACAATTCCCCACCTCCAATACATACACACAAAATAGCCACACAATCCTCCCTCCCTCCGACCCACAATAGACACAGACACACTTTTACTTTGGGGGGAGGCCTCCGGTGCGACGCCAGTCCCCCAAGTTGGGACGTGACTGCCAGGCTGGGCAAACTTCCGGCGCAGAAGGGGGGCCCACCGCAGCACCTTAGGAGAAGTGGGGCCTGGCAGCAATCAGAGGCTCGGCAGCCGGCTGCAAAAGGTGGGCCCGACCTCTGACCGAGCCTGGGACAGTTGTCCCAGCTCTCCCCCCTGTCAGTGGCCCTGAGTACTATACAGTATATATATATTATACATACACATCTAACACATGCACATGAAACTTGTATACATTCTAACACATATTTTGACACCAGACACACGCATGTGCCCTGAATCACCATGAAATAAACATAGAAATGTGAATTTTCAGCATCACACAACTAATGATCCCACCATTACTACATGCCAATATCAGAAAAAAAGCCATGTTCTATACATTCTTCACTTTTTCGCTAGGACAATTCTGCCATCTTGTGTCCAATGATTGGATTGCTTGGAAAGATATTGTTTGAATATCAGCAAACAGTACAGAAGGAAAGCTGTATGCTATTACACGAGTAGCGTTAGCATATACTAAACCACTAGCACAGGTTAGTGAAATAGTCACTGCAAGCTGATGTACGAATAAGAATACCTCTTTCTTAGAGAACGGTGACTATCCAGCACAATGGGGGTCATTCATTCAACTGCAATAGTGAGCCTATTGCCAATTTATTGTATGGGGCAGGTTCAGTGTCTGTTCCACTTCCACTCACTCTTCCCACTTCCTAACCTCTATGAGTACATTAAACCTTCCGGCTATACTATGTATATAAAAACACAGTTAATAAAAACACAGATACCCAACAAGCTCTGAGACAAAGATTCCCAAAGCTACTTCCAATGTGACAAAAATACACAGTGCAATACCTATATATTCTCTTGAAAAAAGGGTCATTTAGTTTAACCCTTTGGCCAAAGCGTCTTAAGCCTGCTGCCACTTTCAAGGCATGACTGTAGCAGGTCCTAACACTCCCCGTGTTAAAATTTGTATTAACCTGTATAATTACAGGAAGAATGATCACATTGGATCTGTTGTTTTTTTGTTGTATACTATGTATATCCTTAAATTATAAGCTTTCCTTGGCAGAGATTTCCATTGTCTGATCTTATGTTTCTTGGTCCTATTATAATATAATTCCATATATTGTATTTCTCTTTTGTTAAGCATTGTGTACATTGTTGTTGTTATATAAATGAAGGTCAGAGAGAAGTACAGGCACTACGATCTTTAAATCATATACTATTTGATGCTACTTACCTTACTCTGTATCCAATGGATAATCACCAGGAGTATCAGGACGGCCTGTGTTACAAGTAGCACTACTTCTTCAGGTATTGTCAGAAATCTGCTCATGTTTTTTTAAGTTTTTAATGTTTCTTCTATGTTCTTCTATGGTGTTCTGCTGTATTTGCAAATGCAAATTGTCCCTTTGGCTTTTGTTGTCATTTACCTTATCCACATTGTTTATAATGTATTTACCTTTCATTGTAACTTTGTAAAACGGTGCGTACATTGTTAGCGCTATATAAATAAAATGACACTTACCAGTAGATTTAGCCGCTTTATTGGAGAACATGGTTAAAGCAGCAATCCCGCGTAACTAAAACGCCTTCCCTTTAATTCAGCTTGGAAAAAAGTGAGTCCTCTGGAACTCAAGGGCGCTATTTTCAGTTCGGGTGACCCACCTGCTTCCAAAATGGTGAAGGTAGCAAAAAAAAAACTAGCAGCCGGGATAGCTGGTTTAAGACAAAACTACGCGACTGGAAGTAATGTGTTTTTCTTGCATGCTGCTGTGTTGGTTGTGACATCTTTTAGTATTGGAAATGTTTAGACTTTTCAGTTGCCATTACATTACATCAGGGCAATCATGTGAATCCCTTTTACTGTGGCTAAAAAACATTGAAGTCATTGACTTTGTAAATATTATTGTTACATTGTAAGGTATTTCAACGCCTTATATTGCACCCCTGAGATTTCACATGGAACTTCCACTTCAGCTGTCTTGGAACACATCAGGCTATTGTATTATCCAATCGATTCCAAATGGTGCTGGCAGCCTGTAGGCGGACGCTCACAGAGGTATGCAAGGGAGACTGGTTATGGTGAAATTAAATAAGGCTTTTATTGCGCCTGTTTCCTGTTTCCTTCAGGAAACCATCCAAACAAGGGGTAAACAAAGCTTCTATTCACTTGGGAGTATTTCTAGTGAAATACTATGCAGTCCACAACTCCCTTTAGATAAGCATGTCTCCCAGCCCCAAACATATATCATGAAATGAGCAGATATAAAAAGTTTTATAAATGAAAGTCTTATCTGTTCCTTGTGGTTTGGAGGGAAAATCTTCTCTGGTCATGGTTGCTACCTTTTCCTCAGGGTTTGTCAGCATTCAGGTTTAGAAGTTTCCCCTGTGTCTTGCAAGCAGCCTCTTCTGGTAGACTCAAGATGCCTGTCCTCATGTCAGTCTCACAAGTTGTGTGAGTCAGGGACAATCTCTGCTCTGTGGTCTTAAGATTGACAATCGTTTCTTTAGATATGTCTGTACCGATGTGCGGAACACGCCCCCTGCGGCGTGTTCCTTCCTTACCTGTTTGCTTCTGATCGCCGCCCTCTAGCTGCGAGTCAAGATCCTGTGTTTTTAAGGATTCCGAAGCAAACTACGCCATCTTGCTTCCTGGCAAATCCTGCCCTCCTCCTCCTGACAGGAAGTAAGCCTCTCTCTGACTTTCTCATTGCTTACAGCTGCTGCTTCCTTTAAATAGCACTCAGTGTCTACCTGTCTGGGTTCCTGCAAGTCCTACCATTGTATGCTGCTCCTGCCTGGACCTCCTTGGGATCTTTACTCATCTCCTGTGGATTCTGGAAGACTGGGACAGTCACTCAATTACTACTGAGGTTAGTTTGCTGTCGGGTAGTATAGGTACCTGCTTAGTAGGGTTCACCTTGACGTGGTGGCAGGCTTATAATTCCTTGGCCAATGGATTAGACTAAGAACACTTATGTTTATATTTAGTTTTGCTGCACTCTTCAGTTATTGGCACTATGCCTTTAAGGAGGCTGGACGTCCTCCAGGATGCACTCCACTATAGTGACCTTGTGCTTTGGATACTACCTCCCCTGCGCACGCACTCCCGCTCTGCTGTCAGAGCATGCGCGCACATGCAGCTGGATCACTCGTGTCTCTGAGCCAGGCACCGCACCTCCGGACGCGTCGCGCATTCTCCTGCGTGCGGCGTGGTCACGTGACGACGTGTGCCGATCCCTAGCTGCGCGGCAACTCTCTCCCTTCGTCTCCCCTGCGGTCTCCCCACCTCGCTACCGGGTCCTTCCCCTTCCCTGCGCTTGTGTGGAGAGCACAAGCGTCACAATGTCCAGCTCCTCAGTGAGACTGTGTAGTTCCTTTCTGGAAACTTCCAGGTCTGTGCGGCAGCTGTTGGTCTCATGATGTGAGGCATCCAGTGCCCTGTGGAGTGTCTGAACCTCTTTCTGAGATACGTCCACCTCTGTCCTGGCTAAAGAGTAAATTGTGAGCACATCTTTCTGTAGCCTCACGTTATTTTTCTGTAGCTTTGTGTAATCATCTTTCTTTTGTTTCAATTGTTCACGGAGCATATCACAGTCATGCCTGGCATTTTTCAGGGCATCTTCAGGGCTTGTCAAGGGATCGTCACTCACTGGTTCCGGCTCCACTTCCCTGGGATGGTTGGTTGAGGGTTCCTCACTGTTGGCCCCGGACAGACACTTCTTTGGGGTACACGACTTCTGCCTTGGGCCCTCTGGATATTCAGTTAACCGCGGGACGAATTCTCCATTTTCTCTAGGCTGCAGGGCAACTCAGTCCCCCTTTTCCTCCACAGGATCTGCAGACGTGTCTGTTCCTTCCACGGTAAGTGAAGAACCGCTTTTCTTTTTCCGCTTTTTTGTTTTGGATGACTCCGTCCCATCAGGAATACTGGGGTCTCCTTCTTTATTTGACACTTTAGCAGCTTCATTATATACGCCAGGCTTTTCTTGCAGTTGCTTTAGCTGACAGAAATATTGGGTGATCTGCTGCTCCCGCTCTTTCTCTTGTCGACCATATTCGTCATCATAGAGAGCAGTCTTTTTTGTTCGTGCCGAGTTCAGGCACCCCCACCATTCTTGGGGTGTTTTGTGGATGTGACTCAGTTCGGGTTCCCCGTAAGAGATGTCTTCCTCCTTATTGGACTAGAAGGGCCACTCTTTCGTGGGGTAGGGTTCATTACAGGAACGCTGCATCTTGTCCTCCATTTTGGGGCTCTCAGGTGTAGTTTTCTTCCTGACCTCAGGAGGTGCTATTGCAGCTGTTGCCACTGTATTTGCTAGAACCAATTGTGGTAGTCTTACAGGTGGGCATATTTTGCTTGTAGAGGTCGTGGCTCTCACAGGCATCTCTGTAGACTTTTTCTTTCTTGGATAAGTTTTACAATATCAGCAGTACTGTGCACGCATTTTCTCTCATCAGGTATACAGGATGTGCAGTTGCTAGGTAAAAACATCTATTTGCTTTACACCATTTACTTGCTAGGTATAATCTCTCATTAGGTATGCTGGCTTTGTAGTTGCTAGGAAAAAGCTTCTGTTTGCTTTACACCATTTACTTGCTAGGTGCAATCTCTCTGCTTCAGCCAAATAATGTGATTTTCTGCTTGAGTTCAGTCTCAACTTTGGGTATTATGACATTCACTCTTCACACTTTGAGATACCTTTAACACAGTTCAGCAATTCCTTTTTTATAGTAGGCAATTTTACCCTCAGCACTTGTTTACTGAAAATTCCCCTGCTTCAGCACAGTCTTGCATCAATTTTCACATTTTTCTGCATATACTCCATTCACAACTGGTAGTCCTATGCAGTGTGGCAGCCTTTACTTGCAGAATCAGTACCACTCGTGGGTCACCATCTGTATTCACTGCTTCAGCTAAACATTTGAAAACAACAAACGCCTATCCCTTTTAAGGGCTAACTCACTTCTTGAAGCCTGACTATGGCTGGAAGGCAAACCCCCTATTCCAATTAACATATTACACTTTATTGTGATAGGCAAATAAGGTTTACCTGCTTCAGCAGTCTCTCTCTCTCTCCTCTTGGGATTGGGGAAAAGAGTCCATCTGTGGTTTTGTAAGTTTCAGTGCAGTGTAAGTTTACTGCCTGGGTGTGTATCACTTTAACTATGGTCTCTGCTGCATGAGGTTTTTTTGTTTATGTTGCTCAGACTGTTTGTAGGCAAAAAGCATTAAAAAAAATTCACAACCAAACTCCGGTTTCCTTAACTTCAAGAACCACCTCTTGTCCCACTTCGGACACCATATGTAGGCGGACGCTCACAGAGGTATGCAAGGGAGACAGGTTATGGTGAAATTAAATAAGGCTTTTATTGCGCCTGTTTCCTTAACATCAGGAAACCATTCAAACAAGGGGTAAACAAAGCTTCTATTCACTTGGGAGTATTTCTAGTGAAATACTATGCAGTTCACAACTCCCTTTAGATACGCATGTCTCCTAGCCCCAAACATATATCATGAAATGAGCAGATATAAAAAGTTTTATAAATGAAAGTCTTATCTGTTCCTTGTGGTTTGGAGGGAAAATATTCTCTGGTCATGGTTGTTACCTTTTCCTCAGGGTTTGTCAGCATTCAGGTTTAGAAGTTTCCCCTGTGTCTTGCAAGCAGCCTCTTCTGGTACACTCAAGATGCCTGTCCCCATGTCAGTCTCAAAAGTTGTGAGACTGTTTGTGAGCTATTATTTGCCAAGAATAAAGTAGTACAATCTGCCATTGAACTCACCTTAAAGAAGCTTCTGAGGTTCTCAGTGAAAATTCGCTTCATTAGATGGGTGCAAATAAATGTCCCACTTTTCAGTTATATATCAAATAGACCTCGGTCCGGTTCTTTTCTCAATTTATACAGAGACAAATAAAACCCATATTTTACCGCATCATTTCAGTCAGTTACATCAGGTTCTCAGGCAAACCGTACATACAATATAGAACTTGGTTATAGAGCTGAGAATCTTCAGCTTGGCTGATGTTAAATGATTCTGAATTTCATCATCCAAGTACAATCCTTTTTTACACGTATTTTAACCATCTTAACATAGCAATTACTTGTTTTTCTCACTGTCAGACAAATGTCCTTAGTCAATCATCAACGTTAGAACAATGTTTCTTCATTTAGCAACATTTACTTTGATTTACAAATCTCCCTTGTTCTGTCACTAAGTAACTACAGTATAGGATTAACTTTGTTCCTAATCTTTCATTCTGATTTCTATTGCATTGTTGTACTAAGTAACTGTTTTTAACTACCCCAATATAATTTGTAACTCAATACTACTTTCCTTATTTTAACCAGTTACATGCTGAATATGTGTATATAAACAGTATAGCGTAAATATTATTCCGGCTTCAAATCGTCCTATCTTAATTTTCCCCTTAGTTCATAAATTAACTACTTACTAGCGGGTGGATTTCAAAACAAGAGATCTGTGGGTCTCATAAATCTACTACAACCTCTTCCTTGAATATTAAATGGCTATATGCTTTTTTTTATTGAGCACCTTGTTCTATCTTCCCCATTGGTTGTACTTGTACCTTCTTTTCTTATCTGTCTAGTTCTTTTCAAATATTGTGAGCGTGTATAGGCTTCACTGTAGGAGATCAATTGACACATTCTTGTGTTATGTAATGGAATAGTGTAATTCACTGATATGATGATGCGAGTGTTCGCTACACTTGTCATATTACACCTTCCTCTTCTCCCAACATACCCAGTCATATTAGCCCTTACTACTACTCTTCCACTTCCATTACCTGTTTTATGTACACATTGCTGATCTCCTTCAGTTATTGTTACTGTCCATACAGCTTCACTAGTGTCATTTAAATATGGTGGGTCACATACACATGCACTGTGCCAATAGAGGCCACCTTCTTGATCTTCACATGTATTCGCAACACTTAATTTTTATCCCACAATATATTCCCATAAAAGCATATACATCGTAACGTGAAATAGTGTGTGTCTCATGGTATGTTTACAAAGTTTCTTTGTTTTCTTTACCTTGCTTCCGATCTAGTCTTTCATCTTTGATCCTGGAAACGGTTGCTGTTCCTCTGATGGATCTGTGTCCTTTATCTGTGCTTCTGGTTTAGAAAATCATTTTTCTTCTTCTTTAGCCACTTCTGGACATCTGACATCTTTGGTTCCAAAAAGTGTCAGATACCATGGACCTTTTAATTTGATATGATTAGGGGGGAAATAAATTCTGGGTTGTCCGGTACTTTGTTTCCAAATGGGACTTCCGGGTTTCCAAATCCATCCTTCACCTGGGGAGAAAGTCAAGTACAGTATCAGGTTCTTGGCAGTGATATCTGTTTGTTCATATTTACCTGCCTTTACTTTGTATAATTTACATGAATCTATATATAGTGCTGTAATACACATATACATTACTGTGTAATACTGTACCTTTCTTTGGCTTTTGTGACCCAGTGTAACAAGTTTCTATACTATAATAATGATATTGATACATTTCTTTAAAATGTCAAAATTCTATCGGACCATACACTTTCTTTTATCTAATATTATTTCCCTCCCACCCTGCCCCCCACAAGATGAACTTTACTTTTTAAACCTTGTGCTTAAGATGTATTTTAGTTTCAGTCCTGATTCCTCTAAAAACAGCAAAAAAATAAATAAAAAAATATTTAAAACCTCCATGTGTTCTACTCAGGGGAGAACAATCTTTTTCTCCTGTGCCCCCCTGTGTCTGTGCACCCCCTCTCCCCCCCCCACCCCTCCATTACCTTGGTTCAGACGTTCTGGGGGTCATGACATCACGTTGTCATGGCAACGTGACGTCACATGATCACGAATGCATCATTTGATGCCACGTTGCATGGCGACATCTCCAGAAGCAGTCTGAGCCAAGGTAAGTGCAGTTTACAGAGGCCTTTGCCACTTACCCGACATTTAATTTAACTGCCTTCTGGAAACGTGTGGGGCCTCTGAAAACCCCAAGCCCCCACAGATAATCCCATGCCCCCCAGTTTGCGCACCCCTGTTCTACTTCATATATAATTTGTATCAAAAGATTATTCACATCTTGTAACACAGTATCTCCCAGGCCCAGGAGTTCAAAAACCTGTGCTAAGGTCTGGTAAAAATATGTTGATGAGCTATGGAATTACTATAGGCAAATAGAAGTCTATACTGGGAGTCATGGTGTAAAGAAATCTTAATAAAGGTGAACCCCATTATAACACAGTGCTCGGGGTCCACATAATGAGACCGTGTTATAACCAGGATTGCGAAATGGCCGTCGCACGAAGACTTACCCGGCATCTGAAGCTCTCTCCTCTCTGCAGCTCTCTCCTCTCTCCCTGCTACCTCAGGCTGCGTCCACGTGCGCGACGCACATCTCCAAAGTTGTTTTTTTGTTTGTTTAATAACATTCAATGTTTTATTGCTAATGGACACACACACCTCCCCCCACCACTAATAATTTTAGCATACCCTGCAGGAATCGAACCCATGACCCTTCGAACCCTGCACTAGACGTTAAGTTTGATAATAGAGTCAATGACACCACACAAATCCTACGGTGTAGCAGGTAAAACAAAGCTTCCATTGTCTGAAGGGTCATGGGTTTGATTCCTGCATGGTATGCTAAAATTATTTGTGGTGGGGGGAGTTGTGTGTGTCCGTTAACAATAAAGCATTGAATGTTAAGAAAAAAACCTTGGAGATTTGTGCCACGCACATGGACAAAGCCTGATGAAGCAGGGAGAGAGGAGAGAGCTGCAGATGCCTTGCACGGCGGCCATTTCGCAAAAAAAAACAAAAAACTTGCAGATGTTTTTAAATCGGGAGCCACTCTCAGACTGTGTTATAAGCGGATCCACGTTGCAGCAGATCACGCTATAATGGGGTTTAGCTGTATAATATTCTACACCCCTAATGGGTATTTCATACACTGTACGCAAACTTTTTTCTTTCCGTTCCCCTGCCTTCCCCCCCCCCCTTTCTCACCCTTCCCCCCTTACCTTCACTCCGGCATCGTCATTTGACATCACGATGCCATAACAACGCATTGCCATTTGACCCCACTTTGTCATGGCGATGTATCGCCAGAAGCCGCCGGAGAGCAGGTAAGATGCAGCTGAGGCCTCGTGCGCTCCCCCGGGATTTTATTTAAATGTTGTAGGGAAGAGCGTGGGGCCTCTGTACCCTGCCCCCAGAAAATGTCATGTACCCAGTGTGCACACCCATGCTGTAGAACACAGGCATAGTTTTTGCACAACGGTCAAATTGCAAACATTTTCTTTTAAAACATTACACTACTAAACGTTAAAATGTAATACCACATAGGTTTATCTTTACCTTTAGTATTCTTCAATCCGAAATCATTAAATGTTAGAGAGTGACATAATATTTCACTCCACAGCATCGAATAATTATTTCTTCATGCTATTTACTGTGATCTTCTAGAAACAAATAACAAAGAAAACATTTAGGAAGCTGTCCTCTTTTTCAGTGCAGAACACAGAAAAGATAAGACAATCAGAAATCATACTCCTGATTTGTAGCCAATTAATTAAATACGATCCTAAAAAATTATACCTTGTCATTGATACCAAAATCTACAGTAGATAATTGCATTTCTCTACACTCATATAGTGAGAAAAAAACTTAACTGTCTTGTTTCTTATTCCTGCAAAAAAAAATTTTTTAATAAGAATTTCCTTTTCTATTCTTATATATTCTATTATAACTAAACTGAATATTTTCATAATATATTTAGGAATGCATTCATTTTTTTAAACTGATCTAAAAACGACTTCTTCTTTTTTAGAATTCTAGCCAATTTCTTTCTGGATTAATGGTTAACTTGCATGTCTGTGAAGTGTACAGCTGCATGCATACTGTACCATTAAGGGAAGAAGGATGGTGTCTGCTGCTGCTGCTCTGTGTGCTGCAGATATTTACAAGGCATGTGAGATGAGAATTGCTTTTTGGTTCAGCATCAATCCCTATCCCTAAATTTCCTTGCAGTCTTTATATTTTTGAGGTAGAAGTGAAGAGAAAACTAGGAGAACAGCAAAAAGAAGGAGAACTGGAGGCGACTAGAAAAAATAACAAAATGTATCTAAGCATAATCCTAATTAAAAAGAGAAATCCTAATTAGAAAGAAGTTTCTCTTTTTAATAAGGATTATGCTTTAATAAATTTTTGTTATTTTTTCTAATGGCCTCCAGTTCCCCTTCTTTTTGCTGTGCTCCTAGTTTTCTCTTCACTTCTACCTCGTCACTGCTTACCTGGGGATGCACGCTACCTACGGATGCCTTCGGTTCACCTGTGGATGGTTTCATGAGTACGCCGACCATTGACTGCCATTTTACCGCTTTGTGCATCACTAGTGGAATCTTTCTGGCATTGCGTGGGTCTGCGGGTTCCCGTCGAGGGTCAGATTGTCCCCACCTCTGTAATCGCCTCACTGGCTTCAATCATCGCGGTTGCAGTTTTGCTCTGGTATTATATGTTCCTGGCTCCGGTACCTATAGGGTTAACTGTGGATGTCTCTGCGTGATGTACGCCTGTCTATGGGGTTGGTAGCGTCTACCATTGAGGTTTATTCCTCTATCTTGTCTTTATATTTTTGGTAATCTATTCTTCTCTTTCCACAAAGCATACTCTTTGTATTGTATTCCTGATTTAGTTCTAGGAATTTTGCAACAGCTTCTACAAATCTACACATCCTATCTTCTCAGGTGGTGTTAGGGGAATTTGGCCCTCAGCCTGTCTTTAGATAAAATCCATAGCAAAGACAATGTCCCCAGGGTTACTTACGTAAGCATGTAACAGATGCTTTCTACAGTATCTACATTAGGCATGGGTGTTAGGAAAATCCCTGTTGACTGAGATATATTCGTCCACACTGTCCTTTCATCAACTTTGTGATCCCTTCCTTGAGAGTGCTTAACCTGCACTGCAATAGACCTGGAGTGTCTCTCCTTGATCGCTTTGGTCTTGGTGGCCACAGATATGTTCCTCAGGTTCTAAAAAAATCTGTCCAATATTTTATTGATATAGTCATTTAGATCCTTCTCAAAAACTGATCTACTTCAGGAAAGTATCTTAAATCAACGGGTGCTTTCCCGGTATGCTTCTGGTCCGAATGTGTCTGTACACTTACATCAAGGTCTGGAGGGTTACCTGGGGAGTCTTCCTTGTCATAAGATGCATCCCCTCTCATGGACATCTGTGGGCTTTTCCTTTCTGCATTCCCCCTTCTGGAAGTGTATGAGGCACAGGGCTGGTTGGCTCGTCAAATGAAGATGGGTCTGGCTGGTTCACCATATGAAGGTTTTGCTTCATTAGATGGGTGCAATTAAATGTCCCACTTTTCAGTGATATATCAAATAGTCCACAGTCCGGTTATATTCTCAATTTATTCAGAGACAAATTGAACACATCTTTTACAGTATCATTACATCAGGTTTCCAGGAAAACTGTACATATAGAACTTGGTTATAGAGTGGAGAATCTTCAGCTTGGTTGATGTTAAATGATTCTGAATTCCATACATCCAATTACAATCCTTTATACACTTATCCCAACATAGCAATTACTTGTTTTTCTTACTGTCTGTCAAATGTTTCTTCATTTAGCAACATTTGCTTTGATTTACAAAATTCCCTTGTTCTGTCACTAAGTAACTATCGGATTAACTGTGTTCCTAATCTTTAAAACCGATCTCTATTGTATTGTTTTACTAAGTAACTATTTCTAACTACCCCAAGATAATTTCTAACTTAATATTATATTCCTTATTTTAACTAGTTAGGCTACGGCCCAAGTGGTCACAGTTGCACCCCGGAGCGCCTGCACCTGTTTCAGCCGCGACCTGTGGTCTGCGGCTGTGCTTTCAGAGCAGAGCAGGAGATCTGACAGGGGGGGTATGGCTGGGGCGCGGCCATGACGTCACGCGGCTGGTTGGCGCTCATTGGCTGAACTGCTACCATGACGTGGCCAATGCTTGGTCGCGCATCGCGGCTTGTGCACGCACACACGCCGTCTGGGGCCTGCCCCATAGAGTGTGCTGTGCCTGGTGTGCAACGCGCACGCCATCTCGCACGCTGCCGTGGCCACTGGGTATCTAGCCTTGCAGGCTGACTAAATATGTGTAATGTATAGACACTATAACATAATTATTATTCAGTCTTTAAATCGTGCTATCGTCACTCAGCTGCTGTATTTTGTAATCATTTGTATTAACTACTAGCTGAGAGACCCGACGTTGCCCGTGAGTTAAATTTCCTGCTCCCACCTCTCCCCCCTATTTGTGTGCTCCCCCTCTCCCACCCCCCAGAGGGAGGGAGGGACAGTGGACAGGAGGGGGGGGGGACAGTGGACAGGAGGGGGGGGACAGGAAGGAGGGGGGGGACAGGAGGGAGGGGGGGCAGTGGACAGGAGGGGGGGGACAGTGGACAGGAGGGGGGGACAGTGGGAGGTGAGGTGAGTGAGCGCTGGGGAGGGAGGTGAGGCCTTTTTTATAAGGGGGCTGGTAGCCATGAGTGTTTATTATAGACAGAGGGTGGCCCTCACCCCACACAAAGCATGTCCGCCCACTCTGTCTGACATTGACACACCGACTGGCTATGTCTGGATTCTGACTGACCCCGCAGCGCGGGTAAATCCTGTTGCCTCTCTGATAGAGGGAGCAACCGTCACGCGCCAAGGGCGGCAAGGGGTCGGGTCTTTGGGCAGGAAAACACGCACCTGACAGGAGCTGGGCGGGAACAGACCGCCTCACTATTGGCAATGCCGCCATCTTGTGTGACCTTACGCGAGTGCCCAGCAGAGGGGGTGAGCGCGCGGACAGTGGCGGGTCTTTGGGCGGGAAAACACGCACCTGACAGGAGCCGGGCGGGAACAGACCACCTCAGTATTGCCAACGACGCCATAGCCTGAGGAAAGAGAGAGCGACATCTGGTGGGAGCAGCTGCAGGAGGAAGGGGGTCCTTCTGGAGGCTGCCTGGCCACTGCCTGCCCCCCCCCCCCCCCCGCTGGGAGGGAAGGAAGTGCGCGCGCGCGCGTGTGTGCGTGTGTGTGTGTGTGTGTGTAGTGGCAGTTGGGTGACGTCAGAGCCACCAATCTGATTGGTCCTCAGCCTCTGGCCAATCAGATTCACCGCAGCTAGTACCAACCTTTCGATTTTATATATTAAGATTATATTTCAAGGAAAAGCTTGAGAAAGTTTTGCTGTGTTAGGATACTTTAATTTTTTCACTAGAATTATACATTTACGTTCTTGATAATTTGACACAAATTCATATGTTGGTCTCAACAGTATTACAGTAGTTTGCACGTAGTGCAGATATTCACTTTATTATTCATTTAAATGTGGGTCTGGCGCTGATTACCGGTGTATTGTTTATATAGGTGTAGACGCCCGAATCACTGAGCGCAGTTACGCTGATATTATATCTCTTGAAATTTCCTGATTGAACTTTTCATGTGAGACTACTGGGACTTTGCCATTGGGCTCTTTCCAGCTTTTGTACCTCTGATTTTTCATATTTTTTGGTATTTGTCTATACATATTCTTTTGTACATACTGTCTGTTTTGTACCTATTGCTAATTGCTATCAGTGTTGCATTAGTGTTCATTAAAGATAATTTGGGCAATGTCATGGTTTGCACAGTAGGGATTATTTATTTCACGTTTGGTGTTGTATCTTCAGTACCCAGGTACTATTTTGACTAGTTCGGGAGTTCCGTTGTGTATGCCACCAGCACTCACTGTTATGGCAGCTGGTTATTGTGTATGGGGTCTTCCACACTTTGTTAGCTGTTTTGCGGATGTTGGCATACTTATATATAAATATTTGTGTATTTTGTATGATGAATAAAATGTATTGGATTAACGGACTCCTGTCTGTGCGCCACACGCTGGAAGATTCCGTCTCATTCTTACGAGGGATTTGTTTTGGTGTGTATCGTGTGTGTATTTATCTTCTGTGTAAGCACCACCCCATGATTTCTTCGGTGAATATACGTATGTAGCCCCGGGTTTATTTTTCACTTGTTGACCCCCTTCCGCGAGTGCAGAGTGGTCGCGGGTGCTGCCGGAGGCAGCGACGGACCCGCCGGCACTTCGCAAGGGTGGGGGCCAGTGCAGGGAGCGCTCGGCATCCCTGGAGCTCCGGCGGCGTACCCGGCTAGCGGGGGCCGCCATGACACGTTGCGCGAGCATGCGCGGGATCGCGCATGCGCAGATAGGGGCATGGGGTTAAAGAAGGCCTTAGGAGATCGCGCGAGAGCAGGGTCAGCCAGAGAAAGGTTACGGCGGCCATTAGGCGTTCGTGCATGCACAGGGCAAGTGCGCACGCGGCCCCAATGCTATAGCAGCCTCCTGGGAACTACAACTCCCATGGAGCATAGCGAGGGCGACACCAGGTGTCTCATAGTGGCCAATGAGGGCCAAGGATTCTCAGCCCAGGAGATTGATACTTTTCGCGGGCTTAGAGGAATGGCAGTTGGAGCTGGGAGCAGGAAGGGGGAGGAAGGGTGCAGGGAGCAAGTGGCTCCTGCACCAGGTAAGGATCCCCAAGTCCCAGGCAGGCCCCAATCCCTGTTAGGGTAGTAGGTAGTACTGAGGGACAGCCCCTAGGTTAGGGACGCTGCCCCTAGGTGTGTGAGGGTGCAGGCTTGTCAGTGTCACGGCTGGTAGTGCTGTGTGCGCTGACAAGTAGGCACAGTGTATGCAGCGTGTGCTGTGTGTTGCTGCAGGTTGACTGTGCATGTGCAGTGGGTTGCTGCAGGTTGCCTGTGTGTATGCAGTGTGTTGGCTGCAGGCGTTAGGCTGAGTTAGCCAGAGGGGACCCAGGTGGGCACGGGATAGGTAGTGTGGGTGCAGGGGGTCAGTGACCCACCTGCAAAGGATAGGCTACCCCATAGGCCCTAGGAGTTTCCCTTGAAGTCACCATAGGTTGCTGTGCTGCAGGGACGGCCTATAGTGAGGGCGAGCATTACCCCTTACTGAGTACCAGTTAGGGACAAAGCACAGAGTTGCGGCGGTTGCAGTCATCTGGGACCAGACGGCTGGATACCGTGATATCTGGAGGCTACGTGTTGGAGGCGTCTGACCCTTTGTGAAGTTGTTGCCGATCACCGCCATGACCGGAAGGTATTATTACATCAAGTGCACCAACACCGGTCAACAGGCGCTGATCCCGCCTTAGGCGTAACTCTTTAGGGACACTGAGCGAGTGGCTAAAGAACTGAGCCTATACCAATATACTATATATGGACACGGTGTGTGGGGCACGCGGTGAAGGGACGGAGACGTTGCCCTGAAGAGGGTGGCAGCCGCTAAAGTTATACCGTTAGAGTATAAGTATATGTATGTGTTATTGCTACGTTGCATTCTCATTAGTAAAACCCAGTTACAATCATAGAGTGTTGTATGTTTCTTGCCCAGGGGAATCTCACATCACGGGGATCCTGGGTAAGTGGAGGTGCTGCGCTAACGAAATGTGTAAGTATTACCCCAGGCTCCCAGCTAGCGGAGGCTCAGATCTCCTGGAGCCGCAGGTGTTGTACAGCGACCAGTAGTTCCTTTGGGAGGGTTCAGAAAAAGGGCTACATTTGGAGGCGCTGCTGAGATATCAGACCTGGGGTGTCCGGTAATTTTTTTTTTTTCTAAATTGTCCTATTTTTGTTCGCCATGGGGAAGCCCTCAAGGCAGAGGAAGCCACGCGCTGAATTCCCGGCCGCGCGGGAAAATGTTGCTAACAGTTATCCGGGACTGGCGGGAAACCAAGAGCCCCGCCCCCACACTGTGAGTGAGCACAGTGAACAGCAATCAGCCATGTCTGTTCACCATGAGAGAGGTGACGGCTGCAGTAAAATACACCCTCAGTTGTATAGAGTCTGGTGAACAAGAGGAGTGAATGTAACCGTTATTTTGTGTCCATGCTTACAAAGGGACGTGAATATACCTGGTAGTGAGGACTTTGATGCCTATCAGCTACCGCGTGGGGTGTTCGTGACACAAGTGGAAGGGAAGAAGTGTCTCCAAGGTCCCTGTTCTAAATGTGATTTCCCCGGTTGTGAATTGACCTGGGGACCCCAGTGTGCCTGCTGTGGGGCACGGTTCCTGTGTCCCAAGCTGCCGCAGGCTACAGCACCGTCCGAGGAGGACACTGTTGCGGAAACGGATTATTCATCCCCCGAGAATGAGGTAGACTGCCAGGGGTTACACCCTAATGTGTATGTGCCCTGGCAAGCGCCAGGAATAGAGGACGTTGTGCTAGCGTGCCCCTGCCTGCAAGAAGCCCGTGCTCAGGGAGCCGTCCTGTCTCAGTTACCGCTCGACTTCAAGGAAATCGAGGTGGACGGAGAAACGTTTACACAGTGTTTTAGCCCCACTTGTGACTGTTCTAGAGGTGCACTGGCGTGGGATCCCAAATGTGACTGTTGCGGGGCCTGGTTCTTAAAGCCTTTCATAACCCCGGCTACGGAACCAGCAGAGAAAGAAGAGGAGGAGCCTGACCTCCCTACTAAAGTGAGTTATGCTGGTAATCAGTCTGTCCAAATTCCAGAGGCCTCGGGGACCCGTGTGTCCAGACCCATGTTGCAGACATGGTTCCAGACCCTCTCAAAGGGGACGTCCTAGTGGTAGAGCAGGAATCTCTGATGGCGGAACCTGCGGAGAAAGAGGCGCCTGATGGCTCTACCGAGGTGGGTGAAGCCGCTACCAGTCCACCTACCTCAGCTGTGGAGGTTGTGGAGGAGCCGTGTGCCCAATTGGACATTCTAGACTCCGGTCCCGAGCCGGAGGCGCCGAAAACAGAGCTACAGATGCTGGAACCCCAGATGTTGGTTCCAGACACGGTTCCCGAGCAGGAACCACCGAGGCCAGAACCGCTGATTCCGGAATCACAGGGTAAGGTGTCTATACGTAGAGACAAAACAGAGTAGGGGGAGCGAGGGATGAGTTAGACAAAACAGAGTAGGGGGAGCGAGGTAGACAAAACAGAGTAGGGGGAGCGAGGTAGACAAAACAGAGTAGGGGGAGCATCTATACCCCCATCTTCTTTTGGTTATTTCAGCGATCAACCGCCCGTAGTGATGCGCCTGCCGGCGGACCACTCTAGTGAAGTCACCGAGCCAACTAACTCAGCGGATACAGAGTCCGCTGTGGGCCCGTGTGCCTTACTGTGGCCAGTCCGGCCTACCACCGAGGTACCAGCGGTCCCAGGCTTGGGATAAGTACCTGGCGATGATGACAAGGGTGAATTGACTGCCCCAGGGGTGTCGGGTATGAGCTCCCCGGTGATCGTGGAGTCTGGCGGCTCCGAAGGTGGGGTCATCCGGGCGATGGGCTCACCCCGTCATCGCGTCCTGGCGGAGGTGTCCCCCTTAGAAGATAGCTGTCCAGTGGTGCGAGTGGACCCGTATCTACCGCCTATCGTTCAGGCGAAGACTACCGCTCCTGATCTGAGTGTGAGATCGTGCGCTCCAACCCAAGTGGTCCCAGGACTGGGATCCAACGCTCCCGATGTTCCAGCAAGTAAGTGGACTGCCCCAGAAGTGCCGGGGACCGGTCCCGAGACAGCCAAGGTGGGAACTGACAGCGTCCCCGAGGATCTGTTAGCCACCGTGAATCACGGCAGTGGTAAGGTATATACCCTTTACCCCCTGCCGGGTGAACCCGAGACGGTGAGGAGAAAGACATTGTCCATTGCTCGCTTCCCCGTGGAAGCTTCGCCAGTGTGTAGGAGCAAAGACTGTGAGAAGAAGGATTCAGGGAAGGTTGCCTCCTTTAAGCCCAAAAAGGAGCGCTCCATTCACCATGTAGTGGACCACGGGAAAGGTCCTGGTCTCCTGGCCTACCGCATCCATGCCGCGGATGGCCGGGTAAAGGCCTGGTTAAAGGACATTGTACTATTCCTTCTACGAGGGGGAGGAAGTAGTACAGAGCCGGTGACTGTTACTCCAGAACGTGCTCTTCAAGAGATTTTTCTGGGGGAGGCTCACGGACGCAAAAGTGAGGTACTCCCATCTGATCAGTTAAGGGCACTCCACTATGAGACTCAGCTGGCCTCGGGTATCCACGGGATGTTGTTGGGTACCAATGGGAAAAGGCAAGTTATGTGTGATATGATTTATGCCATGCATTTTTCATTATATAACTCTCTGTATGGTTGCTACCCAAGCGAGGTCGTTGGGATTCTACAAGGGGGAGAATGTAGCCCCAGGTTTATTTTTCACTTGCTGACCCCCCTCCGCGAGTGCCGAGTGGTTGCGGGTGCCGCCTGGAGGCAGCGACGGACCCGCCGGCACTTCGCGAGGGTGGGGGCCAGTGCAGGGAGCGTTCAGCCTCCCTGGAGCTCCGGCGGTGTACCCGGCTAGCAAGGGCCATCATGACACGTTGCGCGAGCATGCGCGGGATCACGCATGCGCAGATAGGGGCAGGGAGTTAAAGAAAGCCTTAGGAGATCCCGCGAGAGCAGGGTCAGCCAGAGAAAGGTTACGGCGGCCATTAGGCGTTCGTGCATGCACAGGGCAAGTGCGCACGCGGCCCCAATGCTATAGCAGCCTCCTGGGAACTACAACTCCCATGGAGCATAGCGAGGGCGACACCAGGTGTCTCATAGTGGCCAATGAGGGCCAAGGATTCTCAGCCCAGGAGATTGATACTTTTCGCGGGCTTAGAGGAATGGCAGTTGGAGCTGGGAGCAGGAAGGGGGAGGAAGGGTGCAGGGAGCAAGTGGCTCCTGCACCAGGTAAGGATCCCCAAGTCCCAGGCAGGCCCCAATCCCTGTTAGGGTAGTGGGTAGTACTGAGGGACAGCCCCTAGGTTAGGGACGCTGCCCTTAGGTGTGTGAGGGTGCAGGCTTGTCAGTGTCAAGGCTGGTAGTGCTGTGTGCGCTGACAAGTAGGCACAGTGTATGCAGCGTGTGCTGTGTGTTGCTGCAGGTTGACTGTGCGTGTGCAGTGGGTTGCTGCAGGTTGCCTGTGTGTATGCAGTGTGTTGGCTGCAGGCGTTAGGCTGAGTTAGCCAGAGGGGACCCGGGTGGGCACGGGATAGGTAGTGTGGGTGCAGGGGGTCAGTGACCCACCTGCATAGGATAGGCTACCTTGTAGGCCCTAGGAGTTTCCCCTGAAGTCACCATAGGTTGCTGTGCTGCAGGGACGGCCTATAGTGAGGGCGAGCATTACCCCTTACTGAGTACCAGTTAGGGACAAAGCACAGAGTTGCGGCGGTTGCAGTCATCTGGGACCAGACGGCTGGATACCGTGATATCTGGAGGCTACGTGTTGGAGGCGTCTGACCCTTTGTGAAGTTGTTGCCGGTCACCGCCGTGACCGGAAGGTATTATTAAATCAAGTGCACCAACACCGGTCAACAGGCGCTGATCCCGCCTTAGGCGTAACTCTTTAGGGACACTGAGCGAGTGGCTAAAGAACTGAGCCTATACCAATATACTATATATGGACACGGTGTGTGGGGCACGCGGTGAAGGGATGGAGACGTTGCCCTGAAGAGGGGGGCAGCAGCTAAAGTTATACCGTTAGACTCTAACGGTTAGAGTATATGTATATGTATGTGTTATTGCTACGTTGCATTCTCATTAGTAAAACCCAGTTACAATCATAGAGTGTTGTATGTTTCTTGCTCAGGGGAATCTCACATCACGGGGATCCTGGGTAAGTGGAGGCGCTGCGCTAACGAAATGTGTAAGTATTACCCCAGGCTCCCAGCTAGCGGAGGCTCAGATCTCCTGGAGCCGCAGGTGTTGTACAGCGACCAGTAGTTCCTTTGGGAGGGTTCAGAAAAAGGGCTACACGTATTATTAGGATGTTACACAGTGTGGCAGCTAGTGTGTTTAAGGTTTGTTTGTTATTTTTGTTTGGTGCGTTACCGTTATTTTGTTATCTATATATATATATTAATCTGTAATGTTTATTTACATGTGGCCTTAAGAATTTACATTTCCGGGTATAATACAATAGGGTTGTGCACTCACGAAAACATGATACTTGCCACCGGTTCTCAGCAAATGTGGTCCTGCAGCAAAGTGGGGCCCACCGGCCGTCCAGAGGAATAAGGAGGTTGGTACTCAAGTGGTCTTGGTAAAAATTACCAAAAGATTTATTTAAGGTAGATCGACGCTTCGGGCCGCTTGCGGGCCTTTCTCTTGGAAAAAGGCAAGAGAACCAAAACGTCAATATACCTTGAATGAATCTTTTTGATACTTTTTTTTTAACAAGACCACTTGAGTGCCAACCTCTTTATTCCTCATTTCCAGGTATATACACAGCCTGAACATACAGTATATTTCTAAGTACATATCTGATTGATTCTTTGATATATGCAAATACAAATGTCTAAGAAAATATGTATATATATTCACTAGGTTTCCACAAACCATACACTACTCCAGACGTTATCACAGTTAGTCCCAGAAGATGCTCCCTATGTTACGTTCTTTCCAATTGATGTGGAGTTAAGGGACCCCATCTGGATAACCTGCCTTAAGTACTCATTGGAAGAGGTGCCCTGTGGAACTTCAATGCTGCAATCACTTTTGAGTTCATAGGCAACTGTGTTCTTGCATTTGTGCCGTGGGGTTTGGGCAGGGGTCATATCTGTGTCTCTGAAGGAGAAGAAGTCATAGTGATCCACTGGAGTGTCCAGGTGCAGCACTGCGCTCAGAAGGGAAACAAAAAACACCAAGAAAGAACAGTGTGTGAATTGCATTAACGTGCTAACACACAACGTAGAACGACAGGCAGCACTAAGATGGAATAAAGGTTGTGTTTATACAGTAGCACAACGAATATAAAAATAATTGATGGTAACATTTGGAGGTTGCAATAAGAAATAGATAATCAACACCTGGAGGGATTACTCCTCTATGAGAGAATAATGACCTCACCCAGTTAGAGGAGATTGGATGAGTATTTATGTAGTGCTTCTGTTATCAATATTGTCTACAGCACTGGTGACATTTTAAAAGTATAGTGTGGGGTGGATTATTATTATTTTCTATCACGTGACAGAATTTAGGCGCGTGTTTACTCGAGAGCTGGAATATTCTTACGGTAAGTGTAAAAAAAGAGGGAAACTAGAGTGTAGGGAAAGAGAGCAGGTGTTTGAGAGAGTAATATAAAAAGAGAAATACATATGCACTGTAGTAGGCTATTTATGTAATAGGTATGTTCTCTCTTTATATTATGTCACTTCTCCTAATTAGGTTTTGCAGTTTAAATTTGACAAACTATTAAACATATCTTATTACGCCTGCCTTTAAAGCAGTACCCGGTTCTGCTCACGTTTCCTTTTTGAGGAGGTAAGTTATATTACCTGCAGCATTTCATGCAGTATTCCCCACCAGGAAAGAAGCTAGCCCTTCTTGCAGGGCCCTAACGGATCTTCTCCGTGTGTGTGTCTTTCACTTGCCCTTCAACTACGTAGTCACACAGTAAATGCAGCATAATTACAGGCTGGGACACACCAGTACAGGCTTCATAATATTGTCTCATTCATCGCATATTGCAGTTTGACATAGTATGCCATCATACATTAATTTCTCAAGCCATTAATATTTTGTGAAAAGTGCTTAAAACTGGAATGAGCTGTACTTGTTACTGGTCTGTTTCTTATTACCAAGGCCGCTGCGGGGGGGCCGGTGGCCAGAGCTGCATGTTGGCCCCTACCTGTGGCCAGGCCCCACTACCGGTCATGGCCAGGCCCCAGCTCTCCATCAGCCCCAGGCCTCTTCCTCGCTCTGTGTCCCACGCCGAGCTTCCAACGCTTGCGGTGCGTGACGGGCCTTTCTGACGTCAGCGCGCTTGAAGTAAGCTGGGCCTCTGCTTCCGGTGCGTGCTGACTTTGGAAGCTTGGTGTGTGACATAGTGTGGAAGAGGCCTGCAGCTGATGGTCAGGCCGGGCCCCCCACAGCCACCGGGCCCGGCCTGACCATCCCCAGGGTAAGTCTATTTTTTATATATGTATTGGGGGGGGGGGGGGTATTTTTATATGTATTGGGGGGGAGTGGGGGTCTTTTTATATGTATTGGGGGGGGTCTTTTTATTATGTATTGGGGGTTAGGGGGGGTCTTTTTTTATGTATTGGGGGTGGGGGTCTTTTTATTATGTATTTGGGGTTGGGGGGGATCTTTTCATTATGTATTGGGGGTCTTTTCATTATGTATTGGGGGTGGGTTTTTTTGGTATGTATTTTGTGGTGGGGATTGAGTGAGAGCGAGGTGGGAGGGAGTGAGGAAAAGAGGGAGTAAGAGTGAGACGCAGGGAAGATAAATACATGTGAGGCGGAGGGTGGGAGAGTGAAGAAGAGGGAGTGAGACAGAGGGGAGAGAAATACATGTGAAGAGGGGAAAAATAGAGGGGGCGCGTGAGGTGTGAATTGGGGAGTACCCCAAACGGGCGGAGATGGGGGAGTGCCCAGACGTAACTTTAGTCCTGGGCCCCGAGAAATCTGTATGCGGCCCTGCTTATTACTTCACATGTTTATCAGGGTACACACATTGAGATAAATATTCCAGTTATAAAGAGCTCTTGGAATGGTACAGAGACATAAAGAGATGACACATGAGCAAACAGGCGTGGGCATTACAATCCAACACATTAAACAGTATTCCTTGGTCTTATTTTTTTCTGGGGTTTTAAAGAATATTATTTAACAATATTAATAACTCGATTGTTAACACATTTCAGACTTATGTCAAAATGATATCTCAATATGATTGCCCCAATGTTTGAATATATTGCAGTTTGATAAAAGATCATTCTGATTTTGGAAATGTCAAGTCGGTACTTGTGAATATTCAGGAGAAAGGAGAATTCCCCGTCTAACCCCAAACCTGTTTCATACTGTATGAAATGTTTCAGTAAAACAGACAGCGAATCCCTGCGCTTCTCACTTTGGTATAGCAATAAATGGGGAATAATATATATATACTAGCTGAGAGACCCGGCGTTGCCCGGGATGTAAATGCGTAATAGGTAGTATTATTTATAAATCGTGGAACAAAAGGTGACTGTTTGTTGTAAAGGTTGGATAATAATATTGAAAAGAAAGATGGAAGAAAATGTAATACGATGTTGTATAAAAATGGTTTATTGTAACCACATCACAGTACAATGTATATTTTGGTGCCATAAGTGATGTAAAAATCTGAGTCGTGTGTCCTGCTAGGGTGTGAGGCGGCGGGTGGCGTGTGGGTTGTGAGTGCTGTCTGCGAGTGGGGGTCCTGCTAGGGTGTGAGGCGGCGGGTGGTGCGTGGGTTGTGAGTGCTGTCTGTGAGTGGGGGTCCTGCTAGGGTGTGAGGCGGCGGGTGGCGCGTGGTTTGTGAGTGCTGTCTGTGAGTGGGGGTCCTGCAAGGGTGTGAGGCGGCGGCTGGCGCGTGGGTTGTGAGTGCTGTCTGTGAGTGGGGGTCCTGCTAGGGTGTGAGGCGGTGGGTCAGTGATGTCGGTGCGTAGGGGCGGGAGGCAGCAGGTGTGTGGCGGCAGGTATGTGTCGAGTGTGGCGGGTGTCTGTTGAGTGCGTGCAGCGGCTGTGAGGCGGTGGGTGAAAGGCAGAGGCGGCCGGAGTAAGGGCGGGTGAAAGGCAGAGGCGGGGGTTGGGAGGCGGTAAGGCGGGCATGAAGGCGAAGGGCGGCGGGAAGGGGAGGAGGGGGTGGTGGAGGGGGGCAAGGGGTGGAGGAGGGGGGCAAGGGGTGGAGGAGGGGGGCAAGGGGTGGAGGAGGGGGGCAAGGGGTGGAGGAGGGGGGCAAGGGGTGGAGGAGGGGGGCAAGGGTTAGAGGAGGGGGGGGAAGGGTTAGAGGAGGGGGGGGAAGGGTTAGAGGAGGGGGGGGAAGGGTTAGAGGAGGGGGGGGAAGGGTTAGAGGAGGGGGGGGAAGGGTTAGAGGAGGGGGGGGGGAAGGGTTAGAGGAGGGGGGGGGGAAGGGTTAGAGGAGGGGGTGGAAGTGTGGGAGGGGGTGGGAGGGGAAAGGGGAAAAAGAGGTGGAGGGGGGGGAAGAGGAGCGGAGGGGGGGGTGGAAAGGGGAGCGGAGGGGGGGGGAAGGGGGGTGATGGGGGGGGGTGGAGGGGAGGTGTGGAGGGGGGGGAGATAAATGGGGAGGTGAAGGGGGGTGGAAGGGAGAAGTGGAGTGAGGGGAGGTGAGGGGAGGTGATCGGGGGTGAGGGGTGGGTGAGGGGAGGTGAAGGCCGCTCACTCACCCGTCCGGCAGGTCCCACGTGGATCTGAGGCGGGAGGCAGCGTGTTGTGGCCGCTCCCCCGCTGTGTCCCGGGCGCTCACTCGCTCCCCCGCTGACTGTAGCGGCGCCGGGGGGGGGGGGGGGTATCGGGGAGACACTGACACTGGAGGGGAGGGGGGGTGGAGGGGAGGTGAAGGGGGGGGTGGAGGAGAGGTGAAGGGGGGTGAAGGCCGCTCACTCACCCATCCGGCAGGTCCCACGTGGATCTGAGGCGGGAGGCAGCGTGTTGTGGCCGCTCCCCCGCTGTGTCCCGGGCGCCGCCATCTTGGGTACTCGGCGCCGCGAGGCAGCCTGCCTGGCCACTGGCTGTTCCCCCGCCGGGGAGGGGTGAGTTGTAGCGCCGGGGAGGGGGGGGCATGTATATGTGTGGGGGGGGGAGAGGTGGGAGATATAGAGGGGGGTCTCGCACGGCCGCTGACACTGGGTGGGGGGGGGGGCGCTGAAGGGGTAATAATAGTGTGTGTGTCCCGCTGACTGTAGCGGCGCCGGGGGAGGGGGGGGCGGGGTGAAAGCGCGGGAGACACGGGGAGAGGAGGAGGTGCGCGCGGGTGCTGCTAACACTGTGAGCTCCGCTAATGTAGGTAACACCCCCCCTACACACGTGTGTGTGTGTGTGTGTGTGTGTGTGTGTGTGTGTGTGTGTGTGTGTGTGTGTGTCTGTCACTGTGTGTGTGTGTGTCCCTGTGTCCCTGTGTGTGTGTGTGTCCCCCTGTGTGTGTGTGTGTGTCCCTGTGTGTGTTTGTGTCCCTGTGTGTGTGTCCCTGTGTGTGTGTGTGTGTCCCTGTGTGTGTGTGTCCTTGTGTGTGTGTGTCCCTGTGTGTCCTTTGGCCCGTCACTCCGCCTCAGGCCAATGAGAGGTGTGCGGGGGCGGGCGGGCCAAGGGACCAATGAGATTTCCCCTAGGGACACCGGACATCCAGGCAGGCATGCATGCATGCAGGCAGGCAAACATACAGTGCTTTCACTAATATAGTATAAGATATATATATATATATATATATATATATATATATATATATATATATATATATATATATATAGTGTTTTTACACTATATATATATATATCCCATTTATTGCTATGCCAAAGGGAGAAGCGCATGGATTCACTGTCTGTTTTTCACATTTGTATGGCCAATCCCTTCGCCAGCTGCGTGCTCCTTCCATGGAGAAGCGCTGTGAATATATATTTGTTTTACATGAA
The DNA here is from genome assembly GCF_040206685.1 of Ascaphus truei. NCBI lineage: Eukaryota > Metazoa > Chordata > Amphibia > Anura > Ascaphidae > Ascaphus > Ascaphus truei. The sequence continues at coordinate 105,361,384 of NC_134488.1, read as the reverse complement.
ATGTTTCAGTATGCAGGATGGGATTAATAAAAGGTAAAATTGCTTTATTGCTGCCTAGCTCTTCTACCTTCCCACTTACTAGAGTTCTCCAAAGAATATAAAGAAATAAGCAATCATATGCTAATGTTCAATACAGTGTCATGCCTGGCTGCCTGCCTATGCGTAGCCTCATGGGAAACCAATGATATGTTCACAAAAAGACTTTGGTTGGTAACATTTAGAGCAGTGTTTCTCAACCCGGGTGTCTGGGGAAACACTCTGCCGGCTGCTCAGCAGGACATGTCACGTGCTATGTGGAGACCAAGAGACTGCGATCCGCCCCCACTCAGTCTCCTCTCTCAGCCCGGCAGAGAACAGAGGCGGATCACAGCCACCCTGCTCCACACAGCGTGGAACGCACTGGGAACATGGGAGAAAAGAGGGAAGGGGTGAGGGTTTGTTTTTGGGAGATGGGTGAGATAGCTTTGTGTGAGCAGAGGGAGGGAGGTGCAGGCTTTGCGGGAGGAGGGGAAGGTATTTGGGTGGAGAGGTGTATGTGATGGTTTTGTGTGGTGAGGAGGATGATGTGCGGTTTGTGGGTAGGTGAGTGATGTGTGTGTGTGTGTATGAGGTAAGGGGGTACGTGTGGGAGGAGAGAGTGGTCTGTATGGATTGGGGAAGGGCAAAGGTGAGTGGGGTGTGTGTATAAAGTATGAGATAAGTGGGGTAAGTGATAGCGAAAGGGAAGCAGTGTGCTATGTGAGAAGGGGGGCAGGTTGAATGGAGATTGTGTAGAGAAAAAGAGTGAGTATAAAGTGTGAGAAAGTGATAAATGTGGAGTGTATAATAAGGGTGCGAGGGTAGTGGTTTGTGTGTGTGAGGAGGGCGAGTGTGGTGCATGTGAGCGTGGTGTGGTCAGTGAGGTCTGATGAGTAGGGGTGCCCCTGCTCAACAAATGTTGAGAACCACTGATTTAGGGGGTTATTCATTAAACGGTGATAGTGCATATCGCAGTGTGAGGAGTGAAGTGTACAAACAGTCTGCATTTTAGCTTTGTAAACTATATTGCACATAAGTCAAAGGGCTCTTAGTGAATTCATCACCTAATAACGCCATACCTGGGTCTTCAAAGCCTTCTCCGTACAACCTGTGGTGGGAAAACATGTCCTCTTTATGCTGCCGACTATAGATACAATAGACTAGAATAAACAGGCAGGCAAGCACCCCAGCCATACCCAGGAACAGGGCAAGCAACTTGTTAGCTGCTCCAAAATTATTTTTGTTCTCGAAATCTGATAAATAAAAATGTAGTTTAGAATACAGGAATGCAACTTCAAATTCAATAACTGACACTCAAAAATAATATACCAGTGATAATGATTTTATTAAGTCCTTCTTACGATTCTCCTTCTATCTTCCTAAATGTAACAATTTAAAGAAAGCTTTTGATGTTCAAACTGTAAATAGACGTCACCAGAATATGAAAAAAATCCCCAAATGAAAGATAAATACATACAGAATAATAAACATATTAAAGCAGCATTCCATTCTTGGGTCACTTATGAAGCAAGAGGTCCCGGAAGCTGAATCCCGTTAATTTCAGAGGAATGCGACATTTGGTCGCTGCCAAACCTCCACCGGCGCTCCCCCGTCAAACTACTCACCGCTAGGACACCTCGCCACTTGATATGTCACCGCTCTGCTCCCCATCTTCGCTCTGGTCACCGCGGCCTCTTAGATCCCAGCTCCGATCCCGGCTCAGATGTCCTGCGCGGGACATTTAAAGATGGAGCGGCAGCAGTGCAGGATATCTGAGCGGGGATTGGAGCAGGGGGCGGAAATCAGAGTGGTGACGTGTCAAGTGGCGAGGTGTCCTGGCGGGGAGTTGTTCTGGCGGCGGAGCACCAGCGGAGGTCTGTCGTGGCCAAACATCATAGACCAAATTTCAGTGCCGGGGACCCCCTGGTTACTGAGATAATTGCCTTCAAAGGTGCCATAGCAAAATTGACAAATCTTTATTTAAAGCTGCAGTTCAAGCTGCCGTTTTTAAAAAAATATCTATATTTTTTCCCCATTCAATATGTGCATCAATACAATCTGCACACTGACAAGTGATTAGCTAAACTGCAGATCGATTCGTTCTCCTGTGATCGACTGTAATAGATCGCTTGCTCCGGGTTATTTAATTCAGTTCTTGCAAAGCATTCTGGGCAATGTAGTCCTGTAATATGATTGACTGGGCAGTTACTAGATACAATTGGTGCACTGCTAGGGAGTGGGCGGGGCTCAAGAGTCAGAGCCTACCAGAAGGGGAAGGGGGCTGTCACTTTGGAAATGCTTCCTACATTAGGCTGGGGCCATAGAGGGGTGAGGAGTTCCGAGCCGCGCTGACGCTGAGGCTCGCCTGCTGAAATCTGCACGATTTCATGCCCATGCAGGCGAGCCAGCGGGCGCGATCGGAGGCGGGGGGAGACTGAGGGAGGCGGGGCAGTGACGTCGCTGGGCCAATCGCCCGTGACGTCACGGCGCCGACGTCACGGCGCCGTGACGTTGACGCAGCTCTGCGCTGATTGGATGTTTTCAGCTGACAGAGCGCTGAAAAACAGCTTGGCTGTCGGCTGAAAACTCCAGCGCCTCAGCACGCCTGCGGGCGCTCGCGTGAGCCCCCTCTAAAGACATCCTCATGGAGGATGCAGGGGCTCAGCGCGGAGCGTCCGCACGGCTCAGCGCGGCCTGTCCTTCTATGGACTCGGCCTTAGAAACATTACAAATGTCTTTAAAACATTTTAAAAAAAGTTTTAAATGCTACAAGTATTTTCTCATAGTATTGATTTATTAAAACAAACCAGCAAAAAAAAAACATGTAGGATATTCCTTGAACTACTGCTTTAACCAACATCCAGACCCTGAAATAATGCCCTTGGAGGAGAGGGAGGGAGAGAGGGGGAGAGATTTATGTAGGGTAAGAGAGAGGGTTAAAGAAAGGGAGGGAGAGAAAGGGACAGAGACCACTTTTGTAGAGTACCAATGAGTTTTTTTTTTTTCATGTAATTCACAAATCGGGGCTAATAGTTTGCACATTTCTACGCTTTCATAGTGTACATTAACAGCAGCATGATGCATTCCTTCATAGCCACTGCAGTTAATAAGAGGTTATTAACAAGGCGATTTTATATATGTGCATTTTTCTCAACTAATCCAGGCTCTCCAGGTTGGTTTTCAATATTGCACACACCATATAGATTTCCGAATTAGTCCCCCTGGGCTGCGATTGCCTTTTTGCAGCTCTGAGAGTTTATTTAATAGCATGCCAATTTCAATTTCAACCGATACTACATTTGGTTTCTTTCCAGGGCTGCTTCAGTATCCCTTCACCCTTTATTAAATAGGGTAAAGAGGGCCACGGCTCTTTTTTGCAACAAAAAAAAAAACATTCGACGCACACTGTTAGGAGTATATTAAATTGGGCTCTATGTCTGCAGAGAGGAACTTCTCCTGGACTCTTCCTATAAGAACTCCCCAGATTACCAGCTGATGAGTGCACAGCAAGAGAGGTGAAAAATAGCCTGATACATGGATGCTTAGGGTGGAAATGCCTCGCTAAGGATCCATTGTGTTGCAGTGGGCTATTTGCATCAGTTTATACAAAGCCCCAGGAGTCAACACAGCTTGAAGGCAAATACACCACCGCACACTAACTAAATCTGCTTCCTTGGGAAAATAATTGCATATTTGAGGCAGGATGTACTTACAGTATATTATTTATGAATTTTTGCAGATGCTTCTTTGCAAAGATTCGCACTGTTCCTTGTTCTAAATTGGCTACCTGAATGTAACATTTGTACTGTAATTGGATGAGCTGGATGACACAATGGAAGCTGATACTGCAGTTGTTGTTGCTAGTTATTGTTATTTCTCATGCCAGACGTGTTTCATACAGATAACTATTAGTATCAGTCAACATTGTTGAGCGTATATTATTAAGTATATAATGACACAGTGTAGACCTTACATTTCTAAGATGGTAAAAGGACATGATTCCAAAATAGGTTTTCGGACAGTTCTGGATTAATTAACATGGTGCTGATCATCATACTATAAGATGCCTTGAGCTGCTATATTTTTTTTAGTGGGTCATTAATCAACCTCCATTCAAGTCAAGGCTGTGTAACATCAAAAGCGTCACATCATAAGTGTACATCAAAAGTGTCTACAAGAGTTAATCTTGGAGTTGAATTTGGAGGTGAAGATTGGAGGAAGATCTGGATTCTGCATTACAACTTTGCCACTGTGAGACATTAACTTTTAACATCTGTGATTTATTTGTACACTTTTATCCTCCAGTACCTTGGAACTCTCTCCTCCTGCATCTCACTATGCCCTCCCTATTTCTTTTTTTGTTTACTGTTTCCTCACTCCTTTGTGAGCATTTTTGTTCTCTACAACATCCCCACTCCCCACTGTAAGATTATTTATACACCTCTCTCCCAATAACTTCTTTACCCCTCAATAAAAAACACCCACTCAAATCCTCTATTCACACCCTCTATCTACTCCTTCCTGCTGCTGGGGATCTCCCCTAAGCCTGAAGCCAGACATACACACCTGATCTCACTCATGCCTCCCTGCCACCTCTTCCCCTGTAAATGGTGTTAACCTTTTCATTTAACACTGACCTTTCTTAAATTATACCCCACAAATCAAGCATCCCAATAACCTGCACTCATGGCTATTGTCCCACACTCAGTCACTCCTACCACCCATTGTGACCAAGCACTGCCATCTGCAGCACTTACTCCCTGACCTGCTGTCTCTGTAAGTTTCCCATTAAACCTCTTAGGCCTGGGACATAGTAGTGTGAGCAAGGCTGAGCCGTGCTGAGCCGCGCTCACACTCGGCACTGAGCCCCTGCAGCCGCAATGAGAGCGGATTTAGCAGGGGCTCGCGCACGCTTGCGGAAGCGTGTATCTCACCAAGTTTTGGCGCTCGCCGGAGCGCAGGGCCGGTCACGTGAGCGGTTCGCCCAATGAGGGAGAAGCAGCTCCGTGACGTCACTGGCCCGCGCCCAGACCCGCCCCCGACATGCCCACGGACAGCGCGCTGTGTAAGGCCAGGGAAAGCACCGCTTTCCTTGAGCCTCAGCGCGCCTCCGCACGGACACAATGTCTATGTCCCAGGCCTTAGATTGTAAGCTCTTCGGGGCAGGGATTTCCTTTCCTATTGTCTGATTTTGCTGCACTTATTGTATAATTATGATTCCCTGTACTGTATTCACTGTGAAGCACTGAGTACACTTTTGGCGATATATAAATAAAGACATACAATACAAAAGTCAATGGGTGATAACGCATTAACCTGTAATGGAACACGATGAGTCTAGGGATAAAGAGAATTAGAAATTGATAGTGTGATATACTGTTGAACTATCCATTACTTCCACATTGGGAAGTATAAAAAAAATTACAAGCAATTACATGCTTTGCCGTGATTAAAGATGTGTGAACCTTCAATATATGGTCGCAAACCATGCAAAATTGACCCGTTTTAGTTGCGAACAATACACGGCTCAGTGACAGTTCGCTTGCAATACGCCAAGTTTTAGTAAGAGGATATTCCATAAACTAAAATGGGGCTTTTGCGGGAGAGACGGAGAGAATCCTATTAAGTAGAGTACTTTGATATACCTTCCAAAACACTCCTCTGTACAACATGTAGAGAGATACCTGTGAACACACCTGAGATACCTGGGAAATCTGGCACTCTCCCACTCTGCCACTCTGCCACTCTCTGGTAAACAATATCTTCTTCTAAAGACTTGGCAAATTGCTTGTGAACTTTGACTGACCTGTGAATTTTGGCGAAGCTGCTAAATTATGGTGTAAATGAGTGATTTTTGCTAAATGTTTAGCTCTTTTTGGTTCGGTTAAAATGTTTTAACAAAAGTTTGAAAAATGCGAAAAATGTTTAGGAATGCCCGAATTTCTGGTATTCTCTTATAATGTTTCTCTGTCATTACAATCAATGTGACAAGTAAACAAAGCCATTTTATGAATGATTTTACAAAGGGCTATTTTTATGGGGGAACTCATCGGAACTTAGTTCTGTCCCTTTTAGAGAGATCAACAAAAAAATCCATATAATGATAAAGGGATTTATGTATCAACGAAACAGTGCAGCGATTCTATGGAAAAATAACTGCTATGTATCAAAGAAAAAATGATACGGTATTGATTTGAATGGGACTTTTTTCTTTGATGCATATAGTGCAGATATTTCACCCCACAATTGCACTAATTTTGCCTTGATACATAGACATCTATTAATAGGAATAAGCTTTGAACGGGTTGCAGTAAACAAAATCACTACTAATAAATTGTGTGTCTTCCTTCCTTTATTTAATACATTATGATGTCCCCAATTCTTTCCGCCTCTCTCCCCTTCTCTAGCATTCTTGCCTTCTCCTCACGTCAACTGACCTGCTCTCTTTCTTTCTTCTTCTGCTTTCTGTATAAACTTTATAGATATCTGACTCTCCTAATCTGCCACCAGGCTATGTGCATTACGATGTCACGTGCCAGATACATAGACTATCAGGTAGAATTAAAGTGATTAAATAAAAATAAATACAAAAAGAACACACAGGTGCCCATCCTCAGGGTCCCCTTAGTATACCTGCAAAGTGTTAGGTGTCTGGGTTTCATGGTCTTGGAGCTATGACCCAGACAGACAGACAGACAGACAGACTCTCTCTTTTATTATCATTATAGATGGAGCGGGGATATTGACTTAGAACTGATTCATACTGTTTCTGTCACCTTACTTTATTTAAATATGGATTACTTGTTGTAGTTTAGATACGATTTTCTCTTTGCTTAGAGTTCAGGCTTCTTTTTTTCTCCCGACAAAACCATTACCGCTTTTACAAAATATTGAAAGAGATGTTTAATCTCAATACAATGAAGATTCAATGTTGTTCTGAGAATCTCTAACAAAAATACACGTTTTTAACACTTTGAGAGCAATCAGAGATTCACAATGAACTCTTTGTGTGTTGCAGTTCTATCAATCAGTCATACTTGGCTTGAGGAAATAATACATTTGTCTTTTGATAGTCTGCCTATTCTGTGAAGGATAAATGTCTAACCACATGTCTAACAACATGTCTTTTTCATTTAAATATATGATATAAGTATCAGATCAGGGGCGGAACTAGTCAACAGTGGGCCCCAGTGCAAGTGGGGGAAAAAAGCCCCCCTCCGCCTCCCCTCCCCTACCTGTGGAGCAGGTGTGGCAGTAGAAGGGGGTGTACAGAGAGGGGGGGCTTTAGAAATGCCAGAACATTCTGGTAGCTAAAATAATGTCGGAACATCGGTCCGGCTCATGGAGGATAGGCCCCTAAAGGTGGTGGGACCTAGAGCAGTCGAACCAGCTGCACATATAGTAGTTCCGCCACTGATCCTGATAATAAAATCACCCCAGCTGAATAGCTGTTAAAACGAAGAGCTCTATTGCCAAGTTACCTTTTTGGTGATCCTTTTCCCCAACTCGTGTCTCATGAGCAATATCATCACCAGCTGATGTGTTCTCTAATTTTGTGGGCTTCCATATTTTATCATTAATCAAATTGTCTTTGTTGACATTAGTTATGTTTTCAGGTGTTGTCCAGCCAGGAAGAGATGAGAACGTTGAGGTTCCAAGGTTTTCACTGGAGTCTAACCAATCCGTACTGTTTGCATTCCATCCATGAGTGGTGTTATTGGCATCACTGATTAGACTGGGCATGTTGGGGGTGGCTGACAAAGAACCTGAGCTGCCAACTGTTGTGGAGCTGCCCATTTCATTAGAGGTGAGGTGGCTAGAAGGGTTTGATGTGTTCTGTGTAATCTGAAAGGTTTCAGGAGAGGATGAGTTACCTGCAGTTTCATGACTAAGATCAATTCTGCCATTACTGGATTCTGCGAGAGATGAATTGGTGCCACCACCGTTGCTAGTAATATTAGTATCAGACGTGTTGGATAATGTTCCCGGTCGTAAGCTGGAATCAGCAAATGTCAGCTCTGCACTACAGGAGAATAGCCAGATGGACAAAATATAGCATACAATCTCAGCTCCCATCTTGGCTTATCTCTCACCTGTTTAAAGCAAAGCATTTAGAAAATAGAAATCTATTAATTCACTTGCACTGTTTCAAGATTAAACGTTGATTCTCAGAGGAAGGAAGCAGGTAACAGGGTGGCTAGTTTTGTGTAGACAGGCATTGGTCCCTTACTTTTGTGGCAGTCACTAGTCCACAAATACATACCTACACGCCCCCTACGTTCTGCCTACGACATCCACTTTGCCTCCCACCTCATTACCTCCTCTCACTTCCGCCTGCAAGACTTCTCTCTCCTACCACTTGCCATCAGACTCTCCCCGAAGCTTTCAGATGTTCAAAAACTTCCAGAAAACTCACCTTTCCAAAGAAACGTACCGGCCATACTGAACCTCTAACATCCAACTCCTCTCCCCCTCCAGCCAAATTAGGCCCAGCTATGTAGCTGGACCAATCTCCACCCTATGTAAGATCCCCCTCACAAAAAAAACCCTTAATGACTTCAGCTGCCAGACTCGGCCATGTTCTAACCTGAGCTACACTTTATCGTACAATAAGCAGCCACCTTATCTTCTTATTTCAACAATGTCTCTCATTCCCTCTAGATTGTAAGCTCTTCACGAGCTGGGCCCTCATTACCTCTTTGTATCGGTTTGTGCATGTCAGTCCTCACCTGTAAACCGTTCATGTTTTTATAATATACATAACTTTGTACTGCGCTGCGGAATTTGTTGGCGCTTCACAAATAAACGATGATAATAATAATAGAGCATGGAATTACTTGATGATCATGAAAAAGATGTGTACTAGCTCCTGCCACTGGTGGCATCTTGGCCATCGTTAAGCCTGAGACAATAGTAATGCACCATGATTTATTTTTTAATAAATGATGGTGTAGGACAGGGGTGTGCAAACTGGGGGGGGTGCACAAGATTTTTTTTGGGGGGGGCACGGTGGTTACAGAGGCCCTGCGCTCTTCAGCGTGAGGCCTCTGTAACTCACTTACCTAAGTTCAGCCATAGCATTGCGGCGGTGTCATTTGACGCTGGATTAAAGGTAAGGGGGGGGGGGCGCGACACTGGGGGAGAGCAGGCAGGGGGGCACCGCACAGAAAGTTTGCACACCCTTGGTGTAGGATGTTGTACAATCCTCTACTTCTTGCTTCTGTGGCTTCCTCCATAGCATCTTCCTGTTGAACATTGGTAGTTCTTTATTCTATAAACTGCAGTAGTGCCAGATCAGTTTTGACTTGAGTGAGACTCTTCGTGCACCAGCGTCAGATCGACACTATCGCAGTTTATAGAATAGGGGCCCTACCGTTTATATTTCTCTCTCAGTACCAGTACACATTGTTGTAGTACAGCAAATAGTCTACTGGAGTAGTGCCGTTTTCTTTTTTGGAGGAGTAAGTAAACCGTCAGCTTATATCATACTGCGCATACTGAATAATTTGCCTCCCTCTCAGTCATATTATTACTACTAGTATTGAACATTGTCGTTGTAGTATGCCAAATACTAGTATACTGCAGTCACTCCAGTGGCCAAATTATAGGCTTTTTGATCAAACCCTGCATACATAGGGTAGCCTGCCTCTTCTAAATGCTGCTGCAGTTGACCTCCTTACTCTTAGCATGTATACGGCCACCACCACCTCCAACACACCTCACCCTTTGCTATGGAGGAAGAAAGCACACCCAATGGGGCAGTAACTGTCATATAGTCCCCTCCGCTATGTGCACTAGTCCACAATTTTACTATGGAAAATATCAAAAGCAACAACCTCTTGGTACAGGTGTAGAACAGCCAGTAGGAGAAAATGCTCTTCTGAGGTTTTTTTTTTCCAGCAAGGCTTAGCAGATTTTAGTAACTCACTACAGCCCTTGCTCTCTACAAAGCTAAAGGGCAGCATAGCCACTGCTAGCATTTCAGCCACTTTACTACTCAACAAGAGGGGCCTTTCTGTGTGCGTGACGGACTATGCACACCCGATGGAAAGCTTTGCGAAAGTGGGTTGGTGTATTGGACTATGCATAATTAGTACACCACATTTGTCTAACCATGCAAGAAGGTCCCTTTTCCCAAAGCTTATTTGCCCACAATTGGTAGCAGCTCATCATGCTGAAGCAGCCCACACAATCTCCTCATCATCATCATCACGATTGCTACCAAGCACATCCTTATGATGATGACCTTCAAAACCGTACCAGGAAGTGAGCCTTCTCTGATTGTGCTACAGTATGCCATCAATACTGCCAACACCACCTCCAACACATGGACCCCTTTGTCAGGGAGGAGGCACACTTCTCAGTTCTTTAACATGTAAGCTTATGACGGGTCATGTGCAGAGGTACCCAGATGAGTACCCACTTTTGTCTACGTCAGAAACAGGGTAAGAACTGCTCTTACTAGACCTACTGTAGATGTTGCTGCTGCTGGCCAAAGCCTCACTCTACAAGCTGTGCTTCTCCTCTCCCTACCTGAGCTATCTCTGCAGCACACAATGCAACCAACATATTCATTATACTCCTCCACCTCAATAGTTATAAGTTGTGTAATATTGCCTCCTCTCTTCCCCCTCCCCAGCCCCCCCATTGCAACTACAAGGGCCGTGCACTCTTGATGAGGAGGAGGAGGAGGACAAATAACATTGCCTAGCAGTGTGTGCTCTCTCTGAAGCTGACAATGAAAGTGTTGTTGGCGGTGGGCTTGTGAGGTTTTTATTTTTACTTTGACATATAGAATTGCTTTTTGATGTACTGCTAGTTGTGGTGGCCTGTGCTATCTGCTGCTCACAGTGATTATCACTTGCTGCTACTACAGACATTAACAGTTACACCATTGATCACATCCCTATCTCCTAATACCATCAGCAGTAGCAGATTTCAAATGTTGCCACCCGTAAACACTTATCCCGGGCATCCTCCTGCAGTGCCGCGGCATCAAATAATATGACACATTTCCATGACAACGTGACACCATGTGACATTGCAGCGTCATTTGATGCCAGAGAAGGAGGGTGGCGTGAAGGAGACGGTAAGAGACCTTTACAGAGGCCCCGCTCTCTCCTTCGGCAATCAGTCAGGGAGAGAGTGGGGCCTCTGTAAGCCGCCCCAAAATGTTGCCATTCTAGGCCTGGGCCGAATGGGAAATCTGCCACTGGTCACCAGTCACTTCCCTTGAGAGACACACACCTTTTGATACCCTTGCACTCCATGTGGCAGCAGCGTCCTCAGCAGAGCCCCTTTTCCATCTCACACTATCAGTAGCCAGGACACGTGCCTTGTTTGGCATAGATGGCTATTCTCTAAGTCACTTTGTGTGGAACCTTGTTCTTTTCTTACAACCTGTCCCACCCTCATAGGGGTCCGTTTGTCCTGACCCAAGGATGAGTTGGACTTTTGGTATAACCTTCCTTTCGGTTATATATTTCTTTTCACACACACGAAAGTTGCTTCTGGGTGTCAAATACAACTGCTGCTGTTTTTCAATGAGCAGTTACTAGTCTTTTCTCTGGGGTCATTAATAGCCTTTTCCTGCTGCTAACACGGCCATACTGAAACCCACCAGCACTCCATCTTCCCAGGCCCCCTTCTTTTTCCAATATAAACTAGGGCATTTATTAAATGATCCATTATGTATATTTAGAACTGGTATCATCCTTAACGCACAAACACAAGTTTAATAAACTCCAAATGTTTAAAGTGAACTTAATTGAAAATGCCATACCTGATGAATTTTAGAAAATTGTGACTTTTGTATTCAACACTAGCTGCAAAATTAAATCTCTAAAGGATGCTGATCTCTCGTGGAAAACATTGGAGAAGAGGAGTAACCAACACCTGCCGTATGTCCCCTGACAATGTGCTTGTTATTCATTTCTCCCAGGTCTCCCACCTGTTTAGAAAGCCTGTGCTTTTGTTTGTTATTCATTTATATATCTACAGTACTAATGCATCCCTTCTACCCTCAGGACACAAAACAGACTAAATTATACAAATAGTGAGGTTTACAATACGACTGGGTTATTTTTTCTGTCTGAACTTGGACTTAAAAATCATTCATTTAAGTCAATTCCAGACCCAGTTGGCATTACAAATCACTAACCCATACTTTTTGTATGACCACAATAGTCAAGTGAAGAAACGGATCACAACCACATGTAAGAATGAGCAAGCGATCATGAGGAGACACGAATAAAAATTACATTTATTATTTAAGTCTCATGGCCAAAAATAAATAAATAAAACACACCACATGCGCTTTTATCCAGGCACTTTTGACCATAGGCAGAAGACCCCAGTGGGGAAAGGAGATTTCAGTTAGTGAGAGTTTTCTCTCTCTCCCCTCCCCCCAGAAATTAAAAGCCTCTGTAACTAATTCTAAACTAGAGGAAAGGGTTAATATTTGATTTTAAAAATAAAATCCAAACAAGGATTTATAGATGAAATGGAGAGGGATGGATATGGTGTTCCATGCTTTTTTTTTTCTTTTACTGCATCCCATTTAAAAACTTAGTTGCATTGGGAAAGAGAAAAGAATACGAGGTCTGTTACTAAAACATGAATCAGCTCACTATGCAACAGAGTTCTTATTTAAAGAAAGGGGGGGGTGGAAGATAGGAGAGTAGGGATTCAATAAAAACCTGAAATAAATGATTGTACTGTCAGTTAGGGCGATCTTATTTGCTTCTCAGTCTCACTACAGTTTAGGCCTTACAATGTCCCCAGACTATAACATAGAATATTTACAGACTACCAATAGAAGGGGGGGCTATGTTAATCACCAGAGCTGCCAATTCATTGTGAAAATGCATTGAGCGGCGGTAGCTGCATACATCTACATGCACAGCAGCACCACCTGCGGAACCGAACAAAGATGGAACGCATTGGAGAAGCCTTTTACACTTACCACTGCTCTGGTAGAGAAACTTAGCTGCTCACTGTCTGCCTTTAATTTGTGGCAACTGAAAGGATTCTTGGTATAGAGGTATACAAGTAGGCCACGCCTCTAATCCAAGCCAGGTAATGTCTGTTTCTCTCACAGAGAGGAATGCGACAGACACACCCTTTGGGTAGTCACCTGCCTTAGATACTTGAGGCAAGGACTTGTCCCTGGAGTCCTATGACAGAAAGGCAGAACACAGCCAGCCTACACAACAAGTCTTTATTCAACCACACTGTCCTCACCTCTCAATTCAACAGGGCCCTTTCTCTGTTCCCCTTCGGTGGCAGCATAAGAGTTCAAGAGAGGTACCAAAAACACATTGCCTATCTGTAAGCAAGGTAGAGAAAGGACCCTATTGTAGCAGAGAGATTTATTCCCAAGACAAAAACGGAAATTTGAGGTTTAAAACTTTATTTTTATGCCTATAACATGTCGAGAAAAAAAAAAACAAATGTATTAAATAAATACATATTTGCACTCCTTTCCATCACTATGCAGGAAAACATATCTTGGCAGTAGCTACCAGTAATGGGGTCATCATTTCTAATTTTCTTTAACTCCATTAGAATCCATCTGAAACCTCCAATGGCCAACAGGAAGATGGGAATATCAAAAAAAAAAAAAAAAAAACAATGTGTGAAGTTGAAGGGGGAACTAGTGTCGACCAGCGCTGAAAGAAACCCCAAGTCCAGCTAGCAGAAGGAACATGGAAATACTCAGCAGAACTGTGATGACCACCATGCCGCCTGACCGTCCCTGCAGCCCGGATTTCATTTCCCTTGAGCTTTGAGGCATATCTGCAAGAGAAGCAGCACTGATCAGGCGATAAAGAAGTTTGAATCAACAGCCCCTTAATAAAGAAGATTGAAATATCCAACATCCTGAGTTTAATTTTCCAGCCTTGCCTGGATCTTAAGTAAATGTAACCACTCAAACCTTTTTATCAGATTGTTCTTTTCCTGCCATAAAACAGATGGCCGACATACAGTATCTTGCAAACAGGAGCAGAATGTTACAGACTTTACATTATATTTTTTAAGCTGCAGTTCAAGCTGCCGATTTTCTCATTTGAAATTTCCCCCCCCGTTCAATATGTGCATCAATACAATCTGCACACTGACAAGTTGCCGATCAATCCGTTCTCCTGTAATCACCAAAATCGGGTTTTATTTAATTCACTGTTAGGGCTGCACAAGAGTACCCAGGATGCAAAGTTCTGCGTGGAAGGTCATGTGATACAAATAAAAAAACCATGATATGCTGCACACCTTAAGAATTAAACCAAAAAGTATTACCGGTGCTGCTGGTTCAAGGATACCTGTCAAACATCCACTTGACCTGTGAAAAAGAGAGATCCAGCGCTCCACAGATTTTGCAAAATGTTCAAATTATTGCGCCATACATGTGTATGGCGCAATAAATTTGAACATTTTGCAAAATCCGTGGAGCGCTGGATCTCTCTTTTTCACAGGTCATGTGACCAGGCAGGTACTAGATACAATCGGTGCACTGCTAGAAAGAGGGCAGGGCTCAAGAGCCAGAGCCTGTCTCCGAAGAGGAAGGGAGTGTGACTTTGTAAATGGTTTCTATAGAAACAAAAGATGCTTGCTGCATTAGAATACATTAAAAATACATTTAAAAAAAAATAATATTTTTTAAGACCACAAGTTTTTTCTCATGATACAGGACCGATTAAAAAAAAAAAAAAAAAAAATTTAAAAAAATCACGTAGGATACTGCAGCTTTAAATAAAAGTTTGCACACTGGGCATGTTGCCTATTTAAAAAATAAATTTAAAATACAGATAATAATAATAATAATAATAAGAAGAAGAAGAATCTGAACGGACATGCTTCTCCCGAAGAACTAGTTCTCATTCACCGTCAAGACAAAATAATACTCACCACGGGTTTGAAAGGGCTCAGACCAGTTGGTATAAGCGATTTGTATCTTTGCAGCATTATATAACATGTAGCGAATCCTGTAATGAACACAACAGAATACAGCAAATTCCGCAGTGGCCCCACTCACTTGTAAAGATACGCTGCTCCCTCTGATGTCATGAGTTCAATAAGTAAAAGTGAACTGAAAGGGGCCAGTTACAGAAACATGGCGATTACAGGCAGTATTAAGCACTGTAATTAGCAGTCTAATCTATACGAAGCGGAAAGTAGGGGCAAAAAGATCAACATGAAACAATCAATGTGCATCCCAGTTACCATAAAATCCCACACTTCATTGTGTGAAACCAATTAATGTATCTTGTTCTGTATATAGAGTTTTGAAACTCTCGATGAGAGAATAAGTCAGAGGTGAGCAGAAACATTCTGGTCATTGTGATGTCAAACAAGCACAAAATGATAAGCAGATGCCACAGATTAGTCACCGGAGGGTATTACTACTGCTCAAAAGGTGGTGTAAAAAAAAAAAAAATTAAGTTTCAGATCTCAATGTGGCCATTTCTAAAAATCCAAAATGCTCTAGACTTTACAGCCACTATAGTCCACACAACCACCATGCTTGCTGCCCTACAGGGTATATAATGATACAGAGTATTCCCAACCAAATAAACTATACATGTGGGATAGTTTAATTTAACACACACCACAGTAATATTCAACTTTATTTTTACACCAAAGTGGTAAAAATAATAAAGTCAAGCGAGAGGTTAGCAGCAGAAATTATTGGTGGAGGAGGGTGGACTCCAGGGCAGAGTTTATGGAAACCATAGGTGTGTGGGGGGTGTGAGGTGGTGGGGGGTGTGGGGTGGCTTCACTAGAATTTGAATACATTCTTATCTCCCCTCTCAGAAATGCAGGGGGAAATGGTGTCCTAACTACAAGCCTTTGCTTTTTGGATTGCCAGAAATGGATGCAAAATTCATTTGGTGCAGTTCATCAAGCTATGGTGGATAACATTAGTTAAATGATAGATATTCAGTTGCAGGTTAGTTTATAAAGTAATATGGGGCAGCGCCACAAGGGGTTTCTCTGTTGCAATTCAAGTTAGAATCAAAACAAATGAAGTGTTTAAAATAAATGCTCTTAAAGTGTCACACTTAGCTTATATTAGCATTACATGTTTTAGGTTCCTTTCAGGGCCCTTTGCAGAAATATATTATACATTTGTGATGCTGGACTGTTTTGAAACCGGTTTCTATACTAATGTAACCTAGTGCCCCTGGCTATAGCCTTCCACTAGCCTCAACACCAAGTTGGGGTGAACAGGCCGTGTTGGGGTTAAACTCCTGCGCAGTGCCTAGATGGATACTTTTGCAGCCTGGATGGGTACTATGTTGCCAAATCCAGGGGCAAGCCTAATCCAGCAGTTGGAGTGTCATACCTAGGGAGAGTACTGACTTGGTCACACGTATGTGGAGTGATGCCTGCAAGTACCTGGACCTGCTCTGTTATGTAGCAGGGTTACAAGCCCTTTCCTACAGGTATAAAAGCTGACACTCCACCAAATTGAGTGGTGGATGGTTAGTGTGTCTTCCTTCCCTCAGGGGAGTGGGAGTGTTCCCCTAATGCCATCAGGGGGTGAGGGAGTTTAGGAGGGAAGCTTGGGGCCTCAAACCCTTGTATCTGCTTCAGGGAAAATGGAGGCTGTCATACCGTGTACCCAATAAAAGACATCCCTGTACCCAACATGCTGTGTCTGTGGAGAGAAGAATTGCCTGTGGGGACCATCCTGCTTCTAGCAGGATCCTCATGTGATGGAGGTGCTGCACCCTAGGAGGAAAAGCCTGCCTTGTTGCTGCTCCCACTCAACCTCCGCAGAGCAACTCAGACCTCCTGTAACAAGCAGGTGAGCTACAGCACCAGAGAAACACCATGTAGATCTCCCATGGGAGGGGAACAGGTGCTACATTAATAAGAATTTATATCACAACCTAATAATACGTTGCTATGGGGGCTTGATTCAAATATTACCAAGAATTGTGTGGGGATGTTTTTATTCGCCTCTTAATAGACATTTACCTATAACTGCGTCCGGGCAGAATCCCTTGGACACGGCTGCCATTAAGAGTGTCAATGTTTGGCCCAACCTGATATACAAACGGTTCAATCGTTTGATGATCTTTGAACATTGGGCTGCACTGTGGCACATTAAACCCCTGGGGGAGAACGTATGTTCTGTTATCACCTAAAAAGAGGGAAGATATAATCTGGATTAGTACGGTATTAACATTTCTGCTACCTTACTTCAGGGTCGCCAACGTCATACAAACCTCAGACCATGAGGCCTTCATATGGGATTAGTATTAACAGACTCCCGTTATATAACGTAATTTGCAGCAGAACACTCTGGATGAACTCAGGCATTCCATGTTGTTCTTCCAGGTGGACAGTTTGTTGCACAATAAAGCCATCTGGTGGCAAAGCTACCAGGAAATGTGTGTACAAACTACTTGGCATACAGTAAATGCAATTGTTCAAGACAATTGAAAGCTCTATATAGAGAAGCCTTTCTTAATGTTCACTTTACAAATCAACCTCACCTTTAAAAACCCATCTGGTGCAAAGGTTGGGAGCAGGATCATTTTACAAAAGAGTTAAAAGCTGCAATTCACCCACCACTTCCTTATGCAGAAGAATTAGAACCAAGGGTCCTCAAAGATGAACCATTACCCAGGGGCACCCAGGCATCTGACATACTTACCACTTTAGTTGCTGGTGCTCTTCCAGGATATTTAAAGATTGCCACATGGGGCATCCTATAGGAAGTTACTTCACCCTCCCCCGGACAGGTCTTCCTATTGACATGCGGAACCAAAGCCAATTTAATGGCAATTTTTAACTCCCAATAGGGAGGAAAAGCACCGGCAACTAGAAGCGGTTTCAAGTGCAGTCTCTTGAACAAGGGGGGCTTACCTGGAGTTAAAAATGGTACGGTTGAGCTCTAGGTACCCCTGATTCTAATGCCATTAAAAATAAAATAAGTGTATTGGCAAAAGAACAAAATACCAACGTTTTGATCCTTAAAGCAGGATCTTCATCAGGGCAGTATCTGATGTTGCAAGCACTTGTCTATATGTGCCAATGCTTTATTAGTGGTGTGCGTGTGCTGTACTGTAGGTAAGAGGTAGGACCAATAACCTGCCAACAATGTTTTACTACATTTGGATTTGATCTACTTAACAATTTCAATACAAAGTTACTGTATTAGGCATTGGTAATTGCATGGGGGGTGGAACTAGGCAGGTTACCATCAAGCGGTAAACCTGTGTGAGCCAGTTCTGATATAACTGATGGACCCGTAGCCAGGCACCGAATATAGGCCTCACTTTCCACAACAGCCTGAATATGGAGTAATGCGAACATACAACTTCCCTTATACACACACACGGCTCAAATGGTCTCACATGAGGGACCATATTTACAGAGCGGTGCAAGACACTGTACAGGCCACACCACAGCATATCTGGGCCAGGAAGCTCTTACTTCAAAGTAAAATTGGCAATTTCCACTCACCCCCTCTCCCCAATCTAAAATTGAGTTCATTTAATAATTCATTAAATCTCCATAGTTTCCCCAGCACACAATTTAGATTGTAAGCTCTTTTGGGCTGTGATTTTCTGCCCGGTCACACGCTTTTATATAAACAGGATGAAAAAGGTTCGCAGTTGAATTTTGAACTTTTGACAAAAATTTGCCAAAACCAGAGGGTGGGGGGGTTTGGGTGGAAAAAAAAAATCAATGATTTTGTTTGTTAAAATTGTGAAATGTTTGAATATGCGATCAGATACAAACATGCAAACGTTTGGGAGAAAATTTGAAAATTTCACAAATTAAAAAAAAAAAAAAAAAACTACTAAAAAAATTTATATAACCAAAATCAGAGAGTGCCCATCCTTACTTTCAGGTTTGTTTCACTTCTTCTATCAGAACACCCTGTATGCCGTCTATTTTATAAATTACTGCGCACGTGATCTATATCTCTATATCGCGCCGACAGTGTACATAATGCTCTACATAGAGTTTTCAGGCACAAGGAGCCCCTGCCCCATAGAGCAGTCTAATCTTGGGAACAGGGGCACACATACGAATCAATGAAATTAGTGGAAGTAGTGGGATTGATGGGGGGTACCATATACAGTATGGCTTCTTACCTATGGGCTGCACTTGAACCTGTATGGTTGAGGTCGTACGGTCAGCCACGGTTAAATCTAGAGCCTCATACATCCATTCTTCATAAAGGCAGTAAGCTGGACGAAGCCAGAGTAATGTCGATAGTTTGCGATCCTCAGAGTAAAGGGAGATCTTGTATTCTGAGGAAACCAGGAGGCATTACTGTAGCAAACATCAGGATTGTAGGTGAAGCACCAAAGCATAGCAAATACAAGGCTTTTTGACAAGAGCTAAATTTACACATTTTTTATTGTACTCGAGGTTATTATTATCAATAGCACTTATTTAGGGAGAGCATCAAATGGTTTGATTTGGAAAGAATTAGAAACGTACTAAACGTTTCACACAAGTCCGTGCCACTGGAGAATCGCGCAAAACTTTGCAATTATTTCCCCAAACTGGCACCTCAATAAGCATTAGAATTTTACCAGAAAAATCCCTTTTGTTTTTTTTACTGAAGAGAACGGCACCAGCTCGCACAGCCCTTTAAATATATGGGCATTTTGCATAATTTGAAGAAAGTTGTAGATTTTTTGCAAAAAGAAGTTAACCTTGTGCAAACTGAACTCTGAGACCGTAACACACCCTACAAATAATACTTTACCTACTAGTGCACTTTCCAGAGAAAATAAAGAGACTACATTATATGAAAAGTAAAAGCATAAAGAAAACCTTCAAAATGTCATATCATAGCCCTACCTGGCGTTGGCATGACCAGAAACAAGCTACTTGTAGTGCTTTTAAACCCCTTGTTTGCCAAATAAACGTAATCAGTAACTGGATAAAAGGATGATGGTGGAGTTAAGTGGAGATAATAGAAAGCGCTGTTGCCCGAGCAATGGGTGAACTAGCTTTCAGCGATTGAGGTGGTGTGGCGGACGCGTCACAAGGCTGGTTCGCCCTCATTGGCTGAACCACTCATGTGCCGCGTCGTCGCCCGATTCCAAAATCAGCAGCTAATTATACTGGATACTACATATTACAGGACTAAAAATGCGTGTCCTAATAGAGTAGCATTTCAAGGAGATTTATTCACGCCAAGCCAAGGGCACTCAACTCCAGCCCTCAAGACCCCCCCAACAGGTCAGGATATCCCTGCTTCAGGTGGCTCAATCAGTTCCTGTGTTCTGCATAAGTGGCTCAATCAAAGACTGAGCAACCTGTGCTGAAGCAGGGATATCCTGACCTGTTGGGGGGGGCCTTGATGACCGGAGTTGAGCACCCCTGCTCTGTTAGAATAATCAAAGCCATAAAGATATCCGATTATAATACCTGCAGAATATTCATTTTGAATAATTGATTAATAGCAAAGGGATGCAATTTCTAACATTGAGAAGTTTGATACGTTAAGGGAGGGGCTCAGGAGGCTGCCAACAATACACAGAAAGGCAAAACCTGTTACATTCAAGAAAGCAGCCAGCTAATTTAATTCATCATTTAACCCAAAGGGTTAATGGTAAAATTCACCCCCCCTCCCAAAAAAAAAAAAAAAACACACACAAAAAGGGATTATAAAAATAATAAAGTTCACTAGTTACACACACAACTTTAGGAGGTGGAAACTGAAGCATGCAGCAACTATAGGGTTAAATATTCATTCTAAAAATGTTCTTTACTCCTGCTCTATTTGCAATTCTAAAACGAAACATCTACTAAGGCAGGGGTGCTCAACTCAAGACAAGTTTTCAGGATATCCATGCTTCAGCACAGGCAGCTCAATCAGTAGCTCAGTCAACAACTAAGGCTGAGTCCCCAGTCAGCACTGTGGCACGCGCACCTGGCGGGGGGGCGGCGCGTGCACAGCGCTGCACCGCGATCTGCGGTCTGAGGGGAGAGGGAAGGTTTGCGATGGGAGGGGGCGTGGCTGTGGGTTTGCAGGGGCGTGGCCATGACATCATGTGGCTGTTCGCCCTCATTGGATGAACCGCCGGCGGGGGCATGGCCACACCTCCATCGCATATGCCAAACTCAAATTCCGCTGCCTGCCTGAAAACGTGTCGCGCACCGCTGGGGAAAGGTGCGCGACAAGGCAGGGACTGGGAGCGGAGGTACTGGGGGGTGGGGCTTGATCGTACCGTGCGCTGTAGTAGTTAGTGGGACCACAGCCTTAGCCCCTGAGTCGCCTGTGCTGAAACAGGGATATCAGAAAGTCTAATCTCTCAGGGGTCAAGACTCTAGAGCTGGGGGTGCCCAAAGTTTTCCCCCTGTACCAAATGATGCCGCAGTGTCATGTGACATCACGTTACCATGGAAACACATCACCGAAGACAAGGTAGGAGAAGTTACAGAAGCCTCGCGTGATCCCCAGCATTTACATGCCTTAGGGGATAGCACAGGACCTCTATAACCACCGCACCCTCCCTGGGAAACCTCACACACCCCAGTTTGCACACCCCTCCCCTGCTCTAGAGGACTGGAGTTGAGACTAAAGTCTGCCTGCTTCAAATGCCCTCCCTCCACCAGCACCTATCTACAAGTGGTTGCACTTGTATTCCCCGTGTTGTCAGTTAGATAGGGAAGTTTAGGAATGAATGCATCAAAACATGCCATTAAAATCACTTACTATCCAGAAGCATAGATTCACCATTGGAAATACTTATAGCAGATAGCAGGCAGATGCAACCAAGGCAGGACAGCTGCTTCATTTCTACACAATAACCACACACCCTGACCATAGACTTCACAGTCCACCCTATATAGAGGGTGTCAAATCAGTGGTTTAAAAAAATGATCTTCTAATTGGAAACACCTCTTACAAGTGACCCCTCCCACCCGCTCTAGGTCAAATTTAGAAAAGTCCTAGAACAGGAATACAAATGGAGTTGTGGGTATTGTATGTCTCATTAACACACTGGTGTGCAGTACAATGTTGAAGCTGAACACATCTGAATCGCAGGATCAGGATGGCTCAGTGTCAGGCTTAGCATTGCACTGTAAATATCACCATTCTATTCTACTATGGAAATCTGACACTGCCCCTTGTAATAGCCATGAGGTCTATGAATCAGGGCAATTTTAGAACAGAACAGGGCATTTTGAACTTGCACCTAGAGTCTGTATCCAAGTATTTTGCTCCAGTGTTGCCCTGTCTGCCCTATCTTGTACGCTAGGGAGTCAGTAGGAGGAGTTACACGGTGTACAGATTAATAATGAGATGTATCACATTCTGCATCTCTGCACCATTGTTTTTCCCTTTTATTTGCCCATCAAAATCCTCCGCATCTGAAGTAGTTTGAGTCTAAAGCCGCGTCCATGCTGAGCGCAACCACACGGGCGACCAAACACATTGAGGTCTATGCTCGCGTCCACGGTGGGCGCGCGGCCGGGTCACGTGAGCGGTTCGCCCAATGAGGGCGAACCAGCTCTGTGACGTCATCGGCCACACCTCCGACTCTCCTCCTCATTGCCAGGATCTCTAGTCCACAGATCGCTCAGTGACAGGCGCGCACAGCGCCAGGCGCTCTGGCACGCCTGCACCATGGACTCAGCCTTACATACAGCATCAGATGTGAGGAACTGTTTGTATGCCATAGCTTCAAAAATATCTAAACTGCATCCAAATACATAATTATCTATGTTTGTACATAGACCCTTACATGTTTAATGGGTTAAATGTAATTTTCGGGAGTTTCCATGATAACCAAATGCTTCAAAGGGTTTTTAGGAACTTAGTCTTAAATTCCCTTCGTTAAACTTAAGTTAATATCGCACACGTAAAAAAAAAAAAAGGGAATGCAGAGTTTAATTTTTATTAAAATCACTAAAAATGTTATCCTCATAAAATCTGCTCGGTCATAAAAAGAGTTAGCATATAAATTGCAGATACACATCACAAATTGCTTATCGCTAATTTAAGGGGTTTGTAATAGGATTTCTTAAAATACCCTATGGCATCGGTGCGCAAACGGGGGGGCGCGAGACTGACTGCGGGGGGCGCGAAGGCACTTAAATTAAGTGCTGGGGAAGCGGCGAAGGCCACTGTAAGACTTACTTATCTTGGTACCGGCGGCTTCTTAGACGTGACGTCATGATGCCGGAGCCGAGGTAAGCAGGGAGCGGGGGGCGCGGAGAGAGGGGAACTGCCGGCAGGGGGGCGCAGGGAAATAAGTTTGCGCCCCCCTGCCCTATGGCACAAAATAATTTACCCCATTAATGCCGGAGGCTACCGATGCATTGCCAAGGAATTCCTTCAGGCACCAGAGGGGTTAAAACAGCAAAACGTGAAAAATTCCTATGCTGTATGTTTTTTTTCGTTTTTGTTTTTTTAATAAATCAGTTCTATGATATTCGAGAATACTGTCTGCATTTTTTTTAAACTCCTAATGCCCTTTTCAATTATTTTTTTTAATGTACTGATCTTCCTTTCGCTGCACAGCAACCCAAAACTGGAACAACCTACCGGAGACTCTCACATCCAGCACCAGTTTAAGTTCTTTCAAAACTAAGGCTGTCCCACATTTTAATCTGGTCTGTAACTGTTACATACGCCTATAATATACATCTTCTCTAGCTGTGCATGCAATGTATTGTATATAATGTATACCCTGTTCATTTATGTAACTGCATTTGTAACCATGTATTATTTGTCATATTAACTATGCCCAGGACATACTTGAAAACGAGAGGTAACTCTCAATGTATTACTTCCTGGTAAAACATTTTATAAATAAAATAAATAAATAAAATTTACAAAGTCGCATCCATGACCTCTTTTGGAACAGGCTCTGACACGCACCTTTTTGAGCTCTGCACAGATCTGTTGCTGTGCTTCAAACAGCAGACTGTCTTTTACTCTGAGAGCTGGAACAATAATGTGTTACACTTTGTAATATGATGTTACAAAATGTGTTACACTTAGTAATGTTACATATCAGCAGCAACATTTCCCAGAATGCAGCACAAAGTTAGAAGGCGGCCATTTCGTTAGGCACACAATCTGGATTTTGACAGATTTATAACAGAAGCACCAAACAATTGCCTGTTTAGGTAAAACTGTAGAATTACACATTGCTGTCACATGCTTTACATATACAAATAATAAAAAAAAGAATGGGGAATGTAGTATTGCTGCTTTTAGAAACAGCAAAAACACTACAAATAAATCGCAAAATGCATAATAGCAATAAGTGCACATACTCAGCCTTTAGTAGCCCAAAACGCTAGCTAGTGATGGGCTGACCAAGCCTAGCTGGCTACTAAGGGGTTAAAATCCTAATATATTCTACAATGTTAATATTATTTATTTTTCTCTCCTATAGGTTGACTAGTCATAGCCCGCGCTTATAGTGCCGGCGACGTGACGTCGGCCGAAAACAAATACATTGCCGCCGCCGTGTGCGCTTATAGTGTACGCGATGGCGACAAGTGACGGAGCGACACTGCCGTTGCGAAAATCTGAAGCCGGCAAAATTAAATTTTTCAAATCAAATCAAATTGCCGGAATCCCGCGACCCCGCCGCCCGGCGAAACATAACTTTCGCCAGTGGCGACGGCGACGGGTGACGTCACCCGCCGTGTCGCCGTCGCCAACGACGGCACTATAGGCACGGCCTGAGCTTGCCTATGTCTACAATGGCCATTAAATACATAGGCAGATTCGGCTTAACAACAGACAGCCTGGGCTTGGTGATAAAAATTGGCGCTATTTGGGGCGGTCGTCCGATATTGCCAGGTATCAGAGTTTGGTGAATAAGTCATGAGCCAATCACCTTTTCACTTCTTGAGGTCTGGCAGCACCTGAGTGTATGATCGCCCCTGGCTGACGGAAACCAGAGCTGAACCATGCTACTATTAGCTCCTTACTGGTAGCAGTAGCCCCGGTGTTCTGATGACCTTGCAGCTTGACCTCTCGTGACGACTGTGTCGCCAGACAAATTATTTGCGGTTTTGAGAAAAATAATTCAGATGCCATTGTTAATCAAAGAAAATTACTTTTTATGGTGACGGTTACCATGCAAATACATTCATTTTCTACTGGAGACAAAAGTAAAAGTCTAACTTTAAGGATAATTTAAAAAAAAAAACGATTGCTTGATATTGCTTAATAGTAACCTACCTCCTGGGTGCCATAGCCCCTCCTTCACATTGCAATCACGTGATCGAGACATCACTGATGACGGGAACTGGAGTGCCAGACCCCATGATGTGATGGGCATCTAAAGGGTTAAACGTCAGGTAGCATAAAAGAAATGTCCACAAATTCACTCACTAATGTCCTTAACCTCTTCAGTTCCAGAGAAGACGGCAACTTATTGCAAAGCAGGTCCCCTCATGTAGCAAAAGGGTTAAGGGTGCAGACCCACTTGGCAACATTGGTGCTGTGATGAAGTGAAAGCACTCAGCCATGTAACACAAAACATGTCATATTTAAACAATAAGGTGAAACACTTAGGCGCTCCTACACATACAAACAATAACGTGACATATTCAAGTGACAATATTAATAAATCGTGAATATGTTAATAATAAGTGACTTTATGTAGTTGTGTTTTTTCTTTTTGTCGTTTGCATTTCTCCCATGCTCCCCCTGGATTTTTGAAGCACACAAAACATGTCACATACACGGCTTTCATTAGATATTTGTATCTAATACAGGGAACAATGCTGAAACAATTCCAAAGAGGCAGTGAAAAATATTTGCACATTAATATTTCTCCCAAATAGACTTACAGACAAATGTATTATTTGAATAAGGATTTAAATGGAGAAGTTAAATGCAATTAATTAGTTAAACATTTCTGGACCTAGTCATTGTAACTGCACTTTTCCAGTACTGACCTCTGTATAATATGTTCCATATGTCTGATATATACTTGGCCCTCAGCTCCTCAATGGAAGTCAGGGATAAAACTCATGATAGCATCTCCCATGTATTTAGTGCATTGTTGGCCAGCCCTGCACCAGCTATTAATAAGGATGTATAAATACGACCATGTCTGGAGAAGGACAGTGTAATAATGAGTACGACCTCCTAATAGAGAGAGCAAGAGGACAAAGGACCTAACCCAGGATAAATGGAAAATAACTCTAAATGCTGATTAGCCAAGTACTAGTTATGGAACATAAATAAGAAGACGAATGAAGGGAGAGTGCTGGGAATAGCATTGTCTTGTACATATGTATATTTTTATTTATATACCTCGTAGTGCCAAAAAAATAGAATACAGGGAATTACAATACAATAAGTGCATTAAACGTACAAGCACATAATAGCAGAAGGATCAAGTCTATGTGTAGCTAATTTTTATTCTGCTAACACATACACATCGCAATTATTAAAATGATACAAAATACCTTTTTACGTCCACTGAGGCAAATACCATTTTTTGTTGTAAACCAAAATATAACAAATGGTAGCGCTGATGTTACTTGACTGATTGCTTTCAGCTTCAATAGACATTTCCAAGTGGAATTGCCACAGCACCCATGGATGACGTCCTCGGGTTAACTGATTGTATTAAAGCTTTATGAAAATGTATGCAACAACCCTAAGGACACACATAAGCATATTGATGGACGTGCCCTCTGGAAAGGGCTGTGAGACACTGAAGGAACTGAGCCTGCTGAGTAGCCGAGCCTTCCCAGTCTGACGTACCAAAAGTAGCTGGAATTATCCTGAAGAGTACTTCATCGGTGTAAGGATCTCCAACATGGATGCTCCCTGACTTCGCTGCCTCTACCAACATGGCCACCGAGGCAGGAAGGCAGCTCCTGTTTGAACTGGATTGCTCATACCTGTCATCTCTATTTATAAGGCTCCTGTTGGATGTCCTGTTGCTGTTTTGTCTTCCTCCAGACTATTCTGCCTCTCTCCAGTCTTGACCCCCGGAACCAGACTCCACTATTCTACTGATTCAGGATTTAGATCCCAGGTTCGGGTCTGTCTATACTCTCCACCTCTGCCTAGCGGGTCTGTCTCCTTGACAGTACAAAGCGACGTACGAAAACGTAATAAAAGGGGACCCATGTAACCTGAGGGTCCTGAAGCAGTGACTAGGCTATGCAGGACAATATCCAGGGCATCATCACCCTTACTACCCTGCATTATCCTTTTCATTGAACACCACTTACACCACACTTTGCGAAGTAAAAAGTAACCTATAAAATTACAAAAAGGGCTATCCGTTGTCCATATAAATATCCGAAGCCTGCTGCCCAAATTGGATGAACTAAGGGCATGGTGCCTTTTTCAAAAGGCTAAAGCCATCATTCTCACTGAAACATGGCTAACTCCTAAAACCCATGATCAGGGCCGCCAACAGGGGGGGGTCTGCCGGGGTTGGTGTCCCGGACCCTGTGTGTCAGGGGACCCGGCCGCCCGGGCCCCCTTTGCGGCTGTGCCCCTCGACAAATCCGGTCGTCCGGTCACGACGGGCGACAGGATTTGGCGCGCTGGCAATCCGCCAAGCAGCGCATTGTTTTCTATCACAATAAAAAAAATCAAAATCAAAATCCCCCTACCTGATTGGTTTGGCACACTGCCAGGATTTTTTTTTTTGAGCCCACACCAAGCTCTATATGAGCTTGCAAAGCGAAACCTGCCTTTTCTTTAGGATCCTGCATGGAGCAAGTAAGGTAAGTACTGCTCCATGCCTCCCTTGCCTCTCATGCCCCCCTTAGCAGTGATTGCCCCGCTTTGCTGTGATTGCCCCTCTTAGCTGTGATTGCCCCCCCTTAGCTGCAATTGCCCCCCCTGCTCCGATTGCCCTCCCTTGCTCCGATTGCCCCCCTTGCTCCGATTGCCCCCCCTGCTCCGATTGCCCTCCCTTGCTCCGATTGCCCCCCTTGCTCCGATTGCCCCCCCTTGTGCCAATTGCCCCCCTTGCACCGATTACCCCCCTTGCTCCGATTGCCCCCCTTGCTCCGATTGCCCCCTTGCTCCAATTATCCCCCCCTTGCTCTGATTGTCTTCCCTTGCTCCGATTGCCCTCCCCCTTGCTCCATTGGCCCCCCTTACTCCAATGGCCCCCCTTGCTCCGATGCCCCCCTGTGTGCCCGTGTGTTCGTGTCTGTGTTTCCGTGTCTGTGTGTTCGTGTCCGTGTCTGTGTGTCCGTGTCTGTGTGAGTGTGTGAGTGTGTGTGTATGTGAATGAATACAGACACCAACCCACAGTCAGTCATAGTCACCCACCCGTGTCAGTCACTCACCCAAGTGTCACCCACCCAAGTGTCACCCACTCACCCAAGTGTCACCCACCCAAGTGTCAGTCACCGACCCACCCAAGTGTCAGTCACCCACCCACCCAAGAGTTCCCCACCCACCCAAGAGTCCATCAGCCACCCACCCCCTCACCCCCACCCCCACTCTCTCTCTGTCACCCACTCTCTCTCTCTCTCTGTCTCTTTCTCTCTATGTCTCTGTCTCTCTCTCTCTCTGTCTGTCTCTCTCTATCTCTGTCCCTCTCTATCGCTGTCTCTCTCTCTCTCTCTCTCTGTCTCTCTCTCCCCCACATTCTCTCTGTCTTATCTTAACTGCCCTATACCTATACTGAAATAACCTATACTGCTTTCTTCCACATCTGACTCAAGCTTCACACGGGAGACATCGGAATCCCGCCTAACACAGAAGACAGGTAGGGAACACCTCCCTCCAGTATATGACATTGCGGAATGAGGGTACCTGGACATTGAAGGACTCTGGATCAGGTAAGATCCCATGGGATTGCTGCTTTAGAAATTGTGAAGCGGGGGCATCCTGACACTGGTTAAGGGGTTCAGGAAAGTAGTCATTCACATCTGGCTTTTTTTTCCGATTAGTTAGGTCATCTGACATTTTACACACACACACACACACACACACACACACACACACACACACACACACACACACACACACACACACACACACACACACACACACACACACACACACACACACACCTGGTAACAGGGGGCCCTGGTTGTCCCGCATGGGGGTATAGGGGAATAACAGGACAGGCGTCTGGGGTCTTGCCCAAATTCTACTCACAGGTGCAGCGCCTCCATCTCGTGCAGCCCCCAGCTGTATGGGGTGAAGTCTCTGCAGAAGAATAACGTCCCCCTCCTCCCAATAGACTTCACTCTTATGCAGGAGGTATTATAAAAACTCAGGTTGCTTTATTTGGTCTTCCTGTATTCAGCAGCAGTTAATAGTCTCAGCTTTGAGGATGTCCCCCTCAGGATGTCCCTGGACCCACTCCCAGCCAAAGGGCACCGAGAATGGTCCTTGCTCTTCCCCTATCCCCTTGTGGGATAGGAGGTATTGGTTTCCCTCACCACTCCCCGGAGGGAGGCCTCAAGCCTGCCAGAGCCCTGACAGCTTAGTTGGGTAAACCTTGCCCCCCTCACTGTAGAGGCAGACTGGCTAAATCAGGAAGTACAATGCATAAATTACAGATTCAGTAGGCACCACCCCTGTGCCTCTGATTGGACACAAGGCCTGATATCACTACCTTCTCTGACTCACTGCACTGTAATGAGTGGGGAAAACCCACGATTACTCCTGGCAAACCCACCCTTACTAGGCTTTACTGCCAGGAGGAGGACAGAATAATAGCCCAAAACCTATCAGGGCTAGATATAGGATAAAGTATCTGTCGTCTAAATTTAGCATAGGTTGAACTTGATAGACATGTCTTTTTTCAACATCAAATCCTGAGATTATTACCTATTATAAGATTATTAGCTGTTTACAATATTTGCAGTCCCACTGGTATTATGTGCTCATTATCATCTAATAATAATAATTGTTTGTTCTTGTATACCGCTGCTAGTTTTACGTAGCGCTTTACAGAGACATTTTGTAGGCACAGGTCCCTGCCCCATAGAGCATACAATCTATGTTTTTGGTGCCTGAGGAACAGGGAGATAAAGTGACTTGCCCAAGGTCACAAGGAGCTGACACCGGGAATTGAACCAGGTGAACTCTGCTTCAAACTCAGTGCCAGTCAATGTGGGGATTGAGAGAGAATATGGGGGAGGGAACGGAGAGAATGGGGGGTGGGGAGGAAGGGAGAGAATGGGGGGATGGAGAGAGAATGGGGGAGGGGGGAGGGAGAGAGAATGGGGGAGGGGAGGGAGAGAGAATGGGGGAGGGAAGGGAGAGAAAATGGGGTGAGGGGAGGGACAGAGAATGGGAGGTAAGGGAGAAAATGGGGGTGTGGAGGAAGGGAGAGAATGGGGGTGGGGATGGAGAGAGAGAATGGGGGGTGGGAAGGGAGAGGAGAATGGGGAGGGATAATGGGGGACTGAAGGGAGTGGGAGAATGGGGGAGGGAAGGGAGAAAGAAAATGGGGAGGGAAGGGAGAGAGAGAATGGGGGAAGGTAGAAAGAGAAGAGGAACAGGTAGAATGAACAATACAGCATCATGGTGACGCTCCTAGATAAATATAATTATAATATTCATTTTTTAGTAATGCCATTTGTTGTATTAATAATTTTTTTATGTGTCCCGTTTTTTTTTTTCATTTTGAAAATCAGTTCACCCTACCAATAGGCAGACTAAGCAGACTAAGCACCAGCAAAGCAGGGGCACCACAAAACCTGAGATTTAAAAAAAAAAAAAAATTTGATATTTAAAAAAAAAACATCAAAGTAGTCACCTTGGGAAAAATCAAAACTTTTGTTACATTTTCTTACACTCCACTATACTGTATACTCTTTCTCCATTTTTATGTTCTATTTTATAACTTCTCCCCACCTAAACCAGGGGGTGTATTACTAACATAGATCGATATAATGCGAGGAAATCAGATCCTGTCGTGTGATGCAATAAATGTATGTTTAATTATTGATATATTTTTCTGAATTATATATACTTGATTAGTTTTTTTCTTCTTATATATTATGTATACCAAAAAGTGTGGTAACATTGACCCTTTGCGGACAACTTTGGCCCACCATGCAAAAAAAGTTGAGCAATTTTTAATTGAATATTAAACTCGAAATTTGGAAAATTTGTACATGTTGATTTGTAGGTCACAATAGTTGCAACATCTGCCATTTCTACTGTCATTCTCATTTTCAACGTTCGATGTTAGGACCGATGCAATTGTATATGTTAGGCTCGTTGCTGCATCCCTACTACGCTGCCAATGCATGGCTTTACATAACCCCCACATTTCACGCTTAATCTAATTTCAGTATGGTTTTGGGCGACGCGAGCCATAGAAAGGTTAGAATCTCTATACTAAGAATTTGTTTCAAATTGTTTATTTGTTTCAAATTTGTTTCAAAATTCAGTATTTCGTATGTACAAAACTTTTGTCTAATTTTCAATACTTTTTATTTATTTTTATTTACATTGAGAGTCACCTCTCGTTTTCAAGTATGTCCTGGGCACAGAGTTAATAGTTATAACAATACATGGTTACATTAAAAGAACAGATGTTCTACAGTCAATTCACAGACATTTCATGGACAGATAGAGTTGGAAAATTGGGTACAGGGGATAAAGGGCTGGTGAGTTTCAGATTGAAATAGAGAAGCTTTAACATCACCAAACATCAGCGAATGATAGCAAACAGCACACACCCTTTGCCTGCCCTATGGCTGCGCCAAAGGCTGTCCACCTTTGGGCGACGCAGATGTACACTGAAGGGGTTCAGAATGAATGCAGCTGCGAATACAAAGTTCTTTGTCCTCTTGGCTCATTAACATTCCAGTGGGTGGGGTTGATATTCCACAAATGTTAACCCTTAGCAAATGTTAACCCTTAGCACGCTGGTCCGGTGCAGAGGGGAGCAGCTCTTGGGGAGCCCAATCAGGCGTTCACCTTTGGGGCAACGCAGATGTACACTGAATATGTATATTGCAATTATTTTCAAAGCAAAAGTAAGTATTATACAGTTTTATTAGTAACTTTAAAAAACATCATGGTAATAATACCAAATATTTATGCGATCTTTATGAATTTTGGTAAATCAAAAATTAAGCAGTTTTTATTGAATTTGTAAAAAAAGAAGCTATTTTAATTTCAGCATACATGTAAGTTTTATGTCATTTCGAAAAATACAATTTTATTTTATAGTTTAGTATTGTTTTTATTTTAAATTACATATGGGGGGCGTCTCGGCCCTGTGTAGATCCAGCTCTCTTAAGTAGACGTATCATTAGGAACTTTAAGACTTTACAGAGAGGGCTTTTTAATAAATCACAACAGCCTCAATAGGGTCCTGTAAGTTGCAGTTCTGTTTGTATGTCTTTCATTACAGAAGAATGACGTCTGAACTCAAATATATTTATCTCCCAGACTCTAAATGTCATGGACAGAATCAACAAATTTGATTTATGACTCATTATGACTCGCCTATCAGCGCCTATTTTGCTCACAGCTCCAGTGTTCCGTGCTAACAACTCCCAAAAGCCAAACTTTGAATGAATTGTGAGAACTTAATATTTACCACTCAGCACCGATTGAAAACCACTGCAGAGCTGAGGTTCTGTTTACAGATTTGTGTAGATACTGCTGACAATTTATGAAGCAGTGACTGATCTGATCTCAAAACTTCATATACAGTACTGTACACCTTCTATGAATAAATTCATGGTGGCTTAGTAAAATATCTAAAGGCATGAGAAGATTTTAGGTAACCCCTTCATTACCAGGGGGGTCAGCATAGGGGTTAAGAAGTATATGAATAGAAGGAATAATATGGGATAATAATAATAATAATAATAATACGGATGAAGGAGTGTCTCAGTGAGTAAAAGGCACTGACTGAGAACAATGATGCAGAAGTTGAACCAGTGGACACTGGTGTCTGCTCCTTGTGACCTTGGGCTAATCATTTTATCTCCCTGTGCCTCAGAAAGCCAAAAATAGATGGTAAGCTCTATGGGGCAGGGACTCGTATCTGCAAAAAAAATCTATGTACAGCGCTGTGTACACTTTCAGCGTTATACAAGAGAGAGAAAAAAATTATTATTAAATGTTTCTGTCCATTATTTCCATTTTTTTTTATTTCGCACCATGAAAGTATCTGCGCTTTTACTGCTATAGATTCAGGTCTGAGCCCTTTAAATCTGAGATGCAGTATTTCATAACCACAGCCACATTTTCAATACAAAGGCAAATACTACAGACATAAATGGAAAATGTGTGTGAAAGAAGACGTGACCTATACACTTTACAGTGTAAACAGTGTCATGGGAGATGTGATTATATGTAAATTCAATTAATATAATAGTGATGGTTAACAGAGCAGAGATAAAACTGGTGAAAAGTCTAATGAACGATTTCCTTGAAGAGGAGGGGTTTTCTCTCAAATTGAGACAGTGGGTGTCTGGCACATTATGAGTAGATAGAAACGCTACTGATAGGTGGTATGTTTGATCATTTAATAGGTAGAGAACTGATAGGGAAGTAGAATTAAAACAAATATTTGGATGACTATAACATTATTATGTGCAGTGGTTTGAAAACGGAATACATAGGTCCAGATCAACAAAGTGATGCTAACCTTTAGCATATCTCTACTGGGCCATAGTGGGACATGGAAACAGGAAAATCATATAGAAAAGAGTTAGAGAAACCAAGACAGGTGAAGGGGCCAAGTAAGAGAAGAATGACCTTCTCATGGTGATGTTTAATGGAAAGACACTATGAGAGAGTGAGTGTAAGCAAAGAAGAGGCTGGCTGGTGGTGTGACTGGCTGGAGGTGTGACTGGCTGGTGGTGTGACAGGCTGGTGGTGTGACTGGCTGGTGTTGACTGGCTGGTGGTGTTGACTGGCTGGTGGTGTGACGGACTGGTGGTGTGACTGGCTTGTGGTGTGACGGACTGGTGGTGTGATGGGCTGGTGGTGTGATGGGCTGGTAGTGTGGCTGGTTGTGGTGTGATGGGCTGGTGATGTGACGGGCTGGTGGTGTGATGGGCTGGTGGTGTGACAGGCTGGTGGTGTGTCTGGCTGGTGGTGTGACGGGCTGGTGGTGTGACGGGCTGGTGGTGTGACATGCTGGTGGTGTGACAGGCTGGTGGTGTGTCTTGCTGGTGGTGTGATGGGCTGGTGGTGTGACTGGTTGGGGGTGTGATGGGCTGGTGGTGTGACTGGCTGGTGGTGTTACGGGCTAGTGGTGTGTCTAGCTGGTGGTGTGACGGGCTGGTGGTGTGACTGGTTGGTGATGTGATGGGCTGGTTGTGTGACTGGCTGGTGGTGTGACGGGCTGGTGGTGTGACTGGTTGGTGATGTGACGGGCTGGTGGTGTGACAGACTGGTGGTGTGACGGGCTGGTGGTGTGACAGGCTGGTGGTGTGTCTAGCTGGTGGTGTGACGGGGTGGTGGTGTGACTGGTTGGTGATGTGATGGGCTGGTTGTGTGACTGGCTGGTGGTGTGAAGGGCTGGTGGTGTGACTGGCTGGTGGTGTGACGGGCTGGTGGTGTGACCGGCTGGTGGTGTGACGGGCTGGTGGTGTGAGTGGTTGGTGGTGTGACGGGCTGGTGGTGTGACGGGCTGGTGGTGTGATGGGATGGTGGTGTGACTGGTTGGTGGTATGATGGGCTGGTGGTGTGACAGGATGGTGGTGTGACAGGATGGTGGTGTGACAGGCTGGTGGTGTGACAGGCTGGTGGTATGACAGGCTGGTGGTGTGACGGGCTGGTGGTGTGAGTGGTTGGTGGTGTGACGGGCTGGTGGTGTGACGGGCTGGTGGTGTGATGGGCTGGTGGTGTGACTGGTTGGTGGTATGATGGGCTGGTGGTGTGACTGGCTGGTGGTGTGACTGGCTGGTGGTGTGACTGGTTGGCGGTGTGACGGGCTGGTGGTGTGACTGGTTGGTGGTGTGATGGGCTTGTGGTGTGACGGGCTGGTGGTGTGACTGGCTGGTGTTGTGACTGGCTGGTGGTGTGGCGGGCTGGTGGTGTGACTTGTTGGTGGTGTGATGGGCTGGTTGGTGTGACTGGCTTGGGGTGTGACTGGTTGGTGGTGTGATGGGCTGGTGTTGTGACTGGCTGGTGTTGTGACTGGCTGGTGGTGTGACTGCTGTGATGACTCTGGAGACTCCTTCCCCTTCTGCTCCCTCTCTCCCATCTCCTGTCACCCCCTCTACTCCTTCCCACTCCTCTACCTTGCCTTATACCTCTCTCCCATTGCCTCAGCGCATACCCCGCAGGTCTCGCATACCCATGCGGTCCCTGAGCCCCTGATATAATGCACCCCGCTCCCTCTCTCCCACGGTGCCCGCATTGCCTTCCCCAGCTGTGCCCTCTACTTCCTTACCCTCTTCCAGTGTGGCATCTGCCGCGCGCCTGGTTGTGCGGCCAGTGCATGCCCCCTCTCAGCCCCTCCTCCTCTGGGCGCCGTGATGCGGCTGAGTCCTCCTCTTGCTCCCTGAGGGCCGTTTCCCTGGTGCAGCCGGTGCATGCGTCTCTTCTGCCCACAGAGGGCGCGCGCGCATCCCTCTCCTCTGGGCTCGGTTTCCCCGCTGCTTCCTCCCCTCACTCCTTGCAGGCTGTCTCTGTGCTGCAGCCTGTGCGCGCGCATTCTCTCCTTACAGAGGGCGCGCACACACGCTCCTCTTATCCTGGCTGTCATGTCTCCACCTCCCAAACCCTGCAGGCCATTCCCCTGTCTGTCTCTTCTGTCTCCTCCTCTTCTCTTCCTGACCTATCCCCATTGTCTCCCACTTCTCTCTCTACTCCTCCCCTCTATCCTATTGGTGTTCCCTCCTTTATTACCCCTGTCTGTTCACTTCTTCCTCGCTCTGCATAGTTCCTGTTTCCCTGTGTGTAGCTGACCTATGCTGTGCTCCCTCTACGTCCTTGCTGTTTCCTTGTTCCTGTATGCTCTTGGATTTCCCTAGCTCCTGACTCCTGCTTGTCCTGGACTACTCTGCTCTCTGGTACCCCTCTGAACCTTGCTATGCACTCCACTACGTTTACCTCTGGCTTCCTAGGACCTGGCTTGTACTCTGACGCCTCTACTCTCTCTACTCCTGGACATTGGCATACGGACACGACTATTCTCACGGACACCACCAAGCGTTGCAAGTATATTAACAACTCTCTTCCAACAGGCCCAACAACGCTATACCACACTCCAGGCTTGCTCCCACTGCTGTGGGTGTGTGGTGTCATACCGTTCCCACCTCAGTACTGGGGTCCTGTCAGGTCTGATGGCATACAGGCGTGACATTATGCAGAGCCCAACAAACGCAGACCCCCCTGAGGTGGGTACAAGTATTTCCATTGAGGCCTTACAATTTGTTAGCAATCAGCTGACCACTGTCTCCCAGCAATTGGCTACCTTTTCCCTTCAGGAGGGTTCCATGGCTTCTACGCCACCAGTGGCTACTACCTACGCCAGTTCTGGCCCACGGATTCCCTCTCCGAACTGCTATTATGGGGAACCCCACGCCTGCCGCGGTTTCTTAAACCAATGTGAGGTGCAGTTTGAGATGTCCCCCTCCCTGTTTCCAACTAGTCATGCTAAGATTGCATATATATACGCTCTCCTCACCGGGGACACTCTCGCTTGAGCCTCTCCCCTATGGGAGCGCAAATGTGAAGTAACGCAAGATTACTGTAACGGATCCGCACCTTAGTTTGCTGTTTGCTTTGCCTTACAGACATATGCAGCCCTGGAACACTGCTCCTGATCTTTGCTGCAGCTCCACCCTGGGTTCCCTCATTGAGGCAATGCTGTCACACACCCCTTCTGCTATTGGTTCACTGACCTTTAAAGACACCTTTCCCCCCACAATGCTTCCCCGCCGAGCATAACCCTTCTTGGTGGTCACAAGTGTTCTGCCACAAGCCCTAAGGCTTGGCTCTGTTGTGTACTAATCTCTCTAGTTCTATTTCGTAGTTCACGCAGAGGTCTTTTCCTGTTTCCTATGCTGAAGCGGAGTACTCTTCATGTTAACTTCAGATCCCTGTTTCCTGAGGCCGGCTGCTAGTCTCATGCAGTGGCATGTTAATAACATTTACCCTGATTTCTCCAGTCCTGACCATGGCTTGTCCACTGATGATGCTACCTTCTCCAGCCCCGACCCTGCTACATACGACTACAAACTGCGCAATCTGGATCAGCCTGCGCGGTCTAAGGTCGGTGCTTATACAACCCCACCTCAGCCACGCGGTCCGACCCAGGTTTGTGGCGAGCACAACCGTGACAATTACCCATTGTTCAGATGAGAGTTTCAACTTGTCTTTGATACTCCCGCACGGCGTGAGACAGCCGCCTTCTCCCTTTTTCATATTTCTCAGGGCCGAAGAGCAGCTGCCAAATACGCCATTGAGTTCCGTACGCTGGCCACCAAAGTAGAGTGGAATGATGAGGCCCTCACCGCCGCGTACTGGCACGGTCTCTCAGATACGTTGAAAGACGATCTTGCGACCCATACCCGGCCTACGTCCCTGAAAGAGTTAATCACTCTAAGCGTACGCATGGACCAGCGTACGCAGGAATGACGGCACGAAAGACACTGTTCCCATTCTTCTTTCCCACTTGTTTCTCACAGGCCGCCCACTACTCCTCTCCTGGCCCTGGAGGCATCGGAACCTATGCAGGTCGGCAGTCAACAACTCCAGGCAACCGAGAGGGCGCGGCGCCGCCAGAACAAGCTGTGTTTCTACTGTGCCTCATCAGAACATCGTCTCCAGAGTTGTCCCTTGAAGCCGGGAAACGGGCACACCCAGTAGAGGTAGAGGGGCTTCTACTGGGTACTGTCTCTCCTTGCCCCTCTCCTTCTGAAGTTCCCCCAAAGAAGTTTATGCTTCCAGCCATGCTGGAGGGTCCAAACCTTTGCGTAAAGGTTGAAGCTTTCCTCGATTCCGGATCGGGCGGTAATTTCCTGGACCAGAAGTACGCATTAGAGAATCACATTCCCATGGTCAGAAGGAAGAGCCCTGTTGGCCTTGAAGCCATCGACGGACGTCCCCTCCAGCCGGCATTCATCATTTAGGAGTCTATTCCTCTTACCTTGACTCTGGCTGATGGACATAAGGAGGTAATTATCTTCGACGTTTTTCAATCTCCTTCTGTGCAAATTATTGTAGGATTGCCTTGGCTTCAACTCCACAATCCGTGTATTGATTGGTCCGGCACTCTCCCTCTCCAGTGGCCCTCGTCCGCAGATGTTGTTCCCGCAGCGTCTCCCGTGGCTGTACTTGCCGGGCTGGACTCAGTTTCCACCAATCTATCATCCCTACCTGCAGTGTACCATAAGTACTTGGATGTTTTCAACAAGGTACAAGCAGAGGTTCTTCCCCCTCATCGTCCTTATGATTGTCCTGTCGACCTCATCCCTGGGACCATCTTGTCTAAGTCTTATCCGCTCTCCGTTCCAGAGACTGAGGCGATGACTACCTACATTCAGGAAAATTTGGAGAAGGGATTCATCCGTATTTCTACCTCCCCTGCCGGGGCTTGCTTCTTCTTTGTGAAGAAGAAGGATGGATCACTGAGGCCATGCATTGACTTCCGCGGTCTCAATAAGATCACGGTAAAGAACCGGTATCCTCTTCCGCTCATTTCTGAACTGTTCGATCTTCTCCAAGGGGTCTTTATCTTTTCAAAACTTGACCTAAGGGGTGCCTATAATCTCATTCGTATAATGGAAGGAGACGAGTGGAAAACAGCATTTAACACACGTTCTGGACATTAAGAATATCTTGTTATGCCCTTTGGATTGTGTAACGCTCCTGCCATGTTTCAGGAGTTCATGAACGATATTTTCCGTGATGTATTAGGAACTTTCGTCATAGTCTACTTAGACGATATCCTCATTTTTTCTAAAAATCTGGAGGAACACATTCAACACACCAAACTTGTGCTTTCCAGGCTTCGTTCTAATCTTCTTTATGCCAAGATGGAGAAATGCCTGTTCCACAAGACTTCTACTGCCTCCCTGGGCTATATCATATCCAGCCAAGGCTTTTCCATGGACCCAGAGAAGCTGAAGGCGGTCCTCGACTGGCCGCTCCCTAATTCACTCAAGGCGGTGCAGCGTTTTCTTGGCTTTGCCAATTATTACAGGAAGTTCATAAAAAAAATTCTATTACTCTTCCCATCACCGCCTTGACCAAGAAGGGCGCCGACATCTCATCCTGGTCACCCGAGGCCATCTCTGCCTTTGAGATTCTCAAGAAGGCATTCGTCTCTGCCCCCATCCTTCGTCATCCAGATACCTCCCTCCCATTTACCTTGGAGGTCGACGCCTCGGACGTAGGAGCTGGCGCAGTTCTTTCCCAGAGGACCTCTCCTCAAGAGAAACTTCATCCTTGTGGTTTTTTTTAAGGACGTTTTCAGCGGCCGAAAGGAATTATGATGTCAGTAACCGTGAACTTTTGGCCATAAAACTGGCTCTCCAAGAATGGAGACACCTTTTGTAAGGTTCCAAAGAACCTATCGCTATTCTCACCGACCACAAAAATTTGTTATATATTGAGGGGGCTCGTCACCTGGGTTCCCGCCAAGCCCGTTGGTCACTCTTCTTTTCCCGCTTCAACTACACCATCTCATATTTTCCGGGTACCAAAAATGTTAAAGCAGACGCTCTCTCACGTCAGTTCGCCACTGAGGCCGAAGCCAAGAAAGTTTCGGAGCCTATTCTCCCTGCCAAATGCAAAATTTCTGCTAACAACTTCGATGTGTTGGATGAGATCACCAAGGCTCAAGCCCATACTCCGAGCAGGTTCAGGGTACCAGAAGAACATCTATATGCAGCTCCACGCTTTCACCATAAAGTGTTACTTTGGGGTCATTCCTCTAGAGCTGTTGGGCATCCAGGTTTTAAAAGGATGGCAGATCTCATTAAACGGACTTTTTGGTGGCCTAAAATGAATCAAGACATTCTCGAATTTACCACCGCCTGCCCTGTATGTGCCCAGAGCAAGACATTCCATCATAAACCTTCTGGACTTCTTTTGCCTCCTCTCATTCCAGAACAACCCTGGAGACACATTTCAATGGACTTCATTGTTGAATTGCCCGTGTCCAAAGGGATGAACACCATTTTGGTCGTAGTAGACAGGTTTTCAAAACAGGCACATTTTATTCCCCTCAAGGGTCTCCCCAACTCTGCTACCTTGGCTGACGTTTTTTCCAGAGAGATTTTCAGGCTACATGGTGTCCCCATTTCTATCGTCTCAGATCGTGGATCCCAGTTCATTTCCAAATTCTGGCGGGCTTTTTCCCAAAGATTGGGCATATCTCTCTTGTTTTCCTCCTGATATCACCCACAAACCAATGGGCAGACTGAAAGGATGAACCAAACCTTGGAACAGTATCTAAGATGCTTCATTTCAGACTCACAAGATAACTGGGTGGATCTTTTGCCATTGGCCGAATTCGCCATAAACTCCCTGAAGAACGGATCTACTCAGCAGTCACCCTTCTTTATCAACTTTGATTTTCATCCCACTAGTCTTCCTCTGTCGCCTTCCCCTTCTGGTGTTCCTGCAGCCGACTCTCATATCGCCAACTTACAGGAATCCTGGAGAAAGATCCTCAAGACCTTAGAGTCTGCGGTTACCAAACAAAAGGTCAAAGTAGACCGTCACTGTCAAAAGGGTCCTTCCCTCAAACCTGGCAATCTGGTGTGGCTGTCTTCTAAAAATATTAGACTCAAAACTCCTTCACCCAAATTGTCTCCTAGATTCTTGGGACCATTTAAAATTTTGGAGAAAGTTAATCCAGTGGCCTATCGTCTCGATCTACCCCTCACTATGAAGGTTCCGTCCATGTTCCACGTGTCCCTCCTTAAAAAATATATCTCCAGTCGTCACCCCCCTCTCTGAAACCCAATCCAGTGTCCACCCTGGGCCAATAGGAGTACGAAGTACAATCCCTCATTGACTCTCGCTGGTCTAAGAATAAACTCCAATTTTTGGTACACTGGAAGGGCTACGGCCCTGAGGAACGTTCCTGGGTACCCGCACGCCATATTCATGCCCCAAGACTACTCTCACAGTTTCACCAGAAATTCCCCCTCAAGCCGTGGTTGGATCACTCGAAGATTGATCCTCAAGGGGGGGGATACTGTGATGACTCTGGAGATTCCTTCCCCTTCTGCTCCCTCTCTCCCATCTCCTGTCACCCCCTCTACTCCTTCCCACTTCTCTACCTTGCCTTATACCTCTCTCCCATTGCCTCAGCGCATACCCCGCAGGTCTCGCATACCCACGCGGTCCCTGAGCCCCTGCTATGATGCTCCCCGGCCCCTCTGTCCCGCGGTGCCCGCATTGCCTTCCCCAGCTTTGCCCTTTACTTCCTTACCCTCTTCCAGTGTGGCATCTGCCGCGCCTGGTTGTGCGTCCGGTGCGTGCCCCCTCTCAGCAAACGGGGGCGTGCTCCTCCTCTGGGCGCGGTGATGCGGCTGAGTCCTCCTCTCGCTCCCTGTGGGCCGTTTTCCTGGTGCAGCCGGTGCGTGCGTCTCTTCTGCCCACGGAGGGCGCGCGCGCATCCCTCTACTCTGGGCTTGGTTTCCCCACTGCTTCCTCCCCTCACTCCTTGCGGGCTGTCTCTGTGCTGCAGCCTGTGCACGCGCATTCTCTCCTTACAGAGGGTGCGCACACACGCTCCTCTTATCCTGGCTGTCATATCTCTGCCTCCCAAACCCTGCAGGCCATTCCCCTGTCTGTCTCTTCTGTCTCCTTCTCTTCTCTTCCTGACCTATCCCCATTGTCTCCCACTTCTCTCTCTACTCCTCCCTTCTTTCCTATTGGTGTTCCCTCCTTTATTACCCCTGTCTGTTCACTTCTTCCTCGCTCTGCATAGTTCCTGTTTCCCTGTGTGTACCTGACCTATGCTGTGCTCCCTCTAAGTCCTTGCTGTTTCCTTGTTCCTGTATGCTCTTGGATTTCCCTGGCTCCTGACTCCTGCTTGTCCTGGACTACTCTGCTCTCTGGTACCCCTCTGAACCTTGCTACGCACTCCACTACATTTACCTCTGGCTTCCTAGGACCTGGCTTGTACTCTGACAACTCTACTCTCTCTACTCCTGGACATTGGCATACGGACACGACTATTCTCACGGACACCCCCAAGCGTTGCAAGTATATTAACAACTCTCTTCCCACATGCCCAGCAACGCTATACCACACTCCGGGCTTGCTCCCACTGCTGTGGGTGTGTGGTGTCATACCGTTCCCACCTCAGTACTGGGGTCCTGCCAGGTCTGTGGGCATACAGGCGTGACAACCGGTTGGTGGTGTGATGTGCTGGTGTTCTGACTGGCTGGTGTTGTGACTGGCTGGTGTTGTGACTGGCTGGTGGTGTGACTGGCTGGTGGTGTGACTGGCTGGTGTTGTGACTGGCTGGTGGTGTGACTGGCTGGTGGTGTGACTGGCTGGTGGTGTGACTGGCTGGTGGTGTGACTGGCTGGTTGTGTGACTGGCTGGTGGTGTGACTGGCTGGTGGTGTGACTGGTTGGTGGTGTGATGGGCTGGTGGTGTGATGGGGTGGTGGTGTGACTGGCTGGTGGTCCTACTGTCATGATTGCTTTTACATTTTACTCTGGTGTCAATTTGATATGTTATAAGTCAAGTGTCCAAAAGGAGCATTGGACCTGTCCCTTCCTTCACATTACCCTAAGAGCTTAAAAAATACCACGAATCATGAAAAAGACTGAATACAGGATTGGGTTAAGTATGCCCATATTTAATAGCACATAAATTAAACAGTTTGATGTGCAAATCACTGACTTACGTGCTAAATGATTTACAATGCATTCAAGCCTCAGTCTGTACCAGGCTTTTTATAAAAAGGCCAAATACAGTTGTAGCAATTTTTTTTAAATTTTTTTTTAAAGAAGTGAAACTCCATCCTTCATAAATAAAAGCTCATTATCTTTAAACTTTGATTCGCTAATGACAGGAAAACTCAAGAATGACAACAGCAGTTTTTATGTCTTATTTTAACATCTTCTGTTTCTTGAACCAGTGACTCACACCCGGTCTCCGAACAGCAAATCATTAGCAAGCAATTGACGGCTCTCTCTGTAAACAATTAGCCCAGTCACTGCTGCATTTTTAACGAGGTCACCCTTAACCCCGTTGCAAGAGGTCAGAGGGCATCCTGGACATTTGATTTTGATATTGAAAATGAAATACACAGCAACAGGAAGACGAAAATGGGGGGAGAAACGAAGCAAGAGGTCCTTTGTTTCTGCTGACTTTGAATTAAAACTAACAGTATTGGCTGCTCTTGCTTCAGTCCTGACACTAGCCTCGCTCCCATAGCATTGCGAAGCGCACTCTTCTAATTTTTTTTGCATGTCATTATTCAATTCATTAGAGTGTTTCGTTTACCCCCTTCCGGAGGGCAGGCGATCTCTTGAGAAATGAACGCTAACAATAAAAAAAAAGTAACTTTTGCCTCTGCCTCCCTCTCTCCTCCCCCATGTCTCGACACTGGAACACGGCTTGATAGATGTGGAGAGATATCGGAGAGACCCTTACGAGCAAAGGTGACTGAGTCAATTTGGAGCATACGGATACAAACAGGGTTGCGTCACTTCTCATACATATAAATAGGAGACATGGGCAGTTATGAAAGAGCAAAGACTTCATTCCACCCCAACGTGGCATCTGAAAGCTACAAGTCCGGCAGATCAGAAGAAACACGATATTCAGGTAACTCTTATTTGTCTCATCACATTTTGTTCCTATTTAGTACGAGGCTTCCACTAATTTTTAACTTTGTCTCGAGGAACATAAGCCAGGAAGTTTTGATCAGAACTCTTTTTGGTGCTAAAGCTGTGCAGGTCTCTACACCAGCAAAGTGTCGGATGCTCACATACCGTAAACTTACAGAGCTGCTCACCCAAAACACTTTAGACTTGTTTAGGATTTGCCATCTACATGTTCTTAAAATTGAATATTTTTAGTGCAATCTTGATATTTGGTATATGCCACACGACATAGACAATATTTAATTAGCCCTCTGGCCAACGCAGATGTAGAAATAAGAGGCATTTATTGGCTGTCACAGAGTTCTTAAAGGAGAAATCCATGTAATTGCCTACATGTGTGTTTTTGAAATAAATCAGTTCAGTAGTATTAGATAATACTTACTGCATTTAAAAAAAATTATTCAACTCTTAATGCCATTTTTAATGAGTTTTAATGTAATGAGCATCTTTTGATTTCTATAGCAGGGTTTAGCTCACGTCCCCAGCAGTGCAAGATCTTTACA
Organism: Ascaphus truei; assembly: GCF_040206685.1. Taxonomy (NCBI): domain Eukaryota; kingdom Metazoa; phylum Chordata; class Amphibia; order Anura; family Ascaphidae; genus Ascaphus; species Ascaphus truei. The sequence goes on along the minus strand of NC_134488.1, from coordinate 105,317,123 downwards.
ACAATTTCCTGTTTGGGATAATTTGTTGCCAATATGTCCAGCCTCTTGAGCTGCAAACTGTAACAATAGATAATGTTACCTTAGTAATATAGTAATATAAAAATCCATTGTAGCTGCTGAGTTACACTGACTGAAGGTTTGATTGAAACTGAAAGGCAGCCATTTAGTGAACCCAGGAAAGCAGAATCTTTGCTGATCGATTATGGGAAAACGAATTGATCAGCAGGTTAGGTAATTAGTTTTCAATAAAGGTTATCAAAGGCTGCAAATATTAAAAGAAAAATATATATTTTTTTTATTTTTTTTAAGTGCCGCTTTGGTTTTCTCTTTAAGAAGGAGATAGAATAAAAGAAAACAGAGCATTTTATTAAGGGAACAAATATTATGGTGACACAATTAAATTAACGTCACAAGAGTCGTTAAACCCCTTTGTAAATCCTTGTTTGTCTTACAGATGCAGCCACAAATATTAGAACTCTTGCCTTGGAAATTCTGGGGCAGTCTCACAGTAAATGCCTCAACATTGCTGCAACATTTCTGTGAGATTCTTAATGGCCCATCGGATTAACACAGCACGGGTCCCTGCAGTTCCATTCAGTTTGAATGGGACTGCAGGGACACTCCGCTGTGTTAATCCTATGGGCCATTAAGAATCTCATGGAAATGTTGAGGCATTTACTGTGAGACTGCCCCCAAATCTCCCAGAATTTCCCAGATACAAGTGTTCTAATACTCGTGGCTGCATCTGTATATCTGTCTGATTTTCTTCTCTTTGTGTATTGTTTATTTTTACACCCATGTCAGGTTATTGCAATCTCCTTTGGTTCCCAGTCGTTTGACTATATGTATGTCGAGAATTCTATGCACCTGTTGCCAACTCTGTGTGGTTTTCCGGGAGGGTATTCTTGACATACACTGAGTGTGTGTCAAGTGTTTCCCAACATATTTCAGGCATGAATAAAGTGTTGCAAAAAAACAGCCCTAGATTTATCAAATAAAATTGTTTTTCTTTAATAATTCTGATGCTGTTTTTTTTTCTTGCTCCTTTTTTTCCTATATATTCTCCCTGTTGGTGGGGAAAGTAGAATTGGTATTGGTTATAGGGATAACAAATGCATCAAGGACATAAAGCAAAGGGGTTGTGTATAAAGCTATAAAAAGGAGCAGAACTTTACACTGTCATGTTGTATTTTTTAAACACGTCTTATATTTGAAGCAGATGTGAAAGCCAATAAGATTTTTGACAATGAGAAGTGCTACAAAAACAATGAGTTTAGAAACAGATACAAATATGCGGATCTCATAAATTACTCCTAACAACATTTGCCAGATATTTCTACCAAGCAATCAGATTTCCTAAACAAGCTCTTCTACCTCTGATACACCCCGTGCTTCTAGGATGGGTTGTCCAATTGTCTTGCTCTCCCAGAAAATGTGACTGTAGACAATGTTTATACTGTAATTATGTTTGTGTCTTAATACATAGCCCCTCAGGAGTTTTAAATTAACTATTTAATAGGGGCATCCCAATAAACATTACAATAGCTTAATAATAGTTTGTATTATGGTATGGCCTTTCAGTTTCTAGACACTTTAAAGTTAGACTTCAGTGGCATTAATACAGCTGCTCCTGGTTCTGGGGTGGCAGATGGGCAGCACTGCAGCTTTCTGATGGTAGATGTGGTAATAGTATTGTTCAAGGTATGTGAAAATAAAGGGACTTACTTTATCATAACTTTTTCACCCCTGCTCCAAAGTGCTTCATTAAGAAGATATGAGCATTAACAATGTATTCATTTTAGTTATTTTTATTTATTTATAACAATATTTATACACCACCCTGAATATTGGTTAGTAAAACAATGGTGGGGTTTCATATGGAACATTTCATGTGTGGGAGCATTATGGTCGGGCTATGGGTTAGGTGTATTGAGAGCTTAGTTGGTTGGTGGGCATGGGTTGTGGTCAGGTCTCTGGACTTAGTCTTGTCGTGGCATGGTTATGGGTCTGACAGTTATAGAGGCCCTTTTGACATTAAAGTGATATATGCAAATGCTTGTCTAAATTAAAGTGTATAAGTTACTTTATCAATTGTGCAGAGTAAATGTGTATTTCAGTATTAGATGATACCTTTTTTTTTATAGATATTCAACAAAATACACAAATTCCCAATGCTACATCCAAAATGGCAAAAAATAGATAGTTAAATACTTTACTTTGTCTTCTCATAAATAAGGGTCATGTAGTTAATCTCTTTGGCCAGATCCTTATAAGTCTGCAGCCACATCACGGCAGGACCACACTGCAGGTTTTAACACTAGCTGTGAACGTTCTCATTTACCTTTGCAATGGAGGGACAAATGCCTTACTAGACCAACCTTCCCCAGGTGCATGAAAAACCCTGCTACTTAAATCGTAAGGGAAGAGTGAGCTTAAACCCAGGGAGGACGGCCCACCATCCTCCAAACAACTGTTACCAGTTGATATTTACAAACATACACAATCCCTGCAAGCTCTAACCCCAACACTACCACTTTCTGGGTGTTTGGGTTAGAACTTGCAGGGATTGTGTATGTTTAACAATTGATAATATAAGACAAGCTTTGAAGAGTTCTCCCTCTTCCTCGGGTCAACAATTTTGATTTACTGAGATTCCATGAGCTTAACACAGATATAAAAAGCAAGATAACAATCTAAGGCAGAGGGGATGGAGCAGGAATTGCACAGGGGATAGTAACTAAACAGACAAGACAATAAATGGATGAAAGGGATAGTGAGAAATGTGAAAAGCATGTAGGACCACATATCCATCAGCAGTGTTAATGGGGTGGGGTGCAGGGGGGGGGGAGGAGAGGGAGAAGGGTTTGAATTGTAAAATTAACAGAGGCAGGGAGAGACATTACAAAAAATGATGATAGTGTGTAAGAAACACATATCAGCATTAAGTCCTCTTTGTTTAGTATCCACAAACATTATTATTTTGAGTTCAAATGTTTTCCATTCGTGTATGTTTTTAAAAATTCCTTTGAGGATTTTGATTTTAAAGTCATTTATGGAATGATCTGGCTGTGAGAAGTGGTGTCCCACTGGAGTGCGGTATCCTCCTTCTTCATCATGTGTTATCATGTGTCTGTGCAGTATCTCCCTTCTTCATCATGTGTTATCATGTGTCTGTGCAGTATCTCCCTTCTTCATCATGTGTTATCATGTGTCTGTGCAGTATCTCCCTTCTTCATGGTGTGTTATCATGTGTCTGTGCAGTATCTCCCTTCTTCATGGTGTGTTATCATGTGTCTGTGCAGTATCTCCCTTCTTCATCATGTGTTATCATGTGTCTGTGCAGTATCTCCCTTCTTCATCATGTGTTATCATGTGTCTGTGCAGTATCTCCCTTCTTCATGGTGTGTTATCATGTGTCTGTGCAGTATCTCCCTTCTTCATCATGTGTTATCATGTGTCTGTGCAGTATCTCCCTTCTTAATGGTGTGTTATTGTCTGTCTGTGCAGAATCTCTCTTCTTCATGGTGTGTTATTGTGTGTCTGTGCAGTATCTCTCTTCTTCATGGTGTGTTATTGTGTGTCTGTGCAGTATCTCTCTTCTTCATGGTGTGTTATTGTGTGTCTGTGTAGTATCTATCTTCTTCATGGTGTGTTATTCTGTGTCTGTGCAGTATCTCTCTTCTTCATGGTGTGTTATTGTGTGTCTGTGCAGTATCTCTCTTCTTCATGGTGTGTTATTCTGTGTCTGTGCAGTATCTCTCTTCTTCATGGTGTGTTATTGTGTGTCTGTGTAGTATCTATCTTCTTCATGGTGTGTTATTGTGGGTCTGTGTAGGTTCATTCTGGTTTGAGTTTTTTTGGCTGGTTTCACAAATGTAGCATCCTAGATCACATTTTCTGCACTGAATCCTATTTACCTCGTTCCTGGATGTGCGGGATCTTGGCATACATGTTTGCAAAGTTTGCATCATATATTGTTGCATGGTCTTGTGTCATTCGCAGCATCCTTGAGTTTGTTATGAAGTTTTCTGTTGATTGACTTCTATCTGAGGTTTAGCGGTTGCCGGAATACAAGGATGGGGGGAGGTCAGCATGGGTCCCAGATGTTTGATTTATTTCCGCATTCCCTCCAGGGCAGGGTTGTATGGGGCCACTAGTGGTACGCATGTGGTTGTTTCTTTCTTTTTGTATTGGAACAGGTGTTCTCGTGGGGCTTTTAGTGCAGATGTGATAGTTTTGGCAACAGTCTTTGGCTTGTATTCCTTCTGTGTGAATGAATGATTCAGTCAGTGTTAGGAGGTGTCTGTTTCCGTCTTTAGTGTCAGAGCATATGCGGTGATGTCTTAAAGAGGCATCACCTAATACTACGTACCCGTTTACTCTGCACAACTGGACTAACACCACTAATTCTATTTAATATATCAATTGTGAATTGTATAGTTATAATAAGTGTATCATAATTGTAAGAGACAGAACATCTCATCTTATGAACTTTATATCTATGTGCTATGAAACTAAGAACGCAATTCTTACCGTTACATTGATTGTTAGTTAACCTCTGAACAGACTGTTTTAGTGTCCTGGATGTGTTTCATCACTATTATTTTTATTGTTTTCTGCTAATCTGCCGACATCTGATGAATAGACATGTGCGAACCTACCAAGATTCACAGGCGTTTCAATCAAACTTTCCAAAACATTCAAAAAGCCCACAACACTTTTGTTTAAAGCCAAAGATTCTGGTGAAAAGACCCAAATTGTTCGCCATTCATTATTTTGCTTTTTTTGTAAAGTTTAATTTGTCAAATTTCGAAAGCGAAAACAATCAGAAGAAATCGAACAGAGAACGGCCATTGACTTTTTAGCATTAAACTTCTTGCGAACATTTCCACCGGGGTAAACTTTTTTGCCGAATCAAAAGGGGTGAATTTTGCAAAGTTCACTAACGCATCTACTAACGTTCATCTACTAGTGGAGAATAGGCCAGTCATGAGATAGAATAGATAAGCACGTGCAAAGTGTGAGCAGGAAAACAGGTCTTACAATTATCTCTTCATGTTTACTCCTTACAGGGCATGGAAAGAGCTGCTGGGAGAACCTTCCTTCCCATCACAGCCCTTCTGGGGTGCTGCATTGTGTTGTCTTCTGCTGCCATCATTCCTACCCTCCGAAACCCAAACAGGTATGTTCCTCTAACCCAGGTGTGCTCAACTCCAGTCCTCAAGGTCCCCCCCACCCCAGACCCCCCCCCAAACAGGCCAGGTTTTCAGGATGTCCCAGCTTCAGCACAGGTGGCTCAATCAGAGGCTCATTCAAAGATTGAGCCTCTGATTGAGCCACCTATGCAGAAGCAGGGACTCACTGATCCACCTGTGCTGAAGCAGGAATATCCTGAAAACCTGACCTGTTGGGGTTGGGCTTGAGGACTGGTATTGAGCACCCTTGCTCTAACCCACCACATTTGTAATGTTCTCTATAGTACAGGACTTTTTCCTCTGTGCACTACTCTGTGTATTACTAATGGCGCTATATGAATAAAGACATACATACATACACACATACACACATACAGTACATACATACATACATACATAGAGTACATACATACACTACTTTACATGACAGGAGCATTCAAATCACAATGAATGGACCTAAATGCATTTTCAATGACCTTTTCAAAGTGACCCATATGTCGGTCATGTCCCAATTTGTCAGTATGTGGTATCTGTTTTTTTTTAACTATATACCAATTGTATTTTGACTGGTCAAGTCGCATTGTCTTCTCCAAGAGCCATAGGGATTGCTGTGTTTATTTCCAGTTTAGAGTATGGAAATGTAAGACAAGTCAACCCATATGTAAATCAGATTAAAAAAAAGGATAACTTTTATTGATTTAGGACTTCTGCATCTCCTATTGAAACTTGTCAGTCATATGCTAATTTATACAAGCAGTATCTAAAGCTGGGGGTGGGCGGCCGCAAGGGCGACCAACAGGTCCGGTTTTCAGGATATCCCTGCTTCAGCACAGGTTACTCAATCAACGACTGAGCCATTGATTGAGCCACCTGTGCTGAAGCAGCGATATCCTAAATTTCTGACCCCTTTGTATCCCTGGTCTAAAGGTTAACATTCCTAAACCGGAGGCAACAAAATGTTACTGCTCATTGAAGACATAGTGATGGGACTAGGTCTTTTATTTTTAGTACTTCTCCCAAAGTCCATCAGTAATTATCCTGTATGTTCAGTATTAGTATATTCTAGCTGCAGTGATATATTTTGCTCTATTGTGTCTCAAACCTTTTCATTCTTTGTTCTCCTACTCTAGGCTCTGGAAAAGAGATTTCTCTGACCAAACTCTTAGTAATACACGGCTCAACCCCCTCCTGTCCAGACCCGATTCCTGGGACCATCAGCTTCCCTCTATAACTCTGCATGACTGGAGTCTCAAAATGCTGTCCTCTGCTATGGTACCCAATGAACCCTCCGAGGAGAGAGGGAGGAAGCTCATCTTGCAGCCTGTCACCAGGCAGTTCTTGTTTGGCTCTAATGATGTCTCCAGAAAGGCATTGTCAGGTGACCCTGGGCTCAACAGGGGCATCGTTGACCAAAGCTGGCTGTCTCAATGGCCCACAAAGGAGGAGTTGGAGAAAAGAAACATCGTGGTGGCTGATGATGCCGCGTTCCGAGAGAAAAGCAAAATGCTGACTGCAATGGAAAGGCAAAAATGGCTTAACTCTTACATGCAAAAACTGCTGGTGGTTAATTCCAATTAACAGGGGTGTGGGAAAGCTGTTTTTTGTGTCATGTGTTTTCAAACCTATATTCCCTTTCAATAAAGATTGCATTTAGTTCTTGTTTTGATCCAAGTGCAAATATGATGACTGTGTATCTGTCAAGTATGGATGTATGTATGATTTTATATATATAGCGCCATTAATGTACATAGCGCTTCACAGCAGAAATACGCGTGACATAATACAAATAACAAATAATACAAATAACAGATCATGAGAATAAGTGCTTCAGACATAAAAGTAACACTTAGGAAAAGGAGTCCCTGCCCCGAAGAGATAACAATCTAATTGGTAGGTAGAACGTACAGAGACAGTAGGAGGGCATTCTGGTAAGTGCGTCTGCAGGGGGCCAAGATTTATGTATCATGTGTATAGTATTAGCCACGGTGCTTCTCATATGCTTCTTTAAGCAAGTGTGTCTTAAGGTGGGTCTTAAAGGTGGATAGAGAGGGTGCTAGTTGGGTATTGAGGGGAGGGGCATTCCAGAGGTGTGGGGCAGTAAGTGAGAAGGGTTTAAGGCGGGAGAGGGCTTTAGATACAAAGGCGGTAGAGAGAAGACATCTTGAGCAGAACGCAAGAGTCGTGATGGTGTATAGCGAGAAATTAGGGCTGAGATGTAAGGAGGGGCAGAAGAGTGTAAAGTTTTAAAAGTGAGGAGGAGAATTGAGTGCGAGATGCAGGATTTGATAGGAAGCCAGGAGAGGGATTTCAGCAGGGGAGACGCTGAGACAGATTTAGGAAAGAGTAGAGTGATTCTGGCAGCAGTGTTTAGGATAGATTGTAGGGCAGACAGGTGAGACCAGGAAGGCCGCACAACAGGATGTTACAGTAATCGAGACTGGAGAGAATGAGGGCCCGAGTCAGAGTTTTAGCAGTCGAGCAACAGAGGAAAGGGCGTATCTGTAATATTGCGGAGGAAAAAGCGACAGGTTTTAGGAACGTTTTGAATGTGAGAGGAGAATGTGAGAGAGGAGTTGAGTGTGACCCCTAGGCAGTGTGCTTGGGCTACTGGGTGAATTATAGTACTTCCAACAGTAATGTGGAAGGAGGTAGTAGGGCCAGATTTGGGAGGAAGTATGAGGAGCTCTGTTTTTGCCATGTTAAGTTTAAGTCGGCAGAGGGCCATCCATGATGATGCCGCAGAGAGACATTCTGAAACTTTGGTCTGTACAGCCAGGGTAAGGTCAGAGGTTGAAAAGTAAATTTGTGTGTCAACAGCATAGAGGTGATATTTAAACCCAAGAGATATGATTAGGTCGCCTAGAGAAAGTGTGTACAGAGAAAAGAGAAGATGTCCCAGGACAGAGCCCTGGGGTACCCCCACAGATAGATCGATAGAGGAGGAGGAGGTGTTAGCAGAAGAGACACTAAAATTATGATGTAGAGGTAAGAGGAGATCCAGGACAGAGCTTTGTTATGAATACCAAGAGTATGGAGAAGAAGGAGAAGAGGGTGGTCCACAGTGTCAAATGCTTCAGAGAGGTAGAGTAATATGAGCAGAGTGTAATGACCTCTGTCTTTAGCAGCATGGTGTTCATTAGTTATTTTAGTGAGGGCTGTTTCAGTGGAGTGAGCAGTGCGGAAGCCAGATTGTAGAGGGTCTAGGAGAGAATAAGTGTTGAGAAAGTGTAGCAAGCGAGAGAATACAAGACGTTCAAGGAGTTTAGAGGCAAAGGGCAGTAGGGAGACAGGTCGATAGTTAGAAAGACAGGTAGGGTCAAGCTTGCTGTTTTTGAGTAATGGTATAATTGTTGCATGTCTGTGGAGGATGGGATAAAATGTAGGACTTGGGAAGGTTTTTTATTTTTTATTTTCCCAAAGCCTACATTTTACTCCATCCTTCCCAGAATGACCACTGCCAAAGGAGTCTGGTGAATTCCCTTTATGTGAAACTTGTTTGAAACGGGCACAAGCCACTGTACGCTGTCGGACGCCGCTACATGCCGCCACCAGACGCCGCAGACCGGTGACATCACTGCATGAGGAGAAACAGCAAAGGGAGAACGCACTCACAGTGGTTCCTACTTACAGGCACAAGTCCTCAGGATGGATCGTGAGTAGGATTCCAATTTTAATTCACTTGGAGAAGTTGATTCCAATAGGAGATATTTTACACCAGCCCACTTCCAAGCTTTTTAGCTTATGCTGCATTTTATTGTTTTGTATCTTAATAACTTTATTCCAATAGGAGTTTTTCATTGATATAGTGTACTGGTCAGTTATTGTACCTAGCCAGATATATCTATATTGTTACCATTGGTGTTTTGTATGTTGTTTTCTTGTCATTTACATATGTTCATGATCGAGTGAGATAGCGGCAAGAAAACTTTGGACACTAGAAATTGGCGAAGTTCATCTGGATTCACCTACGGGGTTGGTTGGCCACACTACATCTTCTATTAGTTGTCATCTTTGGCGCCATATAGGACATTTGCTTAATTAAGCTCCTTTAACAAAGCCAACATATTAAGCAGTGAAATAACGTAGCACATCTCCTATAGCTACAGTATTTTCTGCTTATGTGAGAGTGACAGAATTTCTAGTAATGATTCCCGTTGTCTCTGCTCCAAATCTTGGTCTTTCTGAATCTCAAGGGACATAAATACCAACGAGTTTCATTCTTCAAGGCCACCTTTATTAGGATGTGCACATGAAACACAAAGAACAACATTGTAGACTTCCCCTACCCTTTGTTTTAAGAGTTACTTATCCACCAGCAATGTGCTGCCTAAGCTTTGTACAAATTTGAGCTTGACCAAGCATATAAAACACACTGTTTTTCCTAATAAAGACGAGGCAACCCATTTTCCAGGTGGACCCTTTACCTAATTTTGTTACATTAATAATAATAATAATAATAATAATAATAATAATATAATTGTTTCTCTTTTTGGTTAAACATAGAGAATAATGATGAGGGATTATTAACTTTTAAAAAAGTACATGAAAAGCAAAAAAACCATGAGGCATTTAGAACGGCAATCTGTAATAGAAGAGATGTCTCCCACAGTGATAGTGAACTGGTGAACTAAGAGTAACACGTCTGTTTCTTTTCTTGTTGAAAATGTAACTTGAAGTAGCTCCAACACCTGGAAAATCAGTTGTTGTTGATCTATATCAGGGGAAGCCAACTTCAGTCCGCAAGGGACACCAGCAGGTCAGGTTTTCAAGATGTCCCTGCTTCAGCACAGGTGGCTCAATCAGTGGCTACATTGTCCCTTTCACAATGTTAAAGGAATCCACCAAAGAGATAATGTAACAATAATACAGACACACCAATTATTTCATACTGACTCTATAGAGGATTTCACGTTGTTGTATCTGTAATATGACTGAAGTTTGTTATGAGGTTTGTTCATATTTCACTTTCTCTTTTAATAGATGAATTTTGCATGTTTTTTTTTTTTTTTCATTTATTCCTGATATTAGGTTGGAGAACAATTATGAGGTTCTCCACGCTGCAATGTTTATTTTAGCCACTTGAGGTCACTATTTGACCAGGTACAGCAATTCTTCCAGATAGAAAGTTTGTACACAAATAAGTGTAACACCTCTTCCCCTCCCCCCTGAAGGAACAGAAGAGGGCCACACAAAAGTGAGCCAATGTCTATTCAAATATTGTTTATCTGCATCTCTCACTTCCCTTGTTTCTCAGGGTGCTGGTATTGCCGCAGGGCTGGTATGGTAAGGATTAGAAGAAATGATTTTTATTGTTGAAAATTTTTATTACATTTTCCATAACAACAAAACATACTACATTTCACCAAGACCACAAAATACCAGTTTACAGTGATTACAATATTCCTTTACATTTAACAGTACACTAAACCCGTAAATAATATACAGTATTACAATTACATATACTTTAGACAATGACAAACAAAAACCTAAATTAAATTTGAAATCAATGTGTTAGTCCTATCTGCATCATGGATTTGTATTTCCCGCTGTACCTCTTCCCCTTTACCCACAGTTCCTTTTGTTGTTTCTTTGCTATACTGTAGGTCCTATGCTATACTGTAGGTCCTACTATACTGTAGTCCTAGTAAATACCATGACGTTTGACCAAAAGCCTCCGGCATCACAACCTCTTTGTCCCTGTCTGGTAACATTTCAATAAAGGGATCCCATTTTGTAAATAATGTTTTGGTCTTTAGCTCTTTATTGGTTTTGGCTTCCATTTGATCTAACATGAATAATTGTGTTAAATATTGGTTTAGCATCTCCACGTTAGGGGGAATATCCTTTATCCTTTGTAACATTATGTTTTTTCTGGCCGCCAATAATGTAATTTCTACGAATTTAGGTATTCTCACCCCGTTATTTATGATCTTCCATTCCTCCAAGTTGCCAAATATCAAAGAAACTGGTTCTTTAACCGCAGTTATGTTAATATTCTGCTGTATATAATCCTCATAATCTTAGGGCAGTCCCATAAGCAGTGTTTTGGGTCTGTTTTAGGTTGTTGGCATTTTGACATTTATTCCTGGATTTGTGTCTATCCTTTTAACTTATATTAAAAGCACAATATGCCCTGTGTGTCAGTTTTAGTTGCATCTCTCTGCACATTTCTGATATGATAAATGTTCTTGTTCTATCTAAACCAGTAAGTATTATATATATGTAACGGATTTTCTGGCCTAGCCTGACCCACCCAATCTCATATTGGCCCCTGTGGTCTAACCAGTCCCCATTACAGTGTAGTGTCTGGTGGTGCACCTGTTGGCAACAGGACTCCTGAGTCTCCCGCATGATGGTGTGTGGGGAATGCCAACCCAGACAGGCAGCTGAGGTAGTGTGTATGAGTCCTACCTATATCCAGTGCAGCGCCTCCACCTCATCAGGATCCCAGCGTCCGCTTGTGGATGGTCCTGGTGAGGAACTCCTCTGTGGTGCTCTCCTCTGTGTAATCACTCCACACTTACACACGAGGGTATGGTTTAACAGGATCATCTTTATTGACATGCGGCGGGCCAGCTGCCCCTCACAGTGGGTGTACTTAGCCTCTCATGTTCACCGCACTTCCCTTTGAAAGGTGTCCTGTCCCTAAATTGGTGGATTCCCTATCTCCCCTCAGGGAGATAGTCCCTGTGCCAGGTCCCTGGTCACAGTCTTATAAGCTGTCTCCTCCCAAACCTGCACTCAGACTTGCTCCTTGTCCCATAACAGCTTAGCAACAACTTCCAACACACTCCCTTCCAACAACTAACTTTTGAGCAGTGCTTTGCCTTATGTATCCTCTGGGGGCTGGCACAACTCTGACATCACTAATCATGGATTCAGAGCATGTGACCACTCCCATCCATACATAGGGCACCTCACCAGGGTGTGAGGGCAAACCTCCATAATTACTGCTGGCATGCCCATAACTTACCAGGGCTTACTGTCAGCAGGAGAGATGACCGTAGCCATTTTACAGCATGGTTACATATTATTCCACTATTTCCTTGAAATCTTTTTTCCAAAAACCTTGTGCAAAATCCTCTCATGAATTTTGTCTTTTACTAAATTGTATAAATCTGATATAGTGTATCTCACCTTTGTGGAAAGACTAAAGAAATGATCAAATACATTATTTGATAATACATCCTTTTTATAGTTCTCCAGTGATCTACAATAATGTGTCACCTGTACATACGAATAACCATGTGAACAAGGTATCTCCCTCTTTTCCTTTATTTACTTATAAAATGTTTTACCAGGAAGTCATTCATTGAGCGTTACCTCTCGTTTTCAAGTATGTCCTTTAGTTCATCAAAGGTAAGGAGCCTCTCCTGGTCTTCCTTCATCAAATGTACTGTGCACCTTAAGCCATTGCCTTCACACAATTGAAAGGATGGTTGATTTTGGCCTTAAAAAGCTGACATTTTGGATTGTTCTTTTACTTTATTTACAGGAACAACATATACACTTCTTCCTTGCATCGCTCATGCATCATTCCCCCCTTCTTTCCATTTGCTTTCACCATCTGTAGCAATCCAATGCTTGGCTGTGGCTGATCCTTCCTCCACTAGGATCCCTAGGCAGGGTGCCCTCTTGCATGAGGATGCTCACCCTATCACCCTATAAGAGCTACTCTGGGGTGATAATCTGAGGCCCTCACTGAGGAACCTCCTATAGAGTACCTGTCCATCCCTTCTTGTGGATGGAACACGCCTCAGGGCCATATAGAGGGACCCTGGTATCTAGGAATTACACTTTCCCTAAACTAAAAAACAACAAAATGGTCCTGATAGTAGCACACATATTTACAGTCTCACAAGACTTACATTATTTAGAATGACATCCCCCATCTTGGTTTCTTCATGGGATCTGAAAGCAGCAATACTACTGCACCGACACACTTTATTCGAGCAAATACCCAGTATGTACCTGGCAGATACCTGGAATGCGCCGCTCCTCACCTCTGACAAGCCCCGTTGCGTTTGCCTTCCCAGCCATGGTTCATACCTGGCTGACGGGCGGCTGATCTGTTAAATGATAATGATTAGGATTTAATAGGCTGCAATGCTTCGCGTGTCTACCAGATGGCATAAATTCATGAATTGTAATGCAGTATATATATATATACTGTGCAGTATTGCAGCCAGCGGGAATAAAATGCTTCAATCCCTGCCTGGAAAATACCTCAATGCACTCGGGCAGAAAACAGTCACAAACCTCAATACACCCAGGTTTACCCGAATTCGTGGGACTAGCCGAGCTCGAATAAAGTGTGTCGCCAGTGTACATTCTCCACTTTTTTTTATTGTTATTTTTATATGTAAAGCGTGTGACAATGTATATAATTCTACATTCTTACCTGAGCTGGCAATCGATTGGTGCTCTTGTTTATAAATCTGTCAAAATCCTTATGGTGTTATTAACATAATGGCTGCTTCGGTCAGTGTAACTCAGCAGCTACAATGTATCCTTATATTACTAGGTTAACAATATCTATTGTTACAGTTTACAGCTCAAACTGCTGGGAACATTGGCAAAAAAGTAACTCAAACAGGAAAGTGTTGCAAAGATCTTGCACTTCTTGGGAGGTGGGCTAACACCTGCTAAGAAAATCAAAGAATGCTTCAAAATTCATAAAAAATTTACATTAAGAGTTGAATAATAAAAAAATATGTACAGTATTATCTAAAAGTACAGAACTGACTTATTAAAAAAAACAAAAAAAAAACACATAAGATGTGACATGTTTTGCTGCTTGAAGCTAGAATGTCCCATCCCCTCTTTATGTACCACTGGTGACATCACCAATCACTATGGCTACTAGGAGAGGTGTATAACACCGCCCACCCCCCCCCCCCCCCCCCCCGGGACATGCCCAGGCGGTAGTTATGCCACTGGCCTTACGGCATCACACAACATACAGGGTTTCCACAGCAGCCAGGAGTTCTGGGTAATGACATTCAAATGAGTACTAATAGTGCACCACTTTTTGCTTCTTATCCATATTAACGTGGATCTCTTTCAGCTTAATCCTGGTATTATACACGGCTTTTACAGCAAAACTAAGGTCACCAAAGTGCATGGCCAGCAGACCTGCTCCCTGACAGCGGCAGACCTTCTCCAAACAAAGTTCCTTCGGCTGTACAAATAGAAAGGTGTTAAAGGACTCATGTCACGTATCCTTTGCATTGGGTCGGTTCAGTGGCAATTTAAGTGTGATCTTTAAATTCCCATTGGCAAAGCCCAACACATTTGTTTTTGGCAGTCTATGTGTATGATGATTTTTTTTTTTTTAAAGGTAGCAGAACTGGCTGTATTGTGTTGAATTGTTATTTTTTAATTACAGGTTTGAAGCTGGGGGTCTCCGGAGATGAACTGTGTTAATTTCAGCTCCGGGACCCCCCAGCTTCCAAAGATACTTCCCTCCGTAGCGGTGCCGGTATCTATGTGAAGTATAAATGTCCCGTGTCACACTGGCCAATGATGATGTCATGGCTTCCTATTGGCCAGCATAATGTGGCACATTTAAACCACCATTATGTTAGGGGAAAGACACCTCCTGTGGCGCTGAGGAAAGGTTTGGATGTGGTTGTAGACAAAGTTCCTTTCTGGATAGATTCCCTCAAGAGAAAGAGAAAAAACAAGCATAAACACTGCAATAGTGCAATACCCAGGGACAACTAGGATATATAAAGAGAGCAATTTAATACATGTTAAAAATGCATTTGTATCACAGCGCTATTTTTCACCTTTATTTCCACCACCATTATGTTAGGCACGCAGTTTCTCTGACTGTAGAGATACCGGCACACCTACGATGGTAAGTAATTCTGGAAGCAGGGGTCCCCCAGAACTGAAATTAACACAGTTCAGCTCCAGAGCCCTCCAGCTTCAATCCTGTTATTATTAATAATAATAATAATTTAAACTCAATGCAGAATATTCTGCTGCTTTAATATGGCATCAACACAAGTGCTTTATTTCTGATTGCTCACACGTTTTAGCCTATAATTAGAGAAATTTGTTCAAATATGCTACGTACATTTTAACACATTTTGGTAGATTTTACCTCTACCACTTAAATGTGGATAGATTTGAATGCCTTTCATGCAGGTATTTTTAAACAAATGATTACAAAGTTGCAAATTAATAACTGTTGGTATTTTCCTTTTTCACATTTGTCAGTATACAATTGGCACACTTTTGGTGCTCAGTCTGTACAAAATCATGTAGAACCTTGTTTACCGTAGGCATTTAAAATAAGCCATTGATAGAGTTTGAGTGACTATTAGTTGCATTTGGTTTTGTTATGTCTGGCCATGTCTTTGTTTGCTGACTGTTCTGCACCTGGAGGTTTCAGAGACCTATGCAGTGACTTGTTACACCTGCTGTGGTATGATGGGGTTCCCACAGTTGTACGAAGTTGTTGTAACGCTCATTGTCCAAGTTTACCTACTGAAGAGCGGGACTGTTATGAGCAGTGTTTATTGTAAAAAAAAACATTTTGGGTATCACCAAGTTAAAATAAAACATATTTAGAAGAGTTAAAGGTTCCTAAAATATATATTCTTTTTTTACATTAAATCTAATTTATTTTAATAATCTTTATAAATGCTACCAGTAATGTTTAAATATCTTCATTTGTGTCCGGGTGGAAGTAATGTTTGACAGCCTATGATAGCAAAGCCATCTCTCAAGGTCACAGTACTATGCATGATCGGTGGAGTCATGGCACGGTGACCTTGTCAGTCATCTAGGGCTGTTTCTCAAGTGTATCCTTCCTCTCCATCAGTGTTCCGCAGAAGTCCTTCTTGCACTCCTACTGAATGATATATGCATTAAGCACACTATGTAGAATTTTTACCGCAGAGAACGTGTCCTTCCTATTTCTAGGATATTGAAGAAAGACTCCTCAGTAATGCCAAGGCTCATGGTTCTCCTCTGTTAGAAAGACTGCTTGGAGTGCTAGAAAGCCCTATACAATTGTTGTTGACTAGTTAATGACTCGCTACTTTAAAAACTGTATTTTCGTCCATCACCATTAGCACCAGAACTAAGGACCAAGAACTATCTCCGAGTAACTTGCCGGACAATTATTCAGAAACAACTGTCAATTCCTAGGGTCATATTTCTTAACTGTGATATGCCGTCAGACTCATTACCGCACCATTACGGTTTATTTAAGTTAATGGCCATAAGGTGTCATGGCTTATCACTCTTTAGTAAATTTGCTGCACAATTCTAGAAACATATTCATTCAACGGATATAAGGTCAGGACAATACTTGGAAAGTGCAAGGGGTGATAAAATGAAGTATTTTGCAGTATTCAAAAAGAATTATACCGAACTTTCAGGGCTTGGGAAGTCATTCTTAAAGATGCAGTTCTACGAAACAGTAGTCAGATTGGGATCCTACCCGGGGACATTGAGCACCACTCATTTTGAATTTTATCACCCAGACTACTACTTTTTTGTTTGCAAACTTACTATTTCACTTCCTTTCAAACTAAAGTGCATTTTTTTTTTAAGCTAAAATATTGCCCTAATGCAGGGGTGCTCAGCTCTAATCCTCAAGCCCCCCACATCCCCCACTCTCAACAGGTCAGGTTTTCAGGATATCCCTGTTTCAGCACAGGTGGCGCAGTTAGTCAGTGCTTCAGCACAGGTGGCTCACAGGCTGAGTCTCTGATTGAGCCACCTGTGCTGAAGCTAGAATATCCTGAATGCCTGACCTGTTGGGGGGCTTCAGGAATGGTGTTGAGCAGTTCTGCACTAATGGGATGTTGTGTCACTACAATACTTTTCAAAATACACAGTGACCACTTTTTATAGGTTAAAATTAGATGAATGATGCTTAACCCCCTCCCCCCCCCCCCCCAGCTTATCACAGTTTAATAGACTCGCATATTTTTTTAACCCACTTGTTGCAAGAAGAGCCTTTGTTTGTAATTAGTTTACTGCAGTATACTGTACCTTTGCTAAAGAGAGTTGTTAGCAGCTCACCTGTGTTTAATTTGTGTCTTCAACAAAGAGACAGGAGACATACAGTATACAGGGGAATGAATGAGATCTGTATAGACACTGGTCACAATCATTAACCCTTTAGTTACTTCCAAGGCATTTCAGCACACTAAAGAAGATATGGAAACTAGTGTTCCAGTTCCTGAATGCAGGGAAGCCTAATCCTGATCATCAGGGGCAGATGTTTCTTTTTTGTCCCAAGACATTTTCAAAATGTTTATGTCCTAGGAAAGGGACAGAAAAAGGAAAGACAAACAGATTAAACTATTAAAAAAGAAGAGTGCCATGTATATTGTAAGTTTATACATATTTATTTACAAACACACTCAAACAGACATACTGTATAACATTCTGTTTTTAGCGAGACGGGACACAGAGGTGCTTAGAAATATATTGTTTGCTAAGGGTCTTTTTGCGTCAGACACTCAAGATCAGCAAGTGCTGTGTAGTGAGTCCTTCTGGCATAGAGTTTCTCATACTTGGTGTCATCACATTGTTGTATCAATCTTTCCACTCTATTCATGTCCTTATAAAGAGGCAAAGGAATAAACAAGTGTCTACTATGCCAGTGTGACATTCACTAAAGGACATCCCTGTCCGGGAAGGAACAGTCAGCAGCACCCAAAATATCCCAAACATTACCATACAACAGAAATATAGGGGCGCAAGAATTTACAATTCAAATGTAAGTATCTAATATATATATATATATATATATCATTTTTTTTTTTTACATTTAATTATTTATTTAATGTTTTATCAGGAAGTAATACATTGAGAGTTACCTCTCGTTTTCAAAATTATGATGACAAATACATAGTTACAAATACATAGTTACATAAGTGAATAGGGCTAAACATTATATACAAGACATTGCATGCACAGTTAGATATAATATATGTTATAGGCGAATGTGACAGTTACAGACCAGATTAAAATGTGAGACAACTTTAGTTTTGAAAGAATTTAGACTGGTGGTGGATGTGAGAGTTTCTGGTAGATTGTTCCAGTTTTGGGGTGCACGGTAAGAAAAGGAGGAGCGGCCGGATACTTTGCTGAACCTTGGGACCATGAACACTCTTTTGGAGTGAGATCTCAGACGATAAGTGCTGCATGTGGTAAGGGTGAGGAGCTTGTGCAGGTAGATGGGTAGCTTGCCCAGAAAGTATTTGAAGGCAAGACAAGAGAGATGAATTTTGCGCCTAGACTCAAGTGATGACCAATCTAGTTCTTTGAGCATTTCGCAGTGATGTGTGTTGTTGTAGCATTGGAGAACAAAATGGCAAATTGAATTGTAGAGGGTGTCAAGTTTGCTAAGGTGGGTTTGGAGTGCCGAGGCGTATACTATGTACCCATAGTCGAGAATTGGCGTTAGCATCTGCTGTGCGATACGCTTTCTGACCAGGAGACTTAGGGAGGATTTGTTCCTATAAAGTACACCTAGTTCGGCATAGGATTTGGATGTCAGGGTTATCAATGTGCATCCCAAATGTTAAATTGGAGTCAAACCATATGCCCAAGTATGTTAAACTAGTAACAGGAGTTAGGGTGGTATTAGCGTTGGTTCTGATCTGGAGCTCAGTCATTGGAAGCTTTAAAAGTTAAACCTGTTCCGAATTATACCCAAATGATCATGCCATAGACTCTCAGGTTGTAGAAGAGAAGATTATTGATAGATAGTGTGACAGAAACCAGGGGTTGGTAATAAACTCCATATACAGGGCTCCCAGGATACTGAACAGTTTCTGTCCTGTCTAAGCTGAACAGGGCAGCCTCGTGGTACAGGCACTCCATTCCACAGTTTGTCTGCTGCCTGTTTTCTGTCACCTGTCATGCTGATTAGAGTTCAGGTATATAAGACCTGTTTCCTGTTTCCTCTGGGCCCCGCCCAAGAGCCTGGAAGGCTGCTGAACTGCAGAGGGGTGAGAAAGCCTCTTTCCCAAATCGCTTCATTCATTCTGTTAGTTTGTCTAAAGACTGCAAAGGTACTTATTTTGTTGGTGGAAGTGGACAAGCCACTTCCAACTCTGAGTCAGGGACATCTAAGTTTAAGTTATCGCTCAGACGAGCAGCTTTTTGTTTGGCTTTGTTTTCTGTTTAAACTGTGGCAGTCTCAGTGCCTGGGACTGAATAAACCAGGCATAGCCTGTTTAAAGGAACAGTACGTGACGTCTCATCATTTAACCTACCCTAAAAGACCGTGTTCTAACAGTCCCGGACAGACGGCGGAGCCCCGGAGTAAGCCGTTTGTCACATATGGTGGAGAATGCGGGCAGAACACTAAAAGGTCTGGGGGTTAAAGAACTTTAAAGAAAAAAAAAAAAAAAAAGGTTTTTTTCTCTCTCTCCAAACAAGATGGAAGACGTGGTGAGTGCGCTGGTACGCAATGTCGCTGTCCAGAGAGACGCGAATGAAGCCCTGCAACAGGCGAATGCAAACCAGCAAGAGACAAACCGCTTGCTGAAAGAGGAGCAACAGCGGTTCGCTCAGGGCTTACAGCAGGAACTCGAGATCCTGAGGGAGACTATCAGTAACCTTCCACTGGCAGCGGCAGCCCCAGTTCCGAAAATGACCAGGGCAAGCCACTACCTTCAGAAGATGGGACCCTCGGATGATGTGGAAGCCTATCTTCTCACGTTTGAACGCACGGCACAGAGAGAGGGATGGCCAGAAGCTGAGTGGGCTGGTCTAATCGCACCCTTCCTAAGCGGCGAACCCCAGAAGGCTTACTTTGATCTAGAGCCAGCCGAAGCTAACGTCTATGCAAAATTGAAGTTCGAGATCCTCGCCCGCCTCGGCGTAACCACGGCTGTTCGCGCCCAAAGGTTTCACGCATGGTCCTTCACAATGGATAAAGCCACCCGAAGCCAGATGTATGACCTCATCCACCTCGCCCGGAAGTGGCTACAACCCGAGATCAACTCAGCAAGCCACATCGTGGAACGGTTGGTCATGGACCAGTTCTTGAGGAAACTTCCCTCTGCCTTACGCCATTGGGTCAGTCGGAGTGACCCCCACAATGCGGATGAGCTTGTGGCCCTCGTAGAAAGGTACAATGCAGCAGGAGAGCACCCACAACCCACAGTCGTGGAGCAACCCCACTACCCGAGGTTCCAGGACTCTTCCAGAGACGGTAAAAGGGTACCGGGGTTAAGGGGAGCTGAAGAGCGGCGACCACCTTCACGCAGCACCAGCAACAGTGGTTCGCACACTAAGGGCAATAGCCAACATGGGGAGCCGGGAAAAGGCTCTAAGTGGGACACAGACTATGTACCTAAATGTGTAAATTGTCATGAGAGGGGCCACACAGCAAAAATCTGCCCACTAAATGATGAGCCCATGCAATGCAACAGCGTGGAACCTTATTCGCTGTTGTCCCAATGTATGGGCCCTAGCCCAGAGGACCCCTTGAATAACCATCTGTGGGCATTTGTAAAGGTTAATGGTAAGAGGGTTCGGGCACTTCTTGACTCTGGGAGTATGGTCACACTAGTGTCCGAATACCTATTGCCCATTAAGAAGAAACAGGTAAACAGTTCACAAAGAGTGGCAATTTGTTGTATACATGGGGATAATCATGAATATTCCACTGTTGATGTTTTTTTTGAAACAGAATTTGGTTCTTTAGATTTCAAGGTGGGTGTTGTACCCAAACTGGCACATGATGTGTTAATAGGGACCGACTTTCCCCATTTTCTAAAAATGTGGTCCCCAGCTCAGAATAGCGCCCAGAGTTCAATAGCAGACCATAACGAAGTGTTAGAAGAAACAAATCCTTTCCCTTTTTCAGAAATGGAGGTTGACGAGGGCCCAAATAAGAAAGGGGAAAAGGAGGAGTGCTGTGAAATTCCCTTCCCCATCACTACTTTGGTAGGGAATACTCCAAATCAAGATGTTGATCAGGCACTTACCACCCCAGTACAGGATAAGACCCTCACTGACCTAGAGGTCAGTCCTGGGAGTTTTAAGAAGGCCCAGTGGGAGGACCCCACATTAGCGGTAGCAAGGGGAAATATACGGGACCAGAATAGTACTCATGGCCAACCAGATAGGTCACTTGCTTACCCCTACTTCGAGGTAGAGAACGACCTAGTATATCGGGTTGATAAAAGAAAATCAGTTACAACTAAACAATTGTTGATACCACGGACATTCCGTAACGTAGTATTACACCTCGCACATAGTCATCCATTGGGGGGACACCTAGGGGTGGAAAAGACAAAAGAAAAGGTTCTCCGAAGCTTTTATTGGCCTGGGGTTCTGGCAGAAATTACAAACTATTGTTCCTCATGCCCAGAATGTCAGATCACCGCCCCGTTCAAAGCATACCGCAGCCCATTGGTACCCCTTCCCATAATAGAGGTACCATTTGACCGGATTGCTATGGATCTAGTAGGACCCCTAATAAAGTCTGCTAGGGGACATCAGCATATATTGGTAATATTAGATTATGCTACCCGATATCCGGAGGCAGTTCCCCTACGTAGCACCTCTGCTAAAAACATAGCAAAAGAGTTAGTACTTCTGTTTTCCCGGGTCGGAATTCCTAAAGAGATCTTATCTGACCAGGGAACACCATTTATGTCCCAAGTAACAAAAGAGCTATGTAAACTCCTAAAAATCAAGCATCTCAGAACCTCAGTCTATCATCCACAAACAGATGGTTTAGTGGAAAGGTTCAATAAAACCTTAAAGAGCATGTTACGCCGGGCGGTCGATAAGGATGGGAAAAACTGGGACTGTTTGTTACCATACCTGTTATTTGCCATTAGGGAAGTTCCCCAGTCATCCACAGGCTTCTCCCCGTTTGAACTATTGTATGGCCGACATCCAAGGGGCTTACTGGATATAGCCAAAGAAACTTGGGAACACGAGGTTACCCCTTACAGAAGTGTAATAGAGCATGTTGCCCAAATGCAGGACCGCATTGCTGCAGTCCTACCCATAGTGAGGGAACACATGGAGAAAGCTCAAGAAGCACAAAGGAATACGTATAATAAGGGTGCTAGGGTCAGAATTTTTTTTCCAGGTGATAGGGTACTAGTTCTGGTTCCCACCGTGGAGAGTAAATTCCTTGCTAAATGGCATGGGCCATATGAGGTCTTGGAAAGAGTGGGAGAAGTAAATTATAGGGTAAGGCAGCCAGGTAGGAGGAAACCTGAGCAAATTTACCATATAAACCTACTCAAGCCCTGGAAAGATAGAGAGGTCTTGTTAACCCTAGTACCCCCAGGTCCGTCAGAGAATCAAGAAACTGACCCAGAGGTTAGCATAGCTGAAACACTGTCCGTGCATCAGAAACGAGAGGTCCAGAGTTTAGTGAGAAGGAACAAAGAAATCTTCTCTACACAGCCAGGTAAAACTAACGTAATTAAACATGACATAGTCTCTGAACCGGGGGTCCGAGTTAACCTTAAACCGTACCGAATCCCAGAGGCCAAGAGAGAGGCTATAAGTTTAGAGGTTAAAAAAATGCTAAAACTAGGCGTAATTGAGGAATCCCAAAGTGGGTGGAACAGCCCTATAGTTTTAGTCCCAAAGCCAGACGGTACAACAAGGTTTTGTAATGACTACCGGAAACTAAACGCGGTGTCAAAATTTGATACTTATCCTATGCCCAGGGTGGATGAACTTGTAGAGAGACTGGGCAAAGCCCGATATCTCACAACCCTAGACCTAACAAAAGGGTACTGGCAGGTTCCCCTCACAGAAAGGGCAAAAGAAAAAACAGCCTTCTCAACCCCAGACGGCCTCTTTCAATATAAGGTGCTGCCTTTTGGCTTACATGGAGCTCCCGCCACATTCCAAAGAATGATGGATAAAATTTTAAAACCACATGTTCGGTACGCTGCCGCCTACCTGGATGATGTGGTAATCCATAGTGAAGATTGGCAGTCCCACCTTCCAAAGGTCCAAGCTGTGCTCGACGCAGTTCGGTCTGCTGGACTAACTGCTAACCCCGCTAAATGCACTATTGGTCTGGAGGAGGCCAAGTATCTGGGGTATTCTATTGGTAGAGGGTTACTCAAACCACAAACACTCAAAGTAGAGGCGATACAAAATTGGCCAAGGCCAGTCACAAAAAAACAAGTAAGGACCTTTTTGGGGTTAATTGGCTACTATAGGAGGTTTATTCCCAATTTTGCAACTAAGGCAACCCCACTAACCGACCTCACAAAAGCAAGAGGACCGCTAATGGTAAAGTGGTCCCCCGAAGCCGAACAGGCCTTTAGAAGCCTGAAAGAAGCTCTCTGTGCCCAACCAGTGTTGGTCACACCTGACTTCTCCAAAGAGTTCGTAGTCCAAACCGACGCATCTGAGGTAGGGCTGGGGGCGGTACTCTCCCAGGAGTCTCAAGGGGAGGAGCACCCCATCCTTTATTTAAGTAGGAAACTAAATCCCCAGGAGAAAAATTACTCCATAGTCGAGAAAGAGTGTCTCGCAATAAAGTGGGCTGTAGAGACACTCAAGTATTATCTGTTGGGGAGAAAGTTCCGATTGGTCACAGATCATGCACCCCTTACCTGGATGTGTCAAAATAGGGAGAAGAACGCTAGGGTGACCAGGTGGTTCCTAAGCCTACAGCCCTTTAAATTTTCTGTGGAACACAGGTCGGGGCACAAACATGGCAATGCCGACGGGTTGTCAAGGATGCACTGCCTAATATCCATGGTCGCTCACCCCTCGAGGTCTGAGCTGGGGGGGAGGATATGTGACAGAAACCAGGGGTTGGTAATAAACTCCATATACAGGGCTCCCAGGATACTGAACAGTTTCTGTCCTGTCTAAGCTGAACAGGGCAGCCTCGTGGTACAGGCACTCCATTCCACAGTTTGTCTGCTGCCTGTTTTCTGTCACCTGTCATGCTGATTAGAGTTCAGGTATATAAGACCTGTTTCCTGTTTCCTCTGGGCCCCGCCCAAGAGCCTGGAAGGCTGCTGAACTGCAGAGGGGTGAGAAAGCCTCTTTCCCAAATCGCTTCATTCATTCTGTTAGTTTGTCTAAAGACTGCAAAGGTACTTATTTTGTTGGTGGAAGTGGACAAGCCACTTCCAACTCTGAGTCAGGGACATCTAAGTTTAAGTTATCGCTCAGACGAGCAGCTTTTTGTTTGGCTTTGTTTTCTGTTTAAACTGTGGCAGTCTCAGTGCCTGGGACTGAATAAACCAGGCATAGCCTGTTTAAAGGAACAGTACGTGACGTCTCATCATTTAACCTACCCTAAAAGACCGTGTTCTAACAGTCCCGGACAGACGGCGGAGCCCCGGAGTAAGCCGTTTGTCACAATAGATAGATAGAATAAGATAAATATATACATTCCTTTAATGAACTAAGCATAAAGCCATGAACACAGAAACTTATAGGCCTATGTTGAACTCTGTTTTAAAACAGTATATACAGATTTTGATGCCAAATGGCAAATAATACATTTGTAAGAAGAATGGCATGGGTCCAACTCATAAATCCAAAATTAGAAAGTCTACTATTGGTGACCTGATGAATGACCATCATAAATCAGCCGCCGTTTGTTATAAACTCTGAATTTCCGTTACAAATGCCTTTTATGTAAAACCAGTGAAGTTGACATTTTAAACTATCCCAGTTAACAGCGTTTTTAGAAGTCCCATAAGTGCTGATCATCTTACATGCAAATCCATGGACTGCTGGCTCAGAAGGGGATCCTTTTTTGGGGTGTGGGAATGATATCAGTGGAGATTACGTCAATTAGACATCCCATTCAATATGGAGTTTGTTGTAGACATTTTAACCGAGCTCTGAATATTAGAACTTTACATACAACATCTATTGTGGAAGAACAGCAATTTTGTGTCACATGGAGATACTCACTTTTGAGGTGTACAAATGGGCATAGATATTTTCTGAAAGTAGCTAAATGAGATTAAGGGGCTTATTCTACATGGAAACAAATGAGGAATTTCGGCTGAAAATATCACGATCGGCTGCTTTGATGGTTATAGAATAAGCCCTGTAGTCATCTTGCAATTGTAAAGTCGGCATTTGCTGTAGTGGTCAGAAAGAACCTCCTTAGTGGAGATGGGAGAAATGGTCAAAAGCCGTTTAGCGGAATTTTCTGAGCATTCCATTCAAACTCCGTTCCACTGGGTTAAATCCATTGGCGGATTGTGACCGTTTTAATCCATGCAGATTAATAAAATAACGCCATTGGATACAATCCGCTGGCGAGTTTTACCAATCCAATCTCTGGATTCCACTATCCGATGGTAGATTTTAAGAATCAAATCCGTGGATTGTTGAATCCACGGATTGGTTTCTTAAAATCCACCAGCAGATGGCGGAAGCCACGGATAATTGTGGATACGGAAGCCCGTAGAGACCAATAGGAGCCTGGAGCCAGGAGTGCCAGTAACCCGACGGTGACCGAGCCCAAGGAAAGCAGGTTCTTGGGTATCGAACAGGAAAGCAGTGGGGAAGGACAGTCCCCCCCGACGGAATGATCAAAGGCACTAACACTCCAAATCGACAAACTGAATGCTACCATAAAAGTACCAATAGAGGCACCAGTGCAGCACCGGGTGGATACAGGGACCAAGGATTGGCGAGGTCCGTGGAGCGGTGCCCTGGGGTAAGACAGCACTTACAAACTGCCGGTACATACATATAAAAAACAGCAATTAAGAGGATACATACAACCAAATAAATCTAATTACTTCAACTAAAGAAGGGTATTATTAATATACCATTTACTGGAAATAATCAACTACTCCATCACCAGGGAGATTGTACATATTGTATTACAAATATAATCACAAGACTTGATCAATTTCTATTAAATATGCAAATATCTATTCCCCTGCAAACAGAGATGGAGGAAAAAAAATATTTTTGAAAGACACCAAGTGGAAACGAAGTATCATTTAAAGATACACAGTGGAAACAAGTTATACTTCCAGACTGGATACTTTTTAACTTGGGTTGTGTCATACATATAATTTACTACACAGTAAGGACCTTTTTTTCTGGAAATCATTTATCCATATGCTATCAAATTACATGTAAAAGTCCTTCTGGTATTAAGGATATGAGGATATGTTTGTTTTATTTATTGCTTGTTGCTGTTAGCTTATGATTGTGTTCATACTTGAACAAGGTTTAGGTTGATCAAACGTACAGCTCGGTGTCATCATTTTTTGTAATATTATGATATTTGTATCTGCATATAGTATTTTCCTAAGAGATCCCGGTACCAATTGTTTCAAAGGAACATCGAGGGTTAATATAATAGGTGTTGTTTCATGCGCTAGGGTGTTTCATTCCTATCCGTTTTGCCCATTCACAAGGGAACTGAGCACCCCCTATTATTCACCTAAGCAGCAGAAATTAAACAACGACATTGTACTGCATTCCAACCACCCTATTGTAGGTAATTTACATTAGCGCCTCCAATATTTCTTTATTCTGCTTTTCCTTTATTGTCAATGCCTTAGCTAATTTGTACAGCAGAACATAAAGATAAAGAGCACCATCTCTCTCTCTCTCTCCTCTCTTCTCTCTCCTCTCTCCTCTCTCCTCTCTCCTCTCTTCTCTCTTCTCTCTTCTCTCTTCTCTCTCTCTTCTCTCTCTCTTCTCTCTCTCTTCTCTTTCTCTTCTCCTTCTCTTCTCCTTCTCTTCTCTTTCTCTTCTCTCTCTCTCTCTCCTTTTCCATGTCTTAGACAGGTCTGCAACCCCGCCTTTCACCATTATCACCCAGCACTTCCACTGCAACAAGGGATTCTGGGAAATGATATGCAAATGAGGATGGGGTTTACCATACTTAGTTAAGTTATGGTGGGTAAAAAAGTGACAAAAACCCTTCACAGCAAAGCATACTGTATATATATATTGTATTGTATGTCTTTATTTATATAGCGCCATTAATGTACATAGCGCTTCACAGCAGTAATACATGTGGTAATCAAATAAATGACAGATAATATAAATAACAGATCATGGGAATAAGCGTGTTATTCATATGCGTCTTTTTTTTTTTATAACTTTCCTTTTTATTTGGTAATACAGTTCATACAAGACATCACCACCCATTAACATACATTACTATATACCCATTTATGTCGGAAAAAAACAAAACTTTGACACATGACGACCGACAGACTAGACAAACTACATGTAAAGACACCCTAATGGGACAGACATGACATACCGGACTGGGGCGAGACACAGGGGGGGGAGGGGGGAAGATGAGGGGGCTCTGGAGGCTGTGTCCTTGAGGGGGAGGCACTGCGTCTTGATATGTGAACTTGCCGCTTCCGGTTTACCGTCTGGCGAGCCCTACTCTATCTGTCTCTATGTCTTTGTCTGGATTGGCCCGTCAAAGGAGAACGCATTCGCTATTATTAGTGCAAAATTGTGGCGGCGTCCACCCCCGGGATGTCTGTTTGGGCTAACTATGGGGCCCATATTTTTAGAAATTTGTGGCCAGAGTCGTTGACCCAACTCGTCAACTGTTCCATCTGGCAGACATGCCAAATTCTATTCCTGATTTGGGGTATCGTTGGTACTTCTTGTTGTTTCCACAATGCTGCGATCTCGCACCGCGTGGCGGTTGCGAAATGCGCAACCAATTTGTGTGTCACTTTGGACACGCCCTGAGGCCGTCTGCCCACTAGGAACAGCCACGGGTCCAGGGGGATCTCCAAATTGAGAATCCTTTGTAGCCACTCTCTGATAGATTCCCAAATCGGGACCACGTTCGGGCAGGACCACAGCATATGTTTCAGGTCAGCTCAGGTCAAAACAGTGCGGGGAATATCCCCTGACAAATTTAGATAGTTTTGCTGGTTAGTACCACCGCATTAGGACCTTATATGCGTTCTCCTTTAACGTGGCACATATTGAGCTTTTAGCTGCCGCTTGCAATATGTGGTTCCATTCCTCGTCCTCTAGTGTCTCTCCTAAATCTTTCTCCCATTGTCGCATGTATTTCAGTCCGGGAGCGTCTGCTGTCTCTGGACAGATCACCTCCCTATACATCCTAGAGGTTAGTCCCCTTGTGTCCGTTTCTCTAGAACACAGCTGTTCGAAATTGGTTCGTGCCGGACGAACTGGGAATTTATTATAGAATGCCCTGACCTGGAGGAATCTAAATAATTCTGAGTTTGGTAGATTTTTCTCTGCTTTAATTATGTTGAACGTCTTGATAAATTTCCTTCCCTCCAGGTTTTTCAATCTTAGATAACCCGCTTGCGTCCATTTTACAAAATTCATATGCTTCTTTAAGCAAGTGTGTATTAAGTTTGGTCTTAAAGGTGGATAGAGAGGGTGCTAGTCGGGTACTGAGGGGGAGGGCATTCCAGTGGTGTGGGGAAGCCAGTGAAAAAGGTTTAAGGCGGGAGAGGGCTTTAGATACAAAGGGGGTAGAAAGAAGACATCCTTGAGAAGAACGCAAGAGTCTGGATGGTGCATAACGAGAAATTAGGGCTGAGATGTAAGGAGGGGCAGAAGAGTGTAAAGCTTTAAAAGTGAGGAGAAGAATGGAGTGTGAGATGCGGGATTTGATCGGAAGCCAGGAGAGGGATTTCAGGAGGGGAGATGCTGAGACATATCTAGGAAAGAGTAGAGTGATTCTGGCAGCAGCGTTTAGGATAGACTGTAGGGGAGACAGGTGGTAGGCAGGAAGGCCGGACAGCAGGAGGTTACAGTAATCAAGACGAGAGAGAATGAGGGCCTGAGTCAGAGTTTTAGCAGTCGAGTAACAGAGGAAAGGGCGTATCTTAGTTATATTGCGGAGGAAAAAGCGACAGGTTTTAGAAATGTTTTGAATGTGAGGGGCGAATGTGAGAGAGGAGTCGAGAGTGACCCCTAGGCAGCGTGCTTGGGCTACTGGGTGAATGATGGTACTTCCAACAGTAATGTGGAAGGAGGTAGTAGGGCCAGGTTTGGGAGGAAGTATGAGGAGCTCTGTTTTAGCCATGTTGAGTTTAAGGCGACGGATGGCCATCCAGGATGATATAGTAGAGAGACATTCAGAAACTTTGGTTTGTACAGCAGGTGTAAGGTCGGGTGTTGAAAAGTATATTTGTGTGTCGTCAGCATAGAGGTGATATTTAAACCCAAAAAATGTTATTAGGTCACCTAGAGAGAGTGTATACAGAGAAAAGACAAGAGGTCCCAGGACAGAGCCCTGGGGTACCCCCACAGAGAGATCAATAGAGGAGGAGGAGGTGTTAGCAGAAGAGACACTGAAAGTACGAGGGGAGAGGTAGGATGAGATCCAGGATAGAGCTTTGTTCCGAATACCAAGAGTATGGAGAATGTGAAGGAGAAGAGGGTGGTCCACGATGTCAAATGCTGCAGAGAGGTCGAGTAATATGAGCAGAGTGTAATGACCTCTGTCTTTGGCAGCATGGAGGTCGTCAGTTATTTTAGTGAGGGCTGTTTCTGTGGAGTGAGCAGTGCGGAAGCCAGATTGTAGAGGGTCTAGGAGAGAATAGGTGTTGAGAAAATGGAGCAAGCGAGAGAATACAAGACGTTCAAGGAGTTTAGAGGCAAAAGGCAGGAGGGAGACAGGTCGATAGTTAGAAAGACAGGTAGGATCAAGCTTGCTGTTTTTGAGTAATGGTATGACTGTTGCATGTTTGAAGGAGGATGGAAAGGTTCCAGAGCAGAGGGAGGAGTTAAAAATGTGTGTGAGCGTAGGGATTATAGTAGGAGCAAGAGGTTTTAGGAGATGGGAGGGAATGGGGTCAAGAGGGCAAGTGGTAGAGGGAGAAGAGGCGATCAACAGCGACACATCCTCCTCTGAGACAGTGGAAAAAGAGTCAAGGAAGGCAGGAGGAGAGTTAGGAAGAGGTGTAGGATGGGATGAAGAAACAGAGGGGATGTTCTCGCGTATGGATTCCACCTTTTCCTTAAAATAGTCAGCAAAGTCCTGAGCGGAGATGGAGGAAGGAGAGGCAGCTGAGGGTGGTTTGAGTAGAGTATCAAAGACAGAGAACAGTCGGCGTGGGTTAGACTAGTGCATGTTGATTAGTGAAGAAAAGTAGGCTTATTTAGCTTGCGAGAGGGCAGAGTTGAAACAGGATAGCATAAATTTGTAGTGATGGAAGTCTGCGAGAGTATGAGATTTCCTCCAGAGGCGTTCAGGGGAATGAGTGGAGGAACGCAGCATGCGCGTGAGGGAATTTAGCCAGGGTCTAGGGTTAGAAGGGCGAGTGCGGCAGAGAGAAAGTGGGGCATGTAGATCAAGAGAGGAGGACAAGGCAGAGTTGTAGTTCCTGACCAGGTTGTCAGGGTCTGTAGCAGAGCTGAGAGAGGAGAGGGAGGAGTGTAAAGTGGACTCAAAGTCAGGTAAGTGAATAGAGCACAGGTTTCTGCAGAACCGGGGGGTAGATGGAGGTGGAGAATGGGAGAAGCGAGATAGAGAGAATGAGATGAGGTGATGGTCAGAGAGAGGAAAAGGGGAAATGGAGAAATCGGAGAGAGAGAAGTTTTTAGTGAAAACCAGGTCTAAGTAGTGGCCATCCTTGTGGGTGCTGGCTGCAGTCCACTGTTGAAAGCCAAAAGAAGAAGTTAGAGAAAGAAAGCGGAAGCCCAAGGGAGGGAGGGGTCATCAATGTGGCAATTGAAGTCCCCAAGGAGAAGAACAGGGGAGTCTGAGGAGAGAAAGAAAGAGAGCCAGGATTCAAAGTGAGAGAGAAAGGCAGAAGGGGGATGAGTAGAGGTAGGTGGGCGATAGATGACCACCACGTGGACAGGGAGAGGAGAGAAGATCTGGACTGTGTGAACCTCAAAGGAGGGAAAAGCAAGACATGGAGGAATAGGAAGAGTTCGGTAACGGCAGAGAGAGGAGAGCAGGAGCCTTACGCCTCCACCCCTGCCATCAGAGTGCGGAGTGTGGGAGAAGGAAAGGCCACCGTAGGAGAGGGCAGCTTCCAGAGCAGAGTCAGACTGAGTGAGCCAGGTCTCAGTTATAGCAAAGAGAAGCAGGGAGTGAGAGAGAGAAAGAAGTCATGCACAGAGAGGAACTTGTTAGAGAGGGAGCGAGCATTCCAAAGGGCACAGGAGAAAGGGAGAGAGGATGGAGGGTGGCAGGGGATGGGTATGAGGTTGGAGGGGCTAACACAGAAGGAGTAGAAGTTGCATGTGGGAGGCGAGGACGAGAGCAAGTAGAAATAAGGCAGGGACCAGGATTGGGAGAGATATCCCCAGAAGCAAGGAGGAGAAGCATGGATAGAAAGAGAATGTGTGAGGCTGATTTGTAGGGGTGTGTTTTAGTGCAGGGTGTATAGCTGTGGCTTGTCAGAGGGCGCAGGTAAGAAAGGAGTTCATGTGAACTGAAAAGTGGGGAAGAAAGGAGAGATGGAGATATATGAATAGAGTTAGAGACATAAGGAGACTGGTGAAAGGAAGTGCATAATTTGAAAATAAGTGAGGTTACAGCAAATATAAAAAATAAAGGTGGCATCACAGCAATAGTAATGTGTTGATGTGCCGTCTGGGATAGATGATATCCTCTTTTCCAACGTTGATCAAATGCAGGAATCAGAAGCAGAAGGTGTTGTCCACTTTTCCACTTCTTTTTGAACTTCCTTTTTAAACTTCAAATCTACTTGAAACATTTCTACTTAAAAGCATATCTGCTTAGAAGCATGGCTGCAGGCAGCAGTGGCTATATATATATATATATATATAATCAAAAAATAAATAGATGATACCGTTCTGTGGCTAACGAAATGCTTTTATTTGTGCGAGCTTTCGAGATACACTGATCTCTTCTTCCGGCGATGTTATAATGAATGAAGCAAGGATAACTTAAAAACAGTGTCTCTTGGAATGTTATCTGTGCTGTTCCTTCCCCCGGTGTGGATGTGTTTTATGGCTAGAGGTGTCAAAAGGTTACTGAAAGCAAGTGAAGAAAGAGTGTGTATGTGTATCAGTCTGAATAAAAAATGAATGGAGAGCCCACAGTATATACAGTGCTTTACACAAGGTGTAAAGGCGTGTGTATACATATATAGTGAGAAGAGAGAGATAATGAACCAGGTGACATTTGCAATACATTTAGCAAAAACGGCAAGCTTTGCATACACATTTTCCAAGCATAAGAAGTCAATATGTACAGTCACATGGCCCTTTATATACTGCCATTTCAGCAAAATCTGTATATATTTTTTTTTTCAAAAAAACATAAAAAATGTAGCACGAAAAATTCTCATAAAATAATGTATGAAATTTGCAGAATCTGCCACACAAATTACACTAGGATTCTATTTTTTTTTAAAGTATCTATATATGAACCAAAATGACTAGAACACATGAAAATAATCTATTTTGTCCCACATTACCTGGTTATAAAATGTACAGTTCTAGCCTATGCAATAGGTCCTAGATACTGTGCAGGTTGAGATACATGGCATTGGACCAATCAATGCTTCACAAATGTTGTCGTGCAGACATGTTGCAGATGGATTTTGCTTTCCAGACTTAAAAATAACCTCTATTCTTCTGACGTGGGATTTATTAAATAAAGTGATGCCTGCGCAGCGTGGAACGCATCAAGAAATGTCGTATTGGAGTGAAAATGTATCTCACACCCCGGGTACTTATCTCCACTAGTGATCCATGGCCTCACTTTAATATGCTGTAAACATTGAGTAAATCTCCTTTAAACTGACATGCATATGCAATTTTATTTACACTCTTTTAAAATAACCAGTTTTGCCAGGAGCTTTAATGTCATCAGACAATGCCCCATAAATAGAATATAGGACTGCTAAAACCCACCCACTCAGCTGCTACTTCTTCATTGTTTATAGCAATGTTTGTCGGTTTGTATTGTAATCCAGGGCGAGCCAGAAGAAGCCAACCTCCTGATCCTCAAAACGTTTTATTATTATTATTATTATTATTATTAATAACCACTTCTCTGCAAAATATTTCAGCAAAGCATTGACAGGTTAAGTCCTATTTTCCATCTTGCTGTAAAGCTTTATTAATGGTTGCTAATTGATAGGTGATACTGTGCTCATTTACACATCATTACCCAGAATCCCTGACTGCAGTGGATGCAGTGTATGCTAAGAGAATGGTGAAACGCAGGGTTGCAGACCTGCCTGAGACGTGTGTTTGCGCTCACAAGTGATATTTTTATTTACTGTACACTGTACAGTGGAGGGTTTTTGTTACCTTTTTTTACCCACCATAACATTTAATGTGTAGCTGAAACCTATCTCAGCCAGTATAAGCAGCCTCACACTGGTAAGGTTACTGGCAAGTCTTTAACTCCGGCTGTGTAATATGGCAGGTATAAATTTACAGGGGTCCATGTTAAAATGGATTAGAAGCAAAAAGTGACCCTGTGCTCATTTGCATGCTAATACCCAGAATTCCTGGCTGCTGTGGAAGCACTGTATGCTGTGAGATAATGGTGAACAGCAAGGTTTGAAACCTGTTTGGGACATGTGAATGTGCTCACAAGTGATATTTTTATTTTCTATATCTACACTGTATTGATATGTCTGTTTGAAAGGTATTTTTGATATATATTTTTCTGGATTGTCTGTATCCAAAAATCCTAATGTTTCTATTTCTTTTTTTTCCCTGCATGCTAAGAGATAATAATGACAAGTAACATTGCAGATCTGTCTGAGCCATGAGACTCTGCTCACAAGTTGTATTTTCGTTTGCTAATTGATAAAGAAAGTGTAGACGTATTAGTTGGATCAAAGCTGTACTTTGAAGTCCTTTCATAAACATTACAGGTACCCCCAAATTCAAAGTATAACAATTATTAAATACATGTTGATCTCCTCTGGATAATATTATCCAATGATGACCCAATTACTGATTTGATTAAAGGATAAAAGGAAAGCAGCCTTCAGTTGCAAATTATACAGTAGGGCTACCGGACAAGCTGTGTCCCGTTCCATGTAACCGTGTGCAAAGGCACCCACCATGTACCACATCATTGTACTGCACCATGTACCGTAGGTAAACTTTACATTACCAGACTCTACCACCACCAGTTTCATTAGCTTCAAGGTTTTGGTCCCCCTACAAAATGCAGCGGTTGGTATGAGCCTGGGCTTCCTTTTTGTGTGTGTCACATAGCGCTTGAGTCTCCTGATTGCAACAAAGCCGAATCACTATATTCCATTCTCTGGGGTCTAGGGGAGAAATTAGAGCGCTCGTCATTCATAAATAGGCCTATGAAGGGCCCCTTGAGTAGTGAAACACTGATGAGATCTCTCTCCTTCACAAAATGTCAAGAAGCTCTTCTGTCAACGGAGGACAGTTACGGCAGAAAATGATGAGATTAATCACAGCATTTACAGCCTAAAGAAGAACAAGACCATCTTGCATTGCATCAACGATTTGCTTAGCTCCACAATCGCAATCCTTTTTTATTTTTTTTTATTTTTTTTAAATTGCTGCATTTAGTGCTTAAAGTAGCAATCCAAGCGCTTTAAAAAAAAAAAAAATAATAACTTTTTAAAAACATTTTTTTATTTTTCTCTCTCCTAGTTGAGCAGAACAGCTGCAGGGAATTAATAGGGTTTAGCTCCGGAGATCCCCTGCTTCAATCCTATGTAAAAAAAATTAAAAAAAATGAAAAGAGGAAAATTATACTTGAATTGCCGCTTTAACTACACCTCAATACCTGTTTTTCTTTGTTTTTTATAATTAGCATTTCATGCATATTGATAACATATTCTGTACAATCCCATGAATATCTCCCAGTGAGGAGTGCAGTAGTGATTATATTTCCTTTAACTGAAGTCTGCTCCCAGACTGATTTTTTGGGCTCCTGAAGAAGTTATTCATACTGTATGTATAGATCGCTGATGTTGACACAGTTCTTTTCAAAAATGTTAGTGTGAATGTATTTAAAAACTAATGGTGCAATTTATTTGAAAAATAACTTTTTAACGTTTTTTCTTTATTCAATATTAAAGAGCATTTTGTAGTATTACAGTATTAAAGTATCACAGTATCACAGTATCACAGCATTACAGTATTACAGTATTAGACTCTCCAAAGGTGTTGCGCAAATCACAAATTTGTGAAGCTCAAGTGAAATTTGCCAAATTTTGCAAAAGCTGCTAAAATATTCACAAACTTTGGGGGTGAATTATGACTTTTCCCAATTTTGTGCAAATGGCATTTTCAGAAAACTTTCCTGAACTACCAAATTTCCACTTTTGCAACATAGTTATTTTGCTCAACTCCAGTAATATGATATGATATTTCTCCTACCATTTTTTGACTCTTTTTCATTACCTTTCTCCACCTTTTTGTCTTTCTTATCTCTTTATGTCCGCTGTTCACTAGGTTCTAATAAGGGGCATCGGAGCTCAATCCCGGCATTGCTAAGGCTTAGTGCAGAGGTGACCAACTGCAGTCCTCAAGGGCCACCAACAGGTCAGGTTTTAAGAATATATCTGCTTCAGCACAGGTGTATTATGTCTGTATGTTTATCTCTTTTTATATAGCGCCAAAGGTGTACTCAGCGCTTCACAGAGAATACATTACAGGAAATTATAATAATACAATATGTGCAGCAAAATCAGACAATAGCCTGTCCCAAAGAGCTTACAATCTAAGTGGTATGATGGGAGACTTACGGGCACAGCAGGTGAGGGAATAAGTGCAGTACATGGCAGTGCTTGGCCACAATGGTTGGCAGGAGTGAATGTGGGTGTGGGACAATAGCCATGAGTGCAGGCTATTGAGATGCTTGATTTATGAGGCAAGTTTTAAGGTTAGTCAGTATTAAATCAGATATGTTAACACCATTAGCAAGGGAACAGGTGGCAGGGAGGCGTGGGTGAGATAAGGTGTATCTATGGCTGGGTCCAGGATTAGGAGAGATATCCCCAGCAGCAGGAAGGAGTAGATAGAGAATGGGTGTGAGTAGAGGAATTGTGGGGGTGCTTTTTATTGCGGGGTAATGAAGTTGCTGGAAAAGAGGTGTATAAATAATGGTACAGTGTATGGGCACAGGCATAAGTGGAGTGGAGGAGAGAGGAAGAAATGTCGATAGGAGGGGTGTGGGGAAGTTGGAGAGAACAGAAACGTTTTGCAAATGAGTTAGGAAACAGTAAACAGCAAAGCAATAGGAAGGGCATAGTGATGTGCAGGAGGAGAGACTTCTCAGGTATTGGAGGATAGGAAGACTGCTAATTATCATAATGTCTTTAGTGCTGTCTTGCGCTCTGGCAGTTCGCTGATACACAGTTGGTATAGGTAGTCAAGCTGTATGTCGTCTGTGTATAGAGAGAAGATAGGGGAAACTGCCTCTAATACACTGATCGGGGCTAGGAGGTATTTTCTGTAATCCTTACCTCTATAGCCTGGTTTCCAATCTGGGCAAAAGTGTGCCGGTGCCGGTATCTTTATCCCGATCCAAGCAATGGTTGATGGGTAATTCAGCAGATGCGGGATTTCCCCTGATAATCCTCTCTCCTGGCGGGCGTCCTGGATGCAGCCGTATAATAGTAAAAAAAGAGAAAATATCCGGAGCCGCTGCGGTGTGCCGATAATCAGCGCACACAAATCCAACTTAAAGAAAAAAGACTTTATTGCTGCACACACATGGACAGGTAAACCATGTACTCCCCCTACGCGTTTCACGCCGCTATGGGCGCTTCGTCTAGGAGTGGGGAGGCATGGACTAAACACATTAAAAAACGGAGAGACCCAGGAAAAAAACAGTTGCCTCTTGTTGATTACAATCATGTAATTCTATATAGCAACCAATGAAATTTAGGGAGATAATTAACTCTCTAATTAAATCTATGTTAC
This sequence comes from Ascaphus truei, assembly GCF_040206685.1. Classification (NCBI taxonomy): domain Eukaryota; kingdom Metazoa; phylum Chordata; class Amphibia; order Anura; family Ascaphidae; genus Ascaphus; species Ascaphus truei. The sequence goes on along the minus strand of NC_134488.1, from coordinate 105,280,083 downwards.
ACAGGGGGATAAAACAAATCACATCGCAGTGGGAATAAAGTGTCCAAATAGATGGAATAGAAATCCAATGTTAGTACGCATTATAATATGTATTTAATCTGTATATAGTATCCAAAACCACATATATATATATAATATAATGTGATCCTTTGATGGAAGATATATATAAAGACACAACTTGTCCAATGAGAAGTATATATCCAATGTGTAACATATGAATAAAAGCATGGTAAAGTTAGTGAAGCAATGTTATATACGTTGTATCAGAAAGCTGACATGATCTGTGAGCTATTTGTCTGTTAAACACGGACTCTTCATGGCCTCAGACAACTTTTAACAAGAGGCAGCTGGATGGTCCCGGGTCTCTCAGTCTTTTAATATGTGTTTAGTCCATGGCTCCCCACTCCTAGACGAAGCGCCCATAGTGGCGTGAAACGCGTCGGGGGAGTACATGGTTTACCTGTCCATGTGTGTGCAGCAATAAAGCCTTTTTTCTTTAACTTGGATTCGTGTGCGCTGATTATCGTCACACCGCAGCGGCTCTGGATATTTTCTCTTTTTTTACTGCAAATTATCAGAGCGTTTACCAAGTCACGTTCTCACAGCTGCAGGGTTGTTGTTGTTGAAGTGCAGAGTCCAGATCTTCTTGTATTCTTCACCTCCAATTCTAACTCCAATATTAACTCCACAGAAACTTTATATGTGACACTTAAGATGTTAGACAGGTGGCTCAATCAGTGGCTCAGTCGTTGACTGGTTGAAGCAGGGATATCCTTAAAACCTGACCTGTTGGTGCCCCTTGAAGACTGGATGTGGCCACCACTGGCTTAGTGAATCTCCTTCTTTATGCTCTGATGTCACTCCTTGCACATTCATTAAGATATACACATTTTGGAAGCCTGTGCTAGCCGGTATCGTTTGAAGCACCAGTTCCTTGCGTTCACATCACAGCTACATTCATGCCTGCTGGATTTATTTCTAGTAGGTGTCAGCATCCACCTATAAAGGATAGCACCCTTAATATAAATGGTAGTTTCAGGGAAGTCAAATTCTCTATAATTTTATCCAGTTTTATAACTTAGCAAACTTAAGGGTAGCTCCTCAGAAGAGCGCTCATTTTTAAACATTCCGTTAATGTCGATTTAATGTATCCATATCCGTAACGCATATTCCCAAAGGTGCTTAGCGCACCGATGTCCTGGCATTTTCCTTCAAAATAATGCATTGATACATTTTAATGGCTTACTCATATGCAAATCATATGGTAACGAGCAGGTTACCTAACAACAGAGATCCTCAGACCTCTCTGTTCATGTTAGCGCATGGGAATAACACCACGATATTTAGCACCTTCCAAAAGCTGGCGTTGACTATATCCAGAACCCTGAGGAGCATTGAGTTATTTCAAGGAATAGCATAACAGCAATGTAATGATATAGGACTTTACCCTTTCGTTACAAAAAGTTTCATGTGACATACAAAGATATATATTAGGGATCATATAAAGGTCTGAAACACACCATAAACTAGATTATGGTTTTTAGGGATTAAAGTGATATTTGTGTTAACTAATATGGTATATAATGTAATAATGACTGTATAAAGTATGGGTGTACAATTATGTATATCTATACATACCTCAACAATAGAAATTAATATTTCATTTGTATTAATTTACCTTTAAAATAAATGAAGGCTGTACAGCCTGCATTTATTTTATTTGTACATTAATATACATGAAATATGAATTCATATTGTTGAGGTATGTATGGATATACGCTATTGTACATCCATACTTTATACAGTCATTATTACATTATATACCATATAATTAAGTAAAAAAGTTAATAAGTGAAAATGATACAATTCTCAATATTATAACAAGTTTGGCATTAGGTGTTGGTAATGCACATGAAAATATCAGTTAATAGCGCTGCCTTAATAACGCACATTAATGTTTGACCAATACGCATGCGCCGTGTATTGGAAAACGAATCTCAGCGCTACAATCATCCCCGTTCCTACAGGTAACTTAAGGATGCTGGCTTTGCTAATGGACCTTATTTATACCTATGATTAGCTTTGAGGATCCCCATTAAATTAAAATAACATACGTTACCTAACTAGGTAAGATAATATTATTTGCCCTTATTTAGCGCATTTCTGAGGATCTTACCCCTTAGATCCTTAAACCAAACTGCAAAATTTGCAAAAATCATGGAAAATATATTTGATGAATACTACTGTGTTTACTTGGTGGCAAAAGTCTTTTATTTTATGGTATAAGGCAATTCTATAAGGTCCTATTTGTGGCCATTTAAAGAGTCCCCACAAAAATATGAGCCAAACCCCTGAGCCAAACCTGCAGATACAACTTGAACTGATGTTTGGCTTTTATTAAACCTAAAATGTGAACTGAAACGGCGAGAGGTTTGGGAAATCCAACCTCATTATTAGGCATTTGAAGAACAGGCCTATTGTAAGTGATTTGAAAAACACATTTTCAAGAACTGATTGCTTATTTCTGTGTATTTGCAACATATTTTGTAGGCATATTTCCTCTTTTCAAGTACTAACTCTGCATATTATCTTCTGAATTGCATCCTTTCTGTCTCACTTGCTTCATCAAGTGATATGCAGAGTAGTTACTTGGAGTAATAAGAGGCGATAAGTATACATGTATCAAACAACGCATCGCCATCATTTTCTCTGTGTTTTTATGCATCAGTTCAACCATCAAGTCTAAAATGTCATTAACTTTGTATGGCTAAAATTGTATGTGTAAAGCACTGGAATGTTCAAAGGGCAGAGCTGTAGCAATGTACAGGGATCTTTAAGGCTGCCTTTTAAATAGCTCATTGTGTATCCCTCTCTTCTTATAACTCCTAGGCTCACCATGAGAACCCCATGTAGTGTGACAGTACTGGCCCTCTGCTGGGGAATGTGCATTGCAAAGTCCTTGCCGTACATACCTGAGCCTGAACTGAAGAGTGCAGGTGAGTGCTATTGTGAGTGAAAAGTGCTGGGAGACATTAATGTAACCCATGTTGCCCCACCCTGAGGGGGAATCACTGCGATTACCTGGTGCTACCTGTTGGTTCACAGGAAGGTCCTGAGTGTCCGCCGATGGTAGTGGGGACGAACAGGACAGGCTTTAGGGTTCTTTCTCAGTTCTTCACTCGGTGCAGCGCTTCCATTCCACGCAGGCCCCAACAGAGCTGGGTGCAGTCCCTGCAGGAACGCTCTCTGGTACTCTCCCTGATTAACTGCACTCTCAGGCAGGAGTATATAAAACAGGAACAGTCTTTATTCTTCAAACTGATCAGCCTGAAACAGGTACACTTGTATATGTCCCTGGACTCAACCCAGGGAGCTTGAGGCCCCAAAGGTCTAGCCTCTGCTCCCCTATTCCCTGGTGGAATAGGGGGTAGTATCCCACTCCCATGCGGGAGGGGAAGGAAGGTGGCCAGAGCCCTGGCTCCACACCTCCTACTCTCAGCACAGTACAGAACTCCTACTCAACAACTCACTAGAATTTGGATCTGCAGCACCTTGTGTACCCAGGGGGAGAGTCCTAGGTCTGAGCCCCTGATCCCCTGATAGGGCAGCACACAGGCCTTAGGCCCAACCCCCCCCCCCCCCTTGTCATTCAAGGGAGCTCCTTACTGCAGGGGAAACCCCAGATCAACCCTAACACTGCCTGCACATGGCTACACTAAGAAAAAAAAGACCCCCGACAGCAAGTCGTCATCAGGGCTATAGATCGCTAATCAGAATTGTCAGTGCCAGGGACGTTCAGAGCCAGCAAGCCGGTTAGAGAGGCATCACCAAAAGGGCAACGACCCCAGCGAGCGCTGAAAGTATTGCCGCCTACAGTAACTAGACTGCTATTCCAATAAGCAGACAGTGAAGTTGTTTAGAGAGGGTTTGCAGGTTGGATTCTGGATACCGTTTGTTGAGAAGGAAGGGGGTTCGAGCGGGGAAATCTAAAGGCTAGTTAGGGATCATTCAGCTATTGCCAAGAAGAACGTAACAAAGGAGGCGGCATTAGGAAAGATTGCAGGCCCATTTAAGGTCCAACTGCTGCAAGGGTTGAGAGTATCTCACAAAGGGGTGGTTCCTAAAATGGAGGTACCACCGCTGCTGAATAGAAGTCGGTTGTGTATTTAACTTTTCCTTTCGTCATGGAGGGTGAGTTGTTGGGCAATCATTTGACCAATCGGGAAGTGCTGTTCTGGTGTGACAAAAATGGGGTAGTTGAAGGTAGGCAGTCCATGGGTTGGCAGCATGGTCGCCTCCGATGGTAACGCTTTGAGAGATTTGGGACTGGGTTGTGTAAAGAGAAATACAGGCAAACCCCGCATTAACATACGCAATGGGACCGGAGCATGTATGTAAAGCGAAAATGTACTTAATGACGAACAGGACAGGCTTTAGGGTTCTTTCTCAGTTCTTCACTCGGTGCAGCGCTTCCATTCCACGCAGGCCCCAACAGAGCTGGGTGCAGTCCCTGCAGGAACGCTCTCTGGTACTCTCCCTGATTAACTGCACTCTCAGGCAGGAGTATATAAAACAGGAACAGTCTTTATTCTTCAAACTGATCAGCCTGAAACAGGTACACTTGTATATGTCCCTGGACTCAACCCAGGGAGCTTGAGGCCCCAAAGGTCAAGCCTCTGCTCCCCTATTCCCTGGTGGAATAGGGGGTAGTATCCCACTCCCATGCGGGAGGGGAAGGAAGGTGGCCAGAGCCCTGGCTCCACACCTCCTACTCTCAGCACAGAACAGAACTCCTACTCAACAACTCACTAGAATTTGGATCTGCAGCACCTTGTGTACCCAGGGGGAGAGTCCTAGGTCTGAGCCCCTGATCCCCTGATAGGGCAGCACACAGGCCTTAGGCTAAGGCCCCGCTCCCAGAGTCAGCGCACCTGCGCTGCTGACAGGCGGTGCGCTGAGATACACAGACCGCGATCTGCGGTCTGTAGGGAGCGGGAGCCGGAGCGGGAGGTGGGCGGGAGGTGGGAGGTTTGATCGGGAGGTGGGCGGGAGGTGGGAGGTTTGATCGGGAGGTGGGCGGGAGGTGGGAGGTTTGACAGGGAGGGGGGGCGTGGCTTGAGCGGAGGGACCCGCTACTCTCCCCCCCCCCTCCCTCCACGGACTCGGGCTGGAGCTGGAAGGTAAGTTTAAACACACACACGCAGGCACTCATTCATACACGCGCGCACACACACACACAGGCAGGCACTCACACACTCATACACACACACACGCGCGCACACACAGGCAGGCACTCACGCACTCATACACACACACACGCGCGCACACACAGGCAGGCACTCACGCACTCATACACACACACACACACACACACACACAGACAGAGGCAGGCACTCGGGCACACACACACACAGACAGGCACGCACTCAGACACACACACAGAGAAAGGCACTCACCTGCTTTCACTCCACACTCCTCCCCGCTCCCCGAAGCCTCTCCTCCTCCCGAAGCCTCCCCTCCCCATTGGCTCACAGCCACACACGTCACGCGTCAAAGCTAGAAAACACCATTCTCTGGTGTCTCCAGCGGCTGACGCGCTACAGCGTGTAGTGCTCTGTGCAGCCAGTGGGGACCGGGACCGGCTCGCGAGGATTCCCCTGCTGGTGGGGAACTCGCGACCCGCCGCCCGCGCCAACGAGCGCAGCGGGACCGAGGCCTTAGGCCCAACCCCCCCCCCCCCCTTGTCATTCAAGGGAGCTGCTTACTGCAGGGGAAACCCCAGATCAACCCTAACACTGCCTGCACATGGCTACACTAAGAAAAAAAAGACCCCTGACAGCAAGTCGTCATCAGGGCTATAGATCGCTAATCAGAATTGTCAGTGCCAGGGACGTTCAGAGCCAGCAAGCCGGTTAGAGAGGCATCACCAAAAGGGCAACGACCCCAGCGAGCGCTGAAAGTATTGCCGCCTACAGTAACTAGACTGCTATTCCAATAAGCAGACAGTGAAGTTGTTTAGAGAGGGTTTGCAGGTTGGATTCTGGATACCGTTTGTTGAGAAGGAAGGGGGTTCAAGCGGGGAAATCTAAAGGCTGGTTAGGGATCATTCAGCTATTGCCAAGAAGAACGTAACAAAGGAGGCGGCATTAGGAAAGATTGCAGGCCCATTCAAGGTCCAACTGCTGCAAGGGTTGAGAGTATCTCACAAAGGGGTGGTTCCTAAAATGGAGGTACCACCGCTGCTGAATAGAAGTCGGTTGTGTATTTAACTTTTCCTTTCGTCATGGAGGGTGAGTTGTTGGGCAATCATTTGACCAATCGGGAAGTGCTGTTCTGGTGTGACAAAAATGGGGTAGTTGAAGGTAGGCAGTCCATGGGTTGGCAGCATGGTCGCCTCCGATGGTAACGCTTTGAGAGATTTGGGACTGGGTTGTGTAAAGAGAAATACAGGCAAACCCCGCATTAACATACGCAATGGGACCGGAGCATGTATGTAAAGCGAAAATGTACTTAAAGTGAAGCACTACCTTTTTCCCACTTATCGATGCATGTACTGTACTACAATCGTCATATACGTGCATAACTGTTGTAAAGAACGCATGTGTAACAGGCTCTATAGTCTCCCCGCTTGCGCACAGCTTCGGTACAGGTAGGGAGCCGGTATTGCTGTTCAGGACGTGCCGACAGGCGCATGCGTGAGCTGCCATTTGCCTATTGAGTGAGATGTACTTACTCGCGAGTGTACTTAAAGTGAGTGTCCTTAAACCGGGGTATGCCTGTATTTGTTTTCAGGCAAGGCATGTCATAAGTGGAAAAAACAGTGATAGTGCACAGCTAATACCGTGATAATAGTGATGAAATTATATTATAATAGAGTGTATATATATATATATATAAACAATAGTGGTGACCTTATAGGTGTAGCTTCACTTTAAGTGTGTCTGCAGCCCTTCTTGAGAGGTGGCTCAGCACCCCGAGGACCTCGGAAGGCATGTCATAGACTTTACTAACAGTATTGCTAATTCATTCTCACAATTCAGGAGATTGGACCAGGAACGGCTTGGTGGAGTCAAATGTGCTGATCAGTGCTGTGGTACCTGGTGGCAAACCTATAATAGAGTTGATGCAGGCTTCAGTCGCTCCCGATGTGTGGGCTGCTTATGTTGCTGCCTGGAGCTGGGTGAGAGCATTGGCAATGTGGAGGCATTGGTGGTTTATATTTTGGATCTGTAGAGGTGGGGTTTGGCTGTCACGTCAGAGAAAAGGAAGCTAGGGGGCATATCCCATTTCCTTACATTGTTGGGCTTTGAGTTGCCACAAAAGCTTTTATAGTCCATAGGGCAGTTGCAGAGCTTAAGAGACTTTCGGCGAGCCAGGATGGTCAAAAACCCGTATCGCCGGAGTCTTAGAGGGTTTGGAGAAGGCTGTACTTTTGTATGCTGATCACTGTTCAAGGTAAGTTTGTTCAATGTGTTTTTTTTATCTAGCCTTTTTGCAGCAATGAGAATAGGTGAGTTAGTGTGCACTTCCAAGCGGGAAAGGTGGTGGTTTAGATAAGTAGGATAGTTTTCTGGCGGATAGCGTTGTGAACTCACTTGTTTGAATGGTCAAAAACAGACCAATTGGGTAGTGGGTATAGGTTTTGTTTAAACTGTTTGGGGGAGTAATACTTGCCCAGTGAGGAGGGTGAGAGGTTGTTCTTGGAGGTAAGGCCTGTAATAACTGAACTCTTCCTAATTCCTGCTCAGGGGGAACCGTTGTCTAGGTACCAGTTTCAGCCGGTGTGGTGCCTAGAGCATTTAGAACAGAGTGTTGATAGTTTTAGGACCTTTTATGTCTGGATAGATGCTGCAACTGAGACAGCTCGCTTGGGGCCCTGCAGTGATGTCATTTGACAGATAGACAGATGAGAATGAAATCGCTGTCGCAGCTACAGAATGTGTGTCTCTGAGTTTTGGGTGGTGTGTTTTACCTTGTTTATCTTGCACTTTGTGGTTCATGTATTAGATTCACTGGCTGCTATCTGGATAGTTGGAGACTCCTATGTGCCCTGGGCCTAAAAGAAGGCCGTGGTTTCCCCTTTACGGTGGAACTTGGGTTTCTAGGTTGGCCAGGCAATGTTTCTTTTTGATGGGGGAAGAGAATTGGTGTCAATTGTTACAGGAGGTGAAGTAACAACAATAACTAGTGAATTGCAGTGAATAAAAAAGGGGCCAGAATTGGATAGTTGTGCTGCAGTAACAGCAAGTATTGTCTGTGATTCAGAGTTAGAATGTAGGTCCCATTTGCAGCATGATTACCCCATGGCAGTAAAATACTAGCACAAGTACACAACAACCATTATGTGACCGTCCTGCACTTGCAAGAACATACAACACTATACAGCCCAGATGTGCGCCTGGCACGGCTATACTTTGTGGAACCGCCAGAGCCCCCTATTCATTTTGCCGTCTGGAAAAAAAAAGTTTCTCTTTATTCAAATGAATGGGAATAACATTCTCCCCAGCACGGGAAACATGTCTTCACAGCATATAGAAAAGGGCCCTGTGTGATTTAACAGAATGTAGCTGCTATGCTGGAACACATGCGATGGCTTTTACAATTGTTAACAGTGATCTCTGCAAATGTATAGTTACATGTGTTGCACCTTCAGTATAGACAAAAGGGGCAACATTGGTATATAGTAGAACAGGGGTGGCCAACTTAAGTCCTCAATGGCCACCAACAGGCCAGGTATTAAGGATATCTCTGCTTCGCCACAGGTGGCTCAATCAGTGGCTCAATCATTCTGACTGAGCCACTGACTGAGACAACTGTGCTGAAGCAGAGATATCCTTAAAACCTGACCTGGTGGTGGCCCTTGAAGACTGGAGTTGCCCCCCCCCCCCCCCCCCGGGTATAATACATTACATATGTGTAACAGTTGCTTGAACTTGAGATATGTTTATAGGGATCTGTGTTAGACATAAAGCAATGAACGTGTTTGGTTCTGATGCTGCTGGTGAAGGCACATTGGGAGTTTGTGATATATATTTTCTCAACCTGTTATTTCTTTATACATTTTTGTTGTCCAGAAAACCCCGGAGGTGAGAGTGATTCGGCCCTGACATTGGATATGTGTGATCTCATTGAACCTCTTCTGCTCTCATCTGTTGTGGACGTCCAAAATCAACAATATTATCCAAGCTCAGGAGACATCACCACCAGCAGCCGGGGGAAATCGAAACAGTACACAGAGGACATGCTAGCCAGCTTTTATTTCCTAGACCGTCGTCGAAGGCAGGCTCAAGTTGGTTATAATGTCAACTCATTTGGCTTACGTTTTGGCAAACGGGCAACTAAATTAAACTGGAACTCATTTGGGCTGCGTTTCGGCAGTAAGACGCATCTTTCTATCCCCATAAGTGCGCTGCATGAGTTATTCTGTTCTGAATAGTTCCAAGACTAGAAGCCCAGTTACGTCTCATTGTATGCAACCTATGTACAGTTAACATTTGGCAGTAGCTTGCATGTAACAACTATTTTCTCAGTCATGCATCATTATTTCCCATCAGTATATTTCCCAGATGCATGCACTCAATGCTTGTCAGTTGTTAAGACGCGTTACCTAGTAACCTAATTATAAAACGAGAGCCCTCGTGAGGAAGTGTGAGACGCTCTCTAAACTTCTCACAACAATGCTCATGAAAAAAATCCTTTTTAAAATGTACAGCACATCAGCAGATCTCTGTTTACTTGTGAAGCCAGGAGTGTGTAGAACGATTCTGCAAGTTGGTTAAAAAAACATTACCAATTGTTCAATCAACTGCTTCACTGCAGGAGAGTCCTGCATAGAATGGGTATAATAGTATCACATTAAATATAATCTTGTGGTCAGTGCAAAAATCTTTAAATAATGACCGTTTCCACGGCAACTGATTCAGGCACACATGCAACAATAAAAGCAAAGATAGCCGATATATCATCCCACCTGACCATATATTTTGCCTCACAAAAAGTACATCGTTGCAATGTTTGCTCTGGAGCATATGAAGAAGTTGTCTTCACGCGTTGCGGCAAATAACCTTTAAGTTACTCTGTGAAAAAGACCACTGAGTATTTGTTGCACATGTAATAGCTCTCCTGCGTGTCTCTGCTGCTTTCCAACTTCATCACATCATCTACTCAGACATTGTGGCCCATATTTGGTAAGTGGTGCTACACCATAAGACACCTTCCGATACCAGAAGTGAATGGGCCATAAAGGTGTCTTCCATTACTGTATGGTGTTGTATGGCATGGCACGCTTAGTAAGTATGGCCCAATGTGTTTTTGTGTCATTCACAATACAAAGTTCATATTGTATGTAGCATACGTAAGGTGACATAGTCGTGATGCACTGTGCTGTTACCACAATAAAGCGCTTTGTTTTTAAAGTTATTTATTGTATTTGAGTTTTACAGAAAGAAGTTTAAAAAAAATAGAACAAGACATTCATCCTGAAACGGGGAAATAGGTGGTTCACGAGTCACTTTCTTAAGTCAAGTTTTGAAGGTTATTAGTCTTCAGAATTTGACATCCCAGTCTTCAGTTAATAAAGTCAGATAGTATCATGTAAACTTGCCTCCAAATATATTTTTTTAGATAAGGTACGAACCAATGGCAGCATTCAACGGCGACACCGAATGCAGAATAAAGACTACGAACATTTGCTTGTGTTCATTTGAATGTATTTTCTAAGCACGTTATAACACTTCAGTGTCTTCATTAATGCAATTTCATGCATGTCGAATTGACTGTAAATCATTACAAATCAGGGGATTATGGTCTTGTAGTGGGACAATGCAAAAGAGCCGGTGTGAATGCTTGTATTCTGCTATTAGAGCTTTTTTTAAAGCTTGTCCACAGCTGATATATAATCTATGTTGAATATAAAAAAACAGTACCCATAGGCATTCCATTAACATACATAATATATACCATTTACCCTAGTGAAATCTGAAAAAAAAAACATGGCATCTAGAGTTATTCTAGTAATATATATATATATATATATATGGAGAAGATTTATCTTGGGAAGTGATTCTTCCATGAATACAGCAGCCCCCATCTCCTGCAATTACTATTGGTCGAAACAATTTATCTTGATTATATGGTCAATTTATTTTATTTTTTCCATCTACATTTTGCATCTATATTACGTGCTTAGCGCTGTTTTTTTTCTTTGTATATGTATGTATGTATATATATATATATATATATATATATATATATATATATATATATATATATATATATATATATATATAAAATTTATACAGATACTTAATTGAAAAAAAATCATAGTTTACATGGAATTGTTTTGCTACAAATTGAACTAGGATGATAAAACAAAGTAGCAATTACTACAGTCAATTGTCTGCTGAGAATGGATGGGACATATAAGAAAGTGTTGAGCACGGGTTGAGAAGACTCATATTTTTACCAACCATACACGCAGATATACAGGAAACCAGTTAGGTTTACATCTGCAAAGTCTTAGGGTAGAATTTACCAAGCTCCATTAAGGGATTAATGTGACACTACCCCCAGTTAGTCATGTATATTACCTTAACGTTACAAGCATAGCGTTAACTATAACAGACATTAGTCAAAATTAAATGCAAACGATATGCAAATGAGGCGTTATCATAGCCTCACCGATCCACTTAAGTCCGGTAAGGTTAACGCAGAATCTTAACGTTCCTTTATTAAAGTCATGGATCAACTTGTCGTTACTCCCATCCATACTCTGGAATAGTGATTTTGCAGTGTTTGGGTGGCTGGAACGCCACGGTTAAGGATGGTTTGCACTATTTTCATCTCCCCTTTTCTCCTTCTCTACTCCAGCAAATTATCTATTTTTGTGTCTGGATCGGAGTAACGCCAAGACGTACTTAACTTCACGTTACTAGAACATAACAAGACGCTATACTATAAATACAATCAGTTACGTTTGTGCTAATAAGATGTAGCACAGACATTTTATTGTAATTAGCTATGTAAATACTACATTAAGTCAGGAAACATAAAGTCCATTCCTGGTTTATGTAACGTCATGTTATGTTACCTGATTCCATGGAGTTTAGTGTATCTAGGCCTTCGCTCACATTAAGGCCTTCTAAAGTAAATTGGCCTTAAGCGGAGCTAAGGTTTGGCACCACTTCATTAATCTGGGTCTTAGTGTCCCTAAAAACCTGAAATAACCCCTTCACTAATGCAAACTGCTATAAAACATCTTCGGCCCAGATTGGCCAAAGCTGCGTTATTAACATAACGATGTTAAGTACTAACGGGTATTTTCAAAGCTCACTAATACAGTGCTAAGTGCTGCTTTTAGCCATAACAAGCCCTTGCGTTACTGTAATAGACGTTACTGCGAATGATATGCAAAAGAGCAACCTCTAGCAACACCTATCCAGGGCTCTGTTATAGTTAATGCAAGGATTTAATAATGCGTTATTAAGGTGGCGTTATTAAGGTGGCGTTACTCCAATCAAGACCCTGAACTATGGGTTTTGCTTTGAAAGAGAAAGACAGAGAAACCTATACACAAAAAGGACCATACCTGAGATACCTGGGAGATATGCTAATAGGAGTCATTAAAATATACTTTGCATATTCAATTAGCATATATCCCAGGTGTGCGACTTTCTGTGCATAGGTCTCTCTCCACGTGTCGTTTCAAGGTTGCTTTGAGGGGATATATACTGTACAGCACTTGGGACGCTAATAAAATAGAACCTCTCCTCTCTAACGGCTGTTCTTTTTGCATATCATTAGCTTTGTGCATTCACGTTAACCCCAAGGAACAGAGCGTTATGCGCCCTGACTTATCTTTGTGTATCTGGGCCTTAATTAGATACAGTATAGCTCCCCCAGACCGTTACGCTATGATTTAAGAAATCTATGTTCCTTGGCATGACTCTGATTCCTATGCAACATTATTTACTTCCTAAAATTCCAGAACCAGACTTGACTATGTATTTTGTGATAATGCCGTGAAGTGCTAGCACTGCTACCAGGGATGCAATGTTGACAAGGACTTGTACTATGCTTGGGATCTTGCTCAGTAATACTTGCTTTGCTGTAAAAAGTCAAAAAGGGGCAGGGGAATTCATCAGTTTTATATATGACTTTCTGTAGCATTTCCATTTGCTTCCCAGACAGTAGAAATGTGTGAATGTCATTAAATGTGTTTTGTAAATTTCTCTTAAATTTCATATTTTGCTGAATCTTTGCAAAAGGTCACAGTGCTCAACAGTTTTGGCAACTTTGAGCCCTTTCGCCAAAATGTTGTGAAAATGGCAGTATATAAGGGATCATGTGACCTCAATTTAGGGTTATGTGACCTTCAAATTAACTTGTAATGCAAATTTGTTTTTGAAGTTTGAACATTTTTTTAAACAACAAGGCACATTTTTTTCACAAACGTCAGTGAGAATTTCACACATCTCTAGCGGAGTTTAAAAAATATCCCATATTTGTGCAATTTTTTGCACTCTCTAAACAGATGATAAATAAGTCATATGAGTGGAAACAATACAAACTGGAATATTGGGAGAGAAAGGTGACATAAAAGGTCATGCTAAAGTAGAGTCAATCATTGAAAAAAACAGCATTTGCTGCTACAGGAAAAAAAAGTGACCTTGGGTAGGTCCTTCTAATGCAGACAAATACAACAATTTACAATACTCAACAATGCAAAGTGAAAAAAGGAAGCAAAACTATCGCAAGTAGAATGGTAAAAGTGTTAATTCTTTGGGCTGGGGATACACTGATCAAGTTAATGCAGGGAAAGGAATACTTAATCAGAATCATGTTTTGTAAATCTGTAGAGAAGGGATTCAGGTGTTCCCTGCTGCTCAGATAATTCAGGTACATAGTTTAAATAGCATCTAAAAGGTGTTTATGGAATCCACCCACAACTGGGTTGGACATAGGCCCCTATTTCATATGCTATGGTGTTTCTTCCCAGCGCTGGAGAAAAGTTCGGCTCCATTTAAAAGAATAGGATTAAAATATTCTTCAATAAAGGGAAGTCGTTTTACAGAATATTGATTAATTGTTGAATATATTGATTCGTATAAATATATATATAAAACTCAGCTCAGTTCCAAGAAATCTAATTACAAAGATTTATTTGCAGGCCTATGACAAAATAAGGACTAGATTCATTTTGTGATGGAAACATTTCTAGAAAACGTTAATATTAATAATAATGTATCACGCTGCATTCTTCTGTAGTAAGTAACAATATAAAGAGCATTGTCTATGAGACATCATCAAGTTCTCTAGAATTCCACATTTATTAATGCAGCCAATTTCATAACACCCATTAGCAATTAAAATCATTGTTTGTGACCTCCCTCCAAGTTCCAGTTAAATATATTTGCTTTCTCCTGAAGACTGAAGATGATTTTGCCGGAACATTATACTTACAGCACAATCTATGCTGTTTGCAGCAGAAAAATGAATTGTTCTGGGCACAATTTGGATGTGATTTAAATGAACCATGTATCTCAGTTGATAAGTAAAAGAAGTGGTGTATTAGCTGCCCTCAAAAAGCACAAAGAACACTAAAACAAATGTAAATCGCTTGCACTTAGATTGATGGTACTGTCTGATCTAGTCCAAGACACATGGGTTTATTTGGACTGAGCAGTTCAGCTGGTGTACAATTAAGTTTAGCTTTCTAGGCAATAGTGGGGGTAAGAACAGTTAGGAAGCTAGAATAAAGCACAGGCTGGTCTAAACTTGATTAATGGCATGTATAATACTTCATAGGTGATTGATACTTGATGGGCCAACAGAAAAATACTTACGGAGATAATTAAAATGTGTCAACCTTTCTTACACTTTAATGTTTGATTGATTTTAGAGATGTAAATATGTGCATGTATGTACAGGCTGTGGGTGTGTGGGGAGGTGTGTGTGGTGACACTAGGGCTGTGGGGATTCTTCAGAGATGAGCAGGGCCAAATGATCCAGAGCTCCAAGTTCTACAGGAAAAAAGACATTATATTCATTAAAACACAAATACAATAGTAATACTTTTTTTTTTAATCATGACAACCTATGAAAACAAATTAAAGGAGATCCACTTGTCAATGCATTTATTTCCACGTCGCCAGTTACAGGAAACGAGGGTGAAGTGAAACATTGGAGCTTGACTGCAATGTAATGAAATAGGTGGCATCACCTTTCAGGCGGAGGTAAGAGATGAACTCAAGGACAGTTTGAATGGTGTTTTCATCCAGAGAATTAAGCTGGTCGCCTACCAAAGAGCAGAAAGAAACTAGATACAGTAACTGGCAGTTTTTTTGCAACCACATAAAACGTAGTGCATGAGAAGCATCTACTACAACAGCACTGATTAGAACAAACTATATCATTCTGTTAATCATAACTTGTTCCTACTGTATACTACACAAAAGGTGGCACTGTATGCTCATTTGCATGTCATTACCCAGAATCCCTGGCTGTAGTGGAAGCACTGTATGCTGTGAGCTAATGAGGAAGAGCAGGGTTGCAGACCTGTCTGAGAAATGTGAATGTACTGATGTTTTTTATTTTATATACCTAAACTATATTGATATATGTCTGTTTGAAAGGTATTGTTGATCTTTTTCTGGATCGTCTATATCCAAAAATCCTATTGTTTCTGTTTCCTTTTTTTTCTTCTGCGGCGCACTTATACACTTGACACTGCACTTTGTCACTATATTCAGCATTCATATTAAGTCTAAGGTGACCCATATGCACTGAGATCAGTTCACTCCCTCTGGTCTGTACTTACCGTATGTATCTCTTCCAGTTTGGTAAAGGTCTTCTACTGCCTCCCTTTTCCCGGCCAGTCCTCCTTTGTCAGTCAGAGTCCGATGAGCATCTGCCCAAGACAAGAGACGGAAACAAAGATGTGTTCTACCACTTTGTATATACTAAACACCCATCTGCCAACAAAGCTACTACCTCTGACCAGCCTGAAGAATGGACTGCATGGTTTTAATGCCTGGCATCTGTGATAAACAGTTAAAATAAGGACAGAACATAGAACACAGACAGAGCCCAATGCTACTTCCAATGACACAAATACACAGTAAAGTACATATATATATAAGCAAAACATAGAGCGCACGCCCCTTAGTGTAAAACTGTAGCATTTAATGTTGGGGAAGGGTGGATGGAGGGATTAAAAACACTCACAAGGTAAAGGTATATATTAAGCAATATGTGATATATAATCACCACCAGGCATGTCCAAACTGCAGCAGGGAGTCCAAGATTCACTGGAATAGGTCATTCAAACAGCGCTGTCCCTCCGGTTCACTTGAAATCTTCCAAAGTCATTTGGTATCAGAGTTGGCCTTGAATTCACTGCATGTGCTCCCCGGCCGTAAAGGAGCACACAACGTGATGACGTAGTGTCGTAGGTTACGTCCCTGACGCATTTCGTCCCAACAAATGCAATCCCTTTGATAAAGTTGCATTTGGTGTGCAGGCTTAAGATACTTTGGCCAAAGCATCAAACTAAATGACCATATGTTTTTATTATATATATATATATATATATATATATATAATCAAAAAAATAAATAGATGATACCGTTCTGTGGCTAACGAAATGCTTTTATTTGTGCGAGCTTTCGAGATACACTGATCTCTTCTTCCGGCGATGTACAATGAATGAAGCAAGGATAACTTAAAAACAGTGTCTCTTGGAATGTTATCTGTGCTGTTCCTTCCCCCGTGTGGATGTGTTTTATGGCTAGAGGTGTCAAAGGGTAACTGAAAGCAAGTGAAGAAAGAGTGTGTACACTGGCGACACACTTTATTCGAGCTCGGCTAGTCCCACGAATTCGGGTATACCCGGGTGTATTGAGGTTTGTGACTGTATTCTGCCCGAGTGCATTGAGGTATTTTTCAGGCAGGGATTGAAGCATTTTATTCCCGCTGGCTGCAATACTGCACAGTATATATATATATACTGCATTACAATTCATGAATTTATGCCATCTGGTAGACACGCGAAGCATTGCAGCCTATTAAATCCTAATCATTATCATTTAACAGATCAGCCGCCCGTCAGCCAGGCATGAACCCAGGCTGGGAAGGCAAACGCAACGGGGCTTGTCAGAGGTGAGGAGCGGCGCATTCCAGGTATCTGCCAGGTACATACTGGGTATTTGCTCGAATAAAGTGTGTCGGTGCAGTATGTGTATCAGTGTGAATAAAAATGAATGGAGAGCCCACAGTATAAACAGTGCTCTACACAAGGTGTGTGTGGAGTGAGAGGGATATAAATGGTGTGGGTGGGTGTGGAAATGTCATTTAGAAGCAAAGTGGGATGGGGGTGAGCTTGGAACCTGGGAGGAGGAGCCACCCTTCCAATCAGCTGTGACCAGCTTATGTCACTGGAAGTAGCATTGGGCTCTGTCTGTGTTCTATGTTCTGTCCTTATTTTAACTGTATATTGCCATGCCCAGTAGCACTCCGTTTTGACACTCATGCATGTATATATATTGTGGCTACTTTGGGGGTATAAAAGGAGCTTACTGGTTTTCTCTGTTTTGTAATCTTGTCCAGCTGGTCACAGCTGATTGGAAGGGTGGCTCCTCCTCCCAGGTTCCAAGCTCACCCCCATCCCACTTTGCTTCTAAATGGTTAAGTATCACTGCTTTTCACCTTCTACACACGCAGGTCCATGCATGCAGTTTGGTTGCGACAAATCTAATTCAGATTGCTTTTCCTGGTACTATACAGGTAAATAAGAGCTTCAATCAAACTAAGAACTATGCAGCTAATCACAACAGCTTTATTATAAAGTTTTCTTCCTGGTATTATACAGGTTATTAAGAATTTGATTAGTGTTAGGAACTGCACAGATTTGGTCTACCTTGGCGTTTGGTGTGCAGGCTTAAGATACTTTGGCCAAAGCATCAAACTAAATGACCATATGTTTTTATTATATATATATATATATATATATATATATATATATATATATATATATATGTACTTTACACTGTGTATTTGTGTCATTGGAAGTAGCATTGGGCTCTGTCTGTGTTCTATGTTCTGTCCTTATTTTAACTGTATATTGCCATGCCCAGTAGCACTCCGTTTTGACACTCATGCATATATATATATATATATATATATATATATATATATATATATATATATATATATATAGTGGCTACTTTGGGGGTATAAAAGGAGCTTACTGGTTTTCTCTGTTTTGTAATCTGTGATCAACAGTCATAATAATGACACAACGTCTGTTTTGCTCATGGCAAATATTTTTGTTCTCTGCTTTATGAATTATATCAGGGGTGCACAAACTGGGGGGCAAGAGATTTTTGGGGGGCACCTGGCTGTTGCAGAGACCCCGGCTATTCCCCAAAGCATTTAATGCCGGGGGACAGCACGAGGCCTCTACAACTTCACTTACCGTGACTCAGTTGGCTTCGGCGATGCAGCGTCAAATGATGCCACAGGGTCATTTGACACTTCAGACCAGGTAAGGGGGCGCGAGCAGTGGGGGAGAGCAGGCAGGGGGGGTGCCAGACAAAAAGTTTGCTCACCCCTGAATGATATGATACTTTTACACTGTACAATTATCAGGACAGTGACATCATTGTAGATTACTGTATAAATGCACTAACTTGTTCATTTTGTTTTATATACCATTTTATTGCTCCATTAAAGTATTTCACCATTTATTTTATTTTGCCGCAAAATATATTGCGCCATAAGAAACAAACCGATAAATAATATTATGTTGCAGCTAAGCCTAAATAATGATTAAGAGGATCTGTTAAACCAAATTATATTACATTGTGAAGCAATTAGGAGAAGGGAAGAGAGCGATACAACTTTAACAAGGTGTCTATTCCGCAGAACTGGGGGTCCTGTCTGCAGAACTGGGGGTCCTGTCTGCAGAACTGGGGAGAAAAGAAATAAAAAACACCAGCAGGTTTAGCACAGAAAATTAATCCTATTGGAAGCCAGTTGTTGGCTGTAGTTTTGCCCCCGTTCTGCAGCTGGGAGACTTTGGTAAATAACCTCTGAGAGCCTCATTTTATAACCCACTGTAAAGGATTAATATGTGGCTTACAGTTCTACCATTTAATGCACACGCTTGCGCACTACTATTTCTTAGGGCTCCGGCAGCAAAGGTCCTTTTCTTTACTTTAGCGGTCAAATTGTTTGTCCCGTCACCTTCCCCATGGTTCATGATACAAGTTCGTAGCTGGGGCCATGTGGAACAATACGAATGCTAGGAATACAATTGAATGATATTCCAGTATGAGAATTATGGATAATAATTTAAATGCAACTTTAAATGGGCAATCACAAATTCTGCAAGGCTGATAACTATCTATGCGTGCTCTACTGTAATCACGCAAACTCACGGTATTCTTGTTAGTCATTTATATCACTGGGCAATCACGTTGCTAAGCAGCGTTTGACTGTATTTTTGTCACGCAACTACTCATATACCTTTATCTATTTCAGCTGTCAGTGTTTCCCAAGTAATGTCAGCCTTTTACTGTTACCTTTAGCTCTCAAATAAAATCCTATTCCATTATCCCATATTTATCGTTCGAATGACAAAAAGCTATAGGAAGGTGTGGTGTGCTGGCACCAGGGTTAAGCATCTATAGCAAAACTTTGCAATAATTCACAAACATCATCAAAATCGCAGATTATGCTAATGTTCATACCAAAAGTAGAAAAAGAAAGACTGTACTGTACAAAAATAAGATGTTGCAGATTTAAGCTGCAACAGGAGGAAAGAAAAGACAACTGTCTATCTATCTATCTATCTATCTATCTATCTATCTATCTATCTATCTATCTACAGTTGTGTGAAAAATAAAGTACACCCTCTTTGAATTCTATGGTTTTACATATCAGGACATAATAACAATCATCTGTTCCTTAGCAGGTTTTAAGATTAGGTAAATACAACCTCATATGAACAACAACACATGACATATTACACCGTGTAATTATTTATTTAACAAAAATAAAGCCAAAATGGAGAAGCTATGTGTGAAAAACTAATTACACCCTTACTGCTTCCATAGGAATTAAGATGCTAAGTAGCAGACAGGTGCTGCTAATCAAATGCCCTTGATTAATTGATCATCAGCAAGTGTGACCACCTCTATAAAAGCCGAAGTTTTAGCAGTTTGCTGGTCTGGAGCATTCAGGTGTGTGTTAACACACTTTCAGAGGACGCTCCGCTTGGGAACGTCAGTCCATTGCAGTGAGAAACCAAAGAGGCTGCCAAAGTAATGTCTAGCTGTACAATTGTGATCAGGTTAAAATAACTTAACTACACATCTGGCCGTTCCAGATCAGGATGTACCCGTAGTGCCCAACATTTCCAACTGGGAGTCCCAGAAATCCACCTGCTATAGAGATTGGTCTACACTCTGCACAGCAGCCAATAAAAACAGAGTAAGACATTCCCTTGCAGTGTTTACTCCAACACAGAGGATGTTCCAGGACGTTATGATATTGATAATAATGTATGTATGTATGTATTTGTTTTGGCACCGATCTTGGTACGCAGCGCTTTACAATTATTACAAATATTACAATGCAATTACAATAAAGACATAATATTGCAGATGCGATAAGTGCATTAACACAAAAATATAATATTTAGAGAAAGGAGTCACTGCCCCGAAGAGCTTACAATCTAATCAGCATGTGCGGAAAGTGGAAACAATACATTTTAGTGGGTTGTTTAAAGTGTGTATAAGAGTATAATGTAGTTTAGTGAGTAGTGGTTAACCTGGAATATTTAACACTTTTATTGAACAGGTGAGTTTTGAGATGTGCTTTGAAGTTAAAGAGAGAAGTACATTGAGAAGAAGGGTGTTCCAGGGCCAGGGTGCAGCATGTGAGATGGGTTTTGAAGTTAAAGACAGAAGTATAGTTGCTTAGTAGATGAGGTTAACAAACGACATACGTCCATCAAGTTCAACCTATGCTACATTTAGACGACAGATACATTATCCTATATTAGTATTTACAGTATATTGATCCAGAGGAAGGCCAACAAAAAACCCCAGTGAAATTTCATCTAATGATATCTCATAAGAGGAAAAAGTAATTAATGCCTGACACTAAATATTGGCAATCAGATTACTCCTTGGATCAACATCCTTCCCATATTTACTTATTTGGTATATCCCTGTATACCTTCCCTATCTAAAAAGATGTCCAACCTTTTTTTGAAGATATCTACTGTATCTGCCATCACAGTCTCCATGGGTAAGGATGTCCACATTTTAACTGCCCTTACTGTAAATAACCCCTTTCTTTGTTACTGGTGAAATCTTCTTTCCTCCAACCTTAAGGCCTGTTATATACAGCATGCGGCCGAGCGTTCCTATGCGAACGCGCGTGCACGTGCCGCATGCTTATCCCGTATATAGTGCCAGGAGCTGCAGGTAAGGTATATGTGTGTATATGTGTGTGCATGTGTGTGTATGTGTATGTATGTGTGAGTATATGTGTGTGCATGGGTTGTGTGAGTGAAAGGAAGTGCTAGATAAGATTTTTTTTAATGAAATAAACTTTAATAAAAAAAAAATTTTAACTTCTGCAATCATTCATACACAAACACACACACATCCATATAAACACACATCCACGCATACATGCATACATACACACACACACATACATACATTTGAGCGCAGGCAGCGGCGCAAAAAGATGAATTTCCTCATCTTCACAGCTGTCTGTCGGCTCCCCTCTCCCTGCCGTGCGCGCGGTCCTTCTATAGAAAGGCTGACTGACGTCAGCCAACTAAAAATCCGCGCTCATGGCACTATAGAATGTGCCTAAGGGATGACCCCGAGTCCTTTGTACTGCCCTTGGGATAAATAGTTCTTTTGAAAGCACCTTGTACAGTATAGTCGCCAAATATATTTGTATATACTTATCATATTCATTCTTAGAAGTCCCTTGTATAATGTAAACAAATGTAATTTAGCTAGCCTCTCCTCATAAATCAGATTATGCATCAGGACGTTTTTCCATTGCAACAATTCTAGGTGATAATTTACATAAAAAATAGAGTTATCATATAACATGGACTTAATATTCCATGGGCTTTATATTGTTGATTAACTCTATTTACACCTGCATTTACAATGGATGTCTTTACACAGACCATCAGACATAGCTTTCCATCAGGGCTCCACAGCTCTATATCTTTAATGATTACCAATGTACCTTAAATCACCTGTATTATTTACAGGTGGGTCAGAGGAGGGGCTATTTATACCTGTTACCAGCTTGCCCCTATTACACTCCTTGAGAAAGGACTGCATAGCCTGAAACGCGTGGGAGAATTGTCCTATGTTTTCATGTTTTTTGTTTTTTAATATGTAACTAATAAACTTTTTTAATTTTTTCTCTACCTGGTGAGTTGATCAATGCCCTCTTTTTTTGGATTTTTGCTTGTCTACCAATTTTTCTTCACTCTTATGCATCCCCTTTGTTATACTTCCCTTCCATCCATTGCCCATGTAATGCAAGATAAGATCTTGTTTGCCTTTGCAGCTACTGCATGACATTGGGCACTATTTCTAAGACTACTGTCTACAAGCACTCCTAAATCCTTCTCCATCGAGGATTCTCCAAATATATCCCCATTTAATTTGTTAATTGCCTGTTTATTCTTGTTTCCCAAATGCATAACCTTACATTTATCTGTATTAAACCTGATTTGTCATTTACCTGCCCTTGTTTCCAGTCTATCAAAGTCCTTCTGGGGAGAAATGAAATCTTGCTCTGAGTCTACTACTTTACACAATTGAGTGTCATCAGCAAAGGTCGAGACTTTTCTCTCTATGCCAATCTCAAGGTTATTAATAAACAAGTTATAAAGCAGGGGTCCCGATACCAATTCCTGAGGTACTCCACTGACAACTTTAGCTCAACCTGAAAAGGTTCCATTTACGACAACTCTCTGTTGTCTGTCCTTCAACCAGTTTTCAATCCAAGTGCAAATATTTTTACCTATTCCAATTTGTTTTATTTTGTACATTAACCTCTTGTGTGGAACCGTATCAAAAGCCTTTGCAAAATCTATGTAGACCACATCAACTGCATTACCCTGGTCTAAATTCCTATGCACCTTCTCAAAGAAACTAATAAGGTTAGTTTGGCATGACCTATCCTTCATAAATCCATGCTGACTATTACAGTACTAATAATTTTATTTTCCATTAGGTATTCCGGTACTAAACCTTCAAGTAGCTTCCCCACTATTGATGTTAGGCTTACAGGTCTGTAAGTCCCCGATTGTGATCTAGCTCCCTTTCAAAATATAGGCACTACATCAGCTTTACGCCAATCTTGTGGTACTGAGCCTGTGGAAATGGAGTCCTTGAATATTAAATGTAATAGTTTGGCTATTACTGAACTTTACTCCTTAAGAACTCTTGGATGTATGCCACCGGGGCCAGGTGCCTTATTTACTTTAATTTTATCAAGCCGCCTATGAACTTCTTCCTCAGTTAACCCATTATTCATTAAAATTGAGGTTGTGGCTTTCTCCTGCGGCACTGTTATTGCAATTGATTCTTCCCTTGTAAACACAGAGGCAAATAATTTGTATAATACCTCATCTTTTTCCTTATCTCCAATAATTTGCCTGCCCATCTCACAATGAAAGGAACCTATATTTTATTTTCTAATTTTTTTCTTATTAAGGTACTTAAAGAACTTTTTGGGGTTGACCTTACTTTCTATTGCAATCCGTTTTTCATTTTCCAATTTTTCCTATTTGATTGCCCTTTTGCAATTTTTGTTACATACCTTATAATTCTGATATGATGCCTCTGCCCCTTCTGACTTTAAGAATCTAAAAGCCTGCCTCTTGGTTTAGACTTGTTTATTTTATATTTCTTTACCCAAGTGTATACACTGATAAGTGTGCTCAATGTTTTAAAGACTGCCCATTTATCTTCCACATCTTTCCCTGAAAAAACATCATCCCAATTTATTCCGTGTAGATTAGTCCTCAGTTTATTAAAATCGGCATTTCTAAAATGTAAAGTCTTTGTTGAACCCATGTAATTGTGGTTTTTGATAATTCATTTCAAATGAGACCATGTTATGATCACATTTTCCCAAATGTTCCCAGACTTAAATATTTATTATTACTTCTACATTGTTTGATATTACCAAATCCCGTATTGCCCCTCACCTGGTTGGTTCCTCGATACTTTGGGACATGTAATTGTCTTTAAGCACCCCTAAAAACCTGTTTC
The DNA here is from genome assembly GCF_040206685.1 of Ascaphus truei. Lineage (NCBI taxonomy): Eukaryota > Metazoa > Chordata > Amphibia > Anura > Ascaphidae > Ascaphus > Ascaphus truei. The sequence goes on along the minus strand of NC_134488.1, from coordinate 105,255,757 downwards.
CTTTTATTGTAATGCTAATCTCATTGCTCCAGTCTATGTCTGGATAATTAAAATCCCACATTAAGCAAACATGACCTACTTTGATGCATTTTCCATTTGCAAAAGTAAGATAAAGTGGCCATTACTCAATCAAAATTAACTTTCACGTTTCCAGCTTTGAAATGATCAACTATTTCACATAGATTGTAAGCCCCCCAGGGAAGGAATTTCCTTTCCTATTGTTTGACTTTTTTGCACTTATTGTATTATTATAATCAGTGGTTGACAAATCACCAAAAAATCTACTCGCCACCTAGTACCAAACGTGTGCTGCTTGGGCCAATATTTACTCGCCCGGGGGATAAATCCACTCGCCCGGGGCGAGCAAATGTATAGGTTTGTCGAACACTGATTATAATTCCCTGTACTGTATTGTCTTTGTAAAGCACTGCGTACACTATGGCCACTATATAAATAAAGATATACATACATATTGTAAAATCTTCTTACCTCCTTCACAGATTCCAATTCAAAGTGGATCCAACAATAATAGAGAAGTAGTCATGCAAGCCACTATTATATAATACAGGGGTGTCAAGTCCAGTCTTCAAGGGCCACCAACAGGCCTGGTATTAGGGATGTTCCTGCTTCAGCACAAGTGGCTCAATCAGTGGCTCTGTCAACGGCTGAGCCACTGATTAAGTCACCTGTGGTGACTGGAGTCTGGAGGACTGGAGTTGACACCCTGACATTAGGTCTTTTCAATTACATTCACTAAATATGCATATATGCATCATAAGAAATGTAGTATGCTTTGCAATGACTCTTTATTAGGACAAAGAGTCTTACTGTGTACAGGCGTAGACTTTTAGGGGCCTATTTTATAAGCCTTCATAACCCACTTATCGAGGCCTTTTTGCCCAAAATGCCTACTGCTATTCTGTAAGCCTCGATAAGGGCATAAATTGCCCATCTTTTCATCCGTCCTAAACAGATCGCTGGGTGAGCGGCGATAATCCACTTATCGGCAGGTTCTGATACTCGTGCAATTCTAGTAGCCTTGATTAGTTTATCGAGGCTAATCGCGGCTCTAGAATGGTGAGTTTCTCCGAAAATCCTCACACCAGGAAATGTTGGTGTGAGGCTGGGGAGAACCTGCTGAGAAGGCGGCGAGAGAGGGACTTAGAAAACAAAATGCATTTTCCCTGCATCGGATTGATGCCAGGAGTCTCCGGAGCTGAAGCACATTAATGTCAGCACCGGAGACCCCAGGGATGAATCCATGCAATAAAAATGCATTTATAGGCAACTTCATTACCTTAGAAGTGACTGCTAAGGCAATGAAGGGGTTAACTAACAGTGCCATGTTTATTGTGGGTAGCGGGGGTGGTGAAGGTGGTATTTGGCCCTTGGTGGGTGTTTAGGCCTTGCGGGGGTTTGCAGATGGAGTTAACCCCTTCATTACCTTTGCGGTTAATACCACTAAGGTAATGAAGGGGTTTAACCCTCACGCTACAACCCGGTAGGCCTATACTCCATCCTTGGGGCTACTACCCCTTTCACCCAATCCCTCTACCCACAATAACAAAAAATACACACAACAACCTTACTACCCACCTCCTCTACCCCCAACAACCCCCCACAACACATACAGTACATTAATGGGCAAAATAACTATTATCAAGATATGGATAATAGCCCATTATAAAATCCAACATTAGCCAGCCAGCATTAATGAAGTAAATACAAATTTCAACTTACCCCTACCATCATGAAGGGCGTCCTCGTCAGCATACTCCAGTTCCATGTCCTCCGTTGCCAGCAAGAGTAAATTAAAAAATACAATCTAATGGCTCCTAGCCCCTTAATCACTTTAGCGGTTAATAACCGCTATAGTAATTAAGGGGTTAACCCAGGGGCGCGCAAAGTTTTTTTGCTGTGCCCCTGCCTGCTCTTCTGCATTCTGCGCCCCCCCCCCCCCTTCCCTCGCGCGGCATCAAATCATGTCACGTGACGCGCAGCATCATTTGATGTGTGTGACGTCACGTCACATGATCCCTCGGAGTTATTTGACGCCGCATTGCCATGGACATTAGTGACGCCAGCAGAGTGAAGGTAAGTTTTAGAGTTGCAGAGGCCTCACGCAATCCCCTGGCATTTAATTTTAATGCCTCGGGGAAGATGCCTCAGCAACCGCCCGTGCCCCCAGAGAAATCCAGCGTCCCCCACTTTGTGCATCACTGGGTTAACCCACCCACTCCTGCTACCCACCCGGGAGGCCTAACCACCCAGACCCACTCTACGCACCCTCTAACCATTGATAGGCACAGTGGTATATCATACCCATATAATATGGGCATGATAAGCCATTATAGCAGTCAATGGTCAACCTAATAAAAATAATTAAGGCCAACAATACACAATAATAAAAGAAATATACAAGCACCTTAACACCACAACAATAAAAAGAACTAAAAAGCCTCAACTACACATCAATTACATTAATCTAGCAGTAAAACAGCAAAATAATTACAGTTATGTTATTCCAAAACATAAGAATAGAAATAAATAAACACCTATCCAACCAATCAATTAAAGAAGCAAAACTACTAGCCAACCAATCAATTAAATAAATAAAAGCACTAGCCAACCAATCAATTAAATAAATAAAACCACTAGCCAACCAATCAATTAAATAAATAAAATCACTGGCCAACCAATCATTTAAAGAAATAAAAGCACTAGCCAACAAAACAAATTAATAATTTAAAACGCTAACCAATCCTAAAATGTACTAAAAACAAGTCATCCAAATTCAAACCAATTTAATCCAAACAATAAAAAGACTGAAAAAATAACAATCAATTCAAAGCAAGCATTTGCCAAAAAATGCATTGGCTGCCACTGTATTTATCTGTACTCCTGAAGAAGCGCTAATTAGTGCGAAATGCGTAGAGGATTGCTACAGTGTTCCCCATGTCTACATTTTTAGTTAGATTGTGTGACTTTATGCGGAATTGGAACCTCTTCAAAGATGTTTTTTATTGGGAGTGCAGCTCTAGCTAAGCTGTATACTCCAGCGAGATATCCCACTTGACCCGGAAAGAACGTTCCGAGTTCACTTCTGGTTTGCTAATCGTGTGGTGATCCGGTTTGTGTCGAGTAGAGGGGTTCACCCGGAGCTCGCTGCTTTGGCATCAGAAGTGTGAGGATCCTTACCGTTTATGTGGCTGTACGAAATTGTACGTTTTTATGTTCACCGTGTACTAATAAATGTGGAATATCTCCCTAACGTTCTGCCTTCTCTGGGCTCCTTTTGTTTTTTCATGTTCTGGTATAGCGCTGCTAGTTTTACATAGCACTTTACAGAGACATTTTGCAGGCACAGGTCCCTATTTTTTGGTGCCTGGGGCAGAGGGAGATAAAGTGACTTGCCCAAGGTCACAAGGAGCCGACACTGAGAATTGAACCAGGTTCCCCTGCTTCAAACTCAGTGCCAATCAGGGTTGTTACTCACTGAGCCGATATTTATTTTACCTTATAGAATAGGCCCTTAGTCTTTACTGCCCAAATACTCTTCTGAATCTTTTTAAACGTGAGAGCAAATGCTAAAATCAAAGCAGAATAAAGCAATACTTACGAGGACCAAGCAAGTAACCAGCGCTGTTCAATGTCCATCCTCTTTTGTCTTTTGGCTAATAAATCATAGGAATGACATATGAAAGAAAAATAGGAGAAAGAAATGAAAAATAATGTCAATATTTAAGAAAATACATTAAACGCATTAGCAATCATGCAATAGGGGAAACGAACATTTAGGCCTAGATACTGTGACAACGCAGCCTCTTTGCAGGGTCTTTTCTCCCAGAGGAAAGCCAGGAAATAAAGGGTTCACTTATTATTATTAACAGGGCACAAAACATAAACAAGAACAAAACACCCAACTCCTCTGTGGAGTGCTAACTAACACTTTGTTACATACTGACTACAAGTGTCACCGTTACTCTTCCTCAGGAAAAAATGACTAGATTCTTTAAGATTTTATATTTTATATTGATCCATAAAGATTTTTGGGGATATACTGAAAACATGACCTATTGGTGGGGGGAGGGGGGCTTCAGGACTGGAGTTCTGCACCCCTGTCATAATGTGTTCTTTTTTCAAGGTCAAGCTTCTGCAAAACCAGTGTCACACTGATGTGGTAAAGAGGTAAAAAAAACATTGAAAGCAATGTCAGGAACTTGGTTCTGTACTTTGTATCAATATGACACCATTTTTTAAGTAAGGAGGTTTTGGTAAATGATCCATTTATAGTGTTGGGGCTATGAGGCAACTGACCTTGCTACTTCCAGCAATGCATTTCAAAGAAATGTGCAGGTTCCATTAATGAAGGAAAAAAATCAAATAAGTAGAGCTTTTTCTCACCATCAATGTGTAGCCAAAGCATTCAGTCATCAAACCACAGAGAATGAGAGAGACGCACAGCAGGGCCCGAGAATTCCTCATCTGGAGAAGACAAATGCCATTCAGAGATTCCATTTCTTGGTTATATAGAAACAAATGGAGCGGGTTAAGAACCACTGCTTTATATATGTTCTATAAGTAAAGATCAGCGCATATTTTTAGAGTTGTCAGACTTCGAGTATCCAAATCTGTGAGATTTGTTGAGTTTTAGTCCCAAAATTAGACTTTTGCAATTGACATCTAATGGGTGAAAAATCAATAAAGTGGAATCAAAATCTGTGAGACTCACAGAAAATGAGTGAGCGGTGACAGGTCTGATTTGTGTAATTGAGTCAACAGTATTCTAATTATTTATGTGTAAATAATATATAGCACAATACAATATGGGAGGCATGAGACGGCGATGAACATATGGATATGCATGTGCAGTGACAGGGCAACTGTTATTATCTGCTCATAAACGATGAAGAAATGTATTTTTGTAATTTCTCCCAGTAGTGATCTGTTAATCTCTCAATGTGTTTTATAACGATCATGAATAAATATTTGTATTTGTTTTGCTGCATGATTCATTACTTTAAAATAAGCTTATTGGTACACTGTTGAACAGAAAAACATAGCCATATCTCTGTTAAAATGTATTAATATATACAGCAGATCCCTGCAGGGCCGCCAACAGGGGGGGTCTTCCGGGGTTGGCGTCCCGGGCCCCCTGCTTGGCTGGGTCCATTATATTAAAAAAAAAATGGTGCCAATTTCCCTGTGCGCATGCGCAGACCCGAGATCCTGGCACGCATGCGCAGGGCAAGCAGGGTCTCCGGTCTGCTCACTGTGGTTCTGTCCCCCCCCCCCCCGCTCCGAATGTAGGACGGAGGGGAAGCGCCGTTGTGAGCCTGCACGCAGCAATTAAGTTTCCCCCGCACACGCCAATTGAGCTTCCCCGCGCGTGCCAACCCTGCTTCCCCTTTGCCCGCCTCCTGCGCCCGCCTCCTGCCACCAGAAATTAGCCACCAGTCTCGCCCCCCCCCCAGCCGCCCACATCCTGCGCCACCCCTCCCCCCAAGCCTACCTCCCGCCCGGGCAACAGCCGCGGGGATATCGGAGGCAGTGGGGAAGCGTCTGGTGGGCAAGGAAGCAGCACCCACCTGGTCAAGGTCAATCACCCAACCGGTCAACGTCAGTCACCCACCCAGGAAATCACTCACCCACCCACCCACTCACACATCCACCCACTTACCACTCACTTACTCACCCACCCACCCAACCAGTCACTCACCCACCCACTCACACACTCTACCAGGCAGTGACCCACCCAACTCACCCACCATGGCAGTCACTCACCCACCCAGTCACTCACCCACCCAGTCACCCACTCACCCACCCAGTCACTCACCCACCCACCCAGTAACTCAGTCACCCACCCACTCAGTCACTCACCCACCCAGTCACCCAGTCACCCACCAACCCACCCACCACCCAGTCACTCAGTCACCCACCCAGTCTCTCAGTTACCCACCCAGTCACCCAGCCAGTCACTCAGTCACCCAGCCAGTCACTCAGTCACCCACCCACCCAGTCACACAGTCACCCACACAGTCGCTCAGTCACCCACACAGTCACACAGTCACCCACCCAGTCACTCAGTCACCCACCCACCCAGTCACTCAGTAACCAAACCACTCAGTCACCCACCCACCCAGTATCTCAGTCACCCACCCAGTCACTCACCCACCCACCCAGTCATTCAAAGTCACCCACCCAGTCACTCAGTCACCCTCACTCAGTCACTCACTCACCCACCCATCCACTCACCCACCCAGTCATTCAGTCACCCACCCAGGCAGTCAGTCACCCACCCAGGCAGTCAAAGGCAGACAGTCACCTGTCTTTTGTTGAAAATATTAAAATAAACAGATTGCATTGTAATGTTTTTTTCCGTATTACAATAAGAAAACAGTTAAGTTAAAGTTGCGCGCTAAAAAATATTTTTTTGTGGTAGGTGCGCTATGAGTTCGGGGGGCAGGGCGGGGGGGGGGCTGCTCCTTTTATTTGTCCTGGGCTCCATGATTTCTGTTGGCGACCCTGGATCCCTGCAGTAATTTAAGTTAATAAGCAAATATTGCATTGATAAGGACTACAGCAAAATCTGGACCATCATTGCATTTTGATCCTTTCAGTGTTCAATTTAAAGGGGAATTAAGAAAATTAATTCAGCACATTGCAAAATAAGTTTGATGTGTTATCAACTACTGTAACTGCAAGGATATTAAACCCTTGGCTCTGAAAAGGGCTATCAAACACATTGTAAAGAGGTTTACAGAAAGAGAGGACACTGCTTGATACATTACAATCTAACAGGACCTTGAACTTCTCACTTGTCTTAAAGAGGCCCCCGGGTGACATTATGCTTTTAAAAAAAATAAATAGATTTGAAGCAGGGGGTCTCCGAAGCTGAACCGCATTGGTTTCAACTCCGGGCACCTACTGCTTTCAGAGATAATTACCTCCGTAGGTTCTGCCAGTAGGAGCCCTGGCTGTGTTCACAATATGATGGTTTAAAAGTCCTGCATCCTGCGTCCTGAAGGCCAATTAGGAGGCGCAACATCTTCTATTGTGTCGTCCTATTGGGCCCACATGGCGCGGGAGCTTCAAACTGCACAAAGATACCGGCAGTATCTGCAGAGATAAGTATCTCAGGAAGCAGGGGGTCCCTGGAGCAGGAATCAACGCGGTTCAGCTCCGGAGACACCCTACTTCAAATCTATTTATTTTTTAATTCAATCAATGCCGCCTGAAGCGCTGCTATAAAACGTCTACACACATTAGGAAATTAACACTTTTAGCATTTTTGTTGGATACATTTTAAATGGTAAATTTCTTGGAGCAGGGACCTCTTTACCTGCTGTACCAGTGCATTATTATGCAGTCCTTGTTTTGTGTATTGTTGTAGCCCTCACGCCCTATCATAGTGCGCTGTGGAATATCTTGGCACATTGTAAGGAAATGACATTCATAAACGGTAGCAGTATTTCCATTTAAGTGCTTTGAAAAGAAGCATGTTCCAGTAAAGCTGAGCATGATTGCACAATTCCAGCCTGTTAAACACTCTTATTTTATTTTTGTTTGGATAATCTTTTTTTATTGGAAATGTTACAAACTTATACATATCTTACATTTACATTTGCACATTGTGTCTGCATATAAACTTTGGAAATCTGTTTACATCTTTGTTGCTTGCACACATTGTTGTAAATTCCATCTTATTTAAACTTTTTAACATAACAACATTTTGATCGAACTTCGTTAACTATTGATGCTCCTGCTTATGTCCTCAACACGGAGCAGCTGATGTGTGAGCTACGTGATGTTCTGTCCTCCCACCATAATACTGTCGGTCCCCAGCCACCTGTGTCTATAAGACTGTGTTTATAGTAGGCGCCTGCGTGGGTGCGGCGGAGTGCATGGCGTCGCGCGTGCCTCTTGGTCGAGCGATCCCTGCACTGTGATCCGAGGCGTGGCGGAGGCGTCACTGGGCTGGTTCGCCCTCATTGGCTGAACCGCTGACGTGACACGGCCGTCGCGCAAAAGTACAAAATAAATAGATGGAGCTGCTGCACTTTGCTCGCGGAGCGAGGAAATCGCAAGCGCCGCCGCACTCACTATAATCGCGGCCTAAGCTTTGTCGCCTGCCTAAATGTTTGTTTATCTGTTCCCTTTGTCTCTCTCTGCATTTATCTATTGATTTCCTCTATGGTTTGTTCTGTGTTGCTAGATTAGGTGCTCTGCTCGTGTTTCTTTTGTCTTGCCTGCTTGTATGAACCGGTGTTTTTGTCCCTAGGTTTAATTGGGTGGATTTGTCTGGGTTTGGTTATGTGGCTTCCATGAGTAGCGCAACCAGAGGGGGTGCAAGGGTGCATTTTCACCCCCCCCCCCCAAGAATTGCTATCACACTTAGAGGCCCCGCCCTCATCCCCACAGCAATTAAACCGATTGCAGTGGGACAGAGCGGGGCCTCTACAGGAGAACAGCCCTTCTTCATTCGCATCACGTGGTCAGGTGACACTGTATCGTCATGACGTAGCAACGTCATGGGACAACGCGTTGCTGCATCACGTGATGGAGCATTCTCATGGCAACGCATCACCACGTGACATGACGCCACGATTTATCTCTGATAAATAGTTTGCATTTGGGCAAAGCCAATTTTTCAGGGAGGAAGAGGGGAAAAAATGCAAATTTGTTCGGAAATTTGAGTCGAACTTTGGAAATAATTTTTTCATCCAAGTGAAATTCGAGCCAAAACCTGAGAGCGCATAGCGCATACTCAGGGGTAGATCCTCAGAGACCCGTGAATTGTTTAACATTACGTTATCGCCATTTAGCGTATCGATATCCATAATGCGTATTCCCAAAGGTGCTTAGCGTTACGATGTCTTCGCGTGAAAAATAGCGGACCGCACAATTTTTAGCGGATGTCTGGCTTACTCATATGCAAATAATATGGTAATGAGCGGGTTACCTAAGAACGGAGATCCTCAGACCTTCGTTAATGTTAGTGCGTGGGAATAACACTATGATATTTAAGACCTTCCAAAAGCTGCCCACACCCACATCCAGACCCTGATTATCATTGCGTTATGTTTGGAAATAGCCTAATAGAAATGTACTGAGTATAGGACTTAACCCTTTCATATCACAAAATTACACATGTCATATAAAGATATATATTAGGGATCATATAAATGTCTGAAACACATCATAAACTATAGTATGTTTTTTGGTGATTAAAGTGATATGTTTCTGTGATTTAATAAGATATATACAGTACTATAATCATGACTGGATTAAGTATAGGTGTTCAATCTTTATCTATACATATTTCTACAATAATAATTAATACTGTACAAAGAAAGTAAATGAAGGGAGGAGACTAAGTAACAAAGCAAAAATGTCAAAACAAATACAGTTATCCCCATTATAGCAATTTCATCAGCTTTTGGTAATACACGAGTAATGCATCTTTTACGCATGCGTTAATTACTGCCAGGTAAAGTTTTGCCAATCCGCATGCGCAGCGTATTGGTTAACGCATCTGCGCCATGAAGATCCCCGTTACTGGTGCTGCTACATTTATTAATGGGCGTCATTTTTGCATCTCATTCGCTCTGAGGATAATTGTTAAAGTGAAGAAAAATAATGTCCGTTCTCAATTTGTTTAAATGAGCATTATTAGCACCAAAGTGATGCACTTCTGTGGATCTACCCCTTAGTTGTTTTTTTCCCATTAACAGGACAAACATTTGAAATTACACACAACAAAATGCAAACTTTTGCAAAACAAAATAAAAAAACTAAATATTTTTAGACCCAAAACCAAAAGACCAGTGAAAGTTCCCAGTGAAAGTTCCCAGTGAAAGTTCCCAGTGAAAGTTCCCAGTGAAAGTTCCCAGTGAAAGTTCCCAGTGAAAGCCTTTGTTGAAATGAGGCGTTATCACTCACAATGCAATCAGCTGTGCCACGGTAGTGTAATAAGTTGTAATATCATTATGCTTCTGTATCTTTCTATGTAACCTGTGTATTTGGCTACCAACACTCACGATAATCAACTTTGTTATAATGAATCTTACATCAAAAGGATGGCTTATATAATTATATAAACTGGAAAATGTGTATAATGGATAACCACAATGCAGAATATATGGCCTTTTTGTATCTGATATTTTTGTATGTTTTGAACACCAATTAGGGAAATAGCCTGCCTCCCCTGATTGAAGAAAACTCCACAATATTATAGATTTTGTCTCTTAACAGAAGATCACTGAAAATGCATCTTCTTTCCAGACACATGCACAATGCCATAAGGTCGCAGAACATCTATTTCTGAAGAATTTTCTATGGCAACATTAATACAGATTGAAATAAGGGTTACAAATGGTTGTACTGTGCGTGAATACAATATAATACATTCCTTATTCATAATGGCTCAACGCTCTTCAAGCAGCATTTTTAACAAGATTGAATTAGATTTATACTGCAAGAACAGAAAGAGAGATTATTTTTACAACAGATTCTTTGATATGGTATTCACAATACTCCAATAAGGGATATTGGGGCTTAATCAGCGTTACTGACATTCAAGTCAATGGCAGATCACACCGTTAAGCTCTGATATACCCAGGACTTTGTAAATCCCTCACCCCCCTACATTCTTTAAAAGAAGAAAAAAAATGTAAACCCTTATACAATCACTTAAACAGTATACACCGCACATTCCTATGCTCTCATTAGTAATCGTATCCTTGCAGAGCAGTTTTGAAATGGCATTTTTTTTTTAATTGGTTCAATGAATGGCTTCATACAGGCGATTCTGCAATGCAATGATTGCAGGTATCGCGCTTAACAGTGCCGACAACTTTTGCAAACTGACCTATTCCAGAACAATTGAAAGCTTAAGAAAAGAGAGACGTACCTTACTTTCAAATGTCGTTTGGTTGTCTGGATGAAAATTCAATATACTGTATGAATGCAGAAAGAATCTAAGTTACAATAACAGATTATTCTTTCTATATTTGTTTCTTTTTTTAAGGGTGAGTCGCCTCGAAGCCCGCTGTTGGATTCTGCCACGCGAGCTCTGTGGTTGTAAGTCTGAGGCACTTTGGGGGATATTTATGCAGGGAAGAAAGATGTAAGTCCGCATAATTTTTATCATTATCCAGAAGGAGGGGGGAGAAGGAGGGAAGGAATAACAGACAAATACGCAAAAAGGTTTATGATTAGTTGAATGCTATTATTTGCCCTTTCAACAGGAAAATAACTTTGATAGCTATAATTACCTATAATTGACTTCTAAATTATGCCACTGGGTTGTACGTTGAGTATTCATTTACCGCCTTATCTTTTCCACTCTCTCTATGTCCCCCCCACAACCTTTTACTTGAGATTTTTTTTTTTGGTCTTACGTCTACTTAAGAGGATTTGTTCTGACATGATCCATCCACTGTCCTGCTCATGCAACCGAGATACTTTGTCGAAGGACGTGAATGAGTGGCATTTGGTATGTATGTATGTATGTATGTATGTATGACTTTATTTATATAGCGTCATTAATGTACATAGCGCTTCACAGCAGTAATACACGACAATCGTATAAATAACAAATAATACAAATAACATGTCATGGGAATAAGTGCCTCAGACATAAAAGTCACATTTAGGAAAAGGAGTCCCTGCTCCAAAGAGCTTACAATTGAATTGGTAGGTAGGAAGAACGTACAGAGACAATAGGAGGGTGTGTAGTGGTAAGTGCGTCTGCAATGGGTCAAGGTTTATGTATGAGGTGTATAGTATCAGCCACGGAGCTTCTCATATGGTTCGTTAAGCAGCTGTGTTTTAGTCTGGGTCTTAAAGGTGAATAAAGAGGGTGCTAGTATGATATTTAGGGGAAGGGCATTTGGTAACATGAACATGAACCAACTCATACAATATAATTTAAAAAAAACGTCAATATCTACAAGTGAGATTCTAAAGACTTCTAGGAGGCTAGTAATGCTGGATAACAGTGAGACCATCTTCCACTGAATAAGACAACAATCCACAAGGATGTTGTTCAGGGGGTATATTGAGTGTGAGGATCATAGAAACATATACTGTATATTGTTGACAGACACGAACCACTTGGCCTCCCTAGCCTCTATCACTTCTGCCTGAAGGCAGAATCCGTTACACGAATCCGCTACAGATTCATACTTCCTCACATATCCTATTAACATGCTTCACAAAAATACCTCGTTATAGCATTTCTCATCCTCTGACAAATACTTCCACTTAGTATCCTGTACATACACGTGATATATCCAAAAGTTACTATCCACAGTATCTCTGCTCTTGTCCCAGCTTTATATGTTGAGATCCTTTAGTCTTCGCAAGCACGTTTTATGATGCAGACGATGCTCCTCTCTCTGAGCAGCCAGACGCTGTGATGTACAGATAAACGATGTGGTGATAGTGGTAGCATTGCATATTCAATGATATGCTTAATGATGTTTCAAAGTCACGCAGCTCGGAAAGCTGTAGAGGAGAAAGAGCTATGTTAAGCAAATGTGCATGTGCTTTAATGCACATGCTGCTGATGGATCAATGCAGCATAGTTTTTAGTACATTCCCTTTCCCAGCTAGATTTAGCAAGCCCCATGGTATTACTGTATTCAGACAAGGGAGCAGCTCAGTGAGTAATGACACTGACTGGTACTGAGTTTGAAGCAGGGGAACCTGGTTCAATTCCCGGTGTCAGCTCCTTGTGACCTTGGGCAAGTCTCAGGCACCAAAACAAAGATTGTAAGCTCCACGGAACTGTGCCTGCAAAATGTCTCTGTAAAGCTCTATGTAAAACTAGCAGCGCTATACAATAACATTATTATTTTCATATCTTTCACTAATCTGGAACTGTGGCCTCTACACTGAAATTCTACAGTGAAGTAATTTGTATGTATGTCTTTATTTTAGCAGTTAAAGTTGTTATGTAAAAGCACTTATCATCTAGGATATCTATAACAGTCTGCACTGTTGTGCCATGTTATGTGTGTGTTGCAGGGGGGGGGGTGCCATGTGTGCGTGTGAGTTGCAGGGGGTGGGGGTTCCAAGTGTGCGTGTTGCAGGGTGGTCCATGTTGCGTGTGTTGCAGGTGGGGGGTATCATGTCATGTGTGTGTTGCAGAGGGGTGCCATGTTGTGTATGTGTGTTTCAGGGGAGGGGGTGCCATGTTGTGTGTGTTGCAGGGGGGGGTGCCATGTTGTGTGTGTATTTCGGGTGTATTGCCATGTTGTGTGTGTGTTGCAGGGGAGGGATGCGATGTTGTGTGTGTGTTGCAGGGGGTGCCATGTTGTGTATGTATGGGGTGAGAGAAGGATGAGGATAGGGGTGAGAGAAGGATGAGGATAGGGGTGAGAAAAGGATGAGGATAGGGGTGAGAGAAGGAGGAGGATAAGGGTGAGAGAAGGAGGAGGATAAGGGTGAGAGAAGGAGGATAAGGGTGAGAGAAGGAGGAGGATAGGGGTGAGAGAAGGAGGAGGATAAGGGTGAGAGGAGGAGGATAGGGGTGAGAGAAGGATGAAGTAAGGGTGAGAGAAGGATGAGGATAGGGGTGCGAGAAGGAGGAGGATAGAGGTGAGAGAAGGATGAGGATAGGGGTGAGAGGAGGATGAGGATAGGGTGAGAGAAGGAGGAGGATAGGGTGAGAGAAGGATGAGGATAGGGGTGAAAGAAGGAGGATAGGGGTGAGAGAAGGAGGAGGATAGGGGTGAGAGAAGGAGGAGGATAGGGGTGAGAGAAGGAGGAGGATAGGGGTGAGAGAAGGAGGAGGATAGGGGTGAGAGGATGATAGGGGTGAGAGAAGGAGGAGGATAGGGTGAGAGGATGAGGAGGATAGGGGTGAGAGAAGGATGAGGATAGGGGTGAGAGAAGGAGGATAGGGGTGAGAGAAGGATGAGGGTAGGGGTGAGAGGATGAGGTTAAGGGTGAGAGGATGAGGGTAGGGGTGAGAGGATGAGGGTAGGGGTGAGAGGATGAGGATAAGGATGAGAGAAGGATGAGGATAGGGTGAGAGAAGGATGAAGTAAGGGTGGGAGAAGGATGAGGATAGGGGTGAGAGAAGGAGGATAGGGGTGAGAGGATGAGGAGGATAGGGGTGAGAGGATGAAGATAGGGGTGAGAGGATGAGGATGGGGTGAGAGAAGGATGAGGATAGGGGTGAGAGAAGGAGGAGGATAGGGGTGAGAGATGGATGAGATAGTGGTGAGAGATGGATGAAGATAGGGGTCAGAGAAGGATGAAGATAGGGGTGAGAGAAGGATGAAGATAAGGGTGAGAGGATGAGGAGGGCTGAGAGAATGAGGAGGGGAATGAGAGGAGGAAGAGGATCGGGGTGAGAGAAGGATGAAGATAAGGGTGAGAGAAGGATGAGGATAGGGGTGAGAAGGATGAGGATAGGGGTGAGAGGATGAAGAAGGGTGGGAGGATGAGGAGGGAATGAGAGGATGAGGAGGGAGTGAGAGGAAGATGAGGATAGGGGTGAGAGGATGAGGAAGGGGGTTTGAGGAGGAGGAGGAGAGGGGTTGAGAGGATAAGGAGGAAGAGTGAGAGGATGAGGCGAAGGGGTGAGAATGAGTAGGAGGTGAGAGGATGAGGTGGGTAAGAGAATAAGGAAGGAGAAAAGGGGTGAGCTGATGAGAAGGGAGGAGGATGAGGAGGGAGGGTGAGAGAGAATGGGGGGAGAAGAAAGAATGGGGGGAGAAGAAAGAATGGGGAGAGAGTGGTGGGAGAGGATCAGGGTGAGAGAAGGATGAGGATAGGGGTGAGAGGAGGATGAGGATAGGGGTGAGAGAAGGAGGAGGATAGGGGTGAGAGAAGGAGGAGGATTGGGGTGAGAGAAGGAGGAGGATAGGGGTGAGAGATGGATGAGATAGCAGTGAGAGATGGATGAAGATAGGGGTGAGAGAAGGATGATGATTAGGGGTGAGAGAAGGATGAAGATAAGGGTGAGAGGATGAGGAGGGGTGAGAGAATGAGGAGGGGAATGAGAGGAGGAAGAGGATTGGGGTGAGAGAAGGATGAAGATAAGGGTGAGAGAAGGATGAAGATAAGGGTGAGAGAAGGATGAGGATAAGGGTGAGAGGGTAAGGAAGGTGAGAGAATGAGGAGGGGAATGAGAGTAGGAAGAGGATCGGGGTGAGAGAAGGATGAGGATAGGGGTGAGAGAAGCATGAGGATAGGGGTGAGAAGGATGAGGATAGGGGTGAGAGGATGAAGAAGGGTGGGAGGATGAGGAGGGAGTGAGAGGAAGATGAGGATAGGGGTGAGAGGATGAGGAAGGGGGTTTGAGGAGGAGGAGAAGAGGGGTTGAGAGAATAAGGAGGAAGAGTGAGAGGATGAGGCGAAGGGATGAGAATGAGTAGGAGGTGAGAGGATGAGGTGGGTAAGAGAATAAGGAAGGAGAAAAGGGGTGAGCTGATGAGAAGGGAGGAGGATGAGAGAGAGGATGAGGAGGGAGGGTGAGAGAGAATGGGGGGAGAAGAAAGAATGGGGGGAGAAGAAAGAATGGGGAGAGAGTGGTGGGAGAGGATCAGGGTGAGAGAAGGATGAGGATAGGGGTGAGAGGAGGATGAGGATAGGGGTGAGAGAAGGAGGAGGATAGGGGTGAGAGAAGGAGGAGGATTGGGGTGAGAGAAGGAGGAGGATAGGGGTGAGAGATGGATGAGATAGCAGTGAGAGATGGATGAAGATAGGGGTGAGAGAAGGATGAAGATTAGGGGTGAGAGAAGGATGAAGATAAGGGTGAGAGGATGAGGAGGGGTGAGAGAATGATGAGGGGAATGAGAGGAGGAAGAGGATCGGGGTGAGAGAAGGATGAAGCTAAGGGTGAGAGAAGGATGAAGATAAGGGTGAGAGAAGGATGAGGATAAGGGTGAGAGGGTAAGGAAGGGTGAGAGAATGAGGAGGGGAATGAGAGTAGGAAGAGGATCGGGGTGAGAGAAGGATGAGGATAGGGGTGAGAGAAGCATGAGGATAGGGGTGAGAAGGATGAGGATAGGGGTGAGAGGATGAAGAAGGGTGGAAGGATGAGGAGGGAATAAGAGGATGAGGAGGGAGTGAGAGGAAGATGAGGATAGGGGTGAGAGGATGAGGAAGGAGGTTTGAGGAGGAGGAGAAGAGGGGTTGAGAGGATAAGGAGGAAGAGTGAGAGGATGAGGCGAAGGGGTGAGAATGAGTAGGAGGTGAGAGGATGAGGTGGGTAAGAGAATAAGGAAGGAGAAAAGGGGTGAGCTGATGAGAAGGGAGGAGGATGAGGAGGGAGGGTGAGAGAGAATGGGGGGAGAAGAAAGAATGGGGGGAGAAGAAAGAATGGGGAGAGAGTGGTGGGAGAGGATCAGGGTGAGAGAAGGATGAGGATAGGGGTGAGAGGAGGATGAGGATAGGGGTGAGAGAAGGAGGAGGATAGGGGTGAGAGAAGGAGGAGGATTGGGGTGAGAGAAGGAGGAGGATAGGGGTGAGAGATGGATGAGATAGCAGTGAGAGATGGATGAAGATAGGGGTGAGAGAAGGATGATGATTAGGGGTGAGAGAAGGATGAAGATAAGGGTGAGAGGATGAGGAGGGGTGAGAGAATGAGGAGGGGAATGAGAGGAGGAAGAGGATTGGGGTGAGAGAAGGATGAAGATAAGGGTGAGAGAAGGATGAAGATAAGGGTGAGAGAAGGATGAGGATAAGGGTGAGAGGGTAAGGAAGGTGAGAGAATGAGGAGGGGAATGAGAGTAGGAAGAGGATCGGGGTGAGAGAAGGATGAGGATAGGGGTGAGAGAAGCATGAGGATAGGGGTGAGAAGGATGAGGATAGGGGTGAGAGGATGAAGAAGGGTGGGAGGATGAGGAGGGAGTGAGAGGAAGATGAGGATAGGGGTGAGAGGATGAGGAAGGGGGTTTGAGGAGGAGAAGAGGGGTTGAGAGAATAAGGAGGAAGAGTGAGAGGATGAGGCGAAGGGATGAGAATGAGTAGGAGGTGAGAGGATGAGGTGGGTAAGAGAATAAGGAAGGAGAAAAGGGGTGAGCTGATGAGAAGGGAGGAGGATGAGAGAGAGGATGAGGAGGGAGGGTGAGAGAGAATGGGGGGAGAAGAAAGAATGGGGGGAGAAGAAAGAATGGGGAGAGAGTGGTGGGAGAGGATCAGGGTGAGAGAAGGATGAGGATAGGGGTGAGAGGAGGATGAGGATAGGGGTGAGAGAAGGAGGAGGATAGGGGTGAGAGAAGGAGGAGGATTGGGGTGAGAGAAGGAGGAGGATAGGGGTGAGAGATGGATGAGATAGCAGTGAGAGATGGATGAAGATAGGGGTGAGAGAAGGATGAAGATTAGGGGTGAGAGAAGGATGAAGATAAGGGTGAGAGGATGAGGAGGGGTGAGAGAATGATGAGGGGAATGAGAGGAGGAAGAGGATCGGGGTGAGAGAAGGATGAAGCTAAGGGTGAGAGAAGGATGAAGATAAGGGTGAGAGAAGGATGAGGATAAGGGTGAGAGGGTAAGGAAGGGTGAGAGAATGAGGAGGGGAATGAGAGTAGGAAGAGGATCGGGGTGAGAGAAGGATGAGGATAGGGGTGAGAGAAGCATGAGGATAGGGGTGAGAAGGATGAGGATAGGGGTGAGAGGATGAAGAAGGGTGGAAGGATGAGGAGGGAATAAGAGGATGAGGAGGGAGTGAGAGGAAGATGAGGATAGGGGTGAGAGGATGAGGAAGGAGGTTTGAGGAGGAGGAGAAGAGGGGTTGAGAGGATAAGGAGGAAGAGTGAGAGGATGAGGCGAAGGGGTGAGAATGAGTAGGAGGTGAGAGGATGAGGTGGGTAAGAGAATAAGGAAGGAGAAAAGGGGTGAGCTGATGAGAAGGAAGGAGGATGAGAAAGAGGATGAGGAGGGAGGGTGAGAGAGAATGGGGGGAGAAGAAAGAATGGGGGGAGAGTGGTGGGAGAGAGAATGGGGGTACAATTTGAAAAAAAGAAAAGAAATCCGAAAGTGCATTGTGAAGGGGGGGGGGTGGGGTATTTATTTGTATATTGTAAGATGGTCTCTATAAGGTATAAATCAGTCATATATATGTGACTGATTAATACCTTATAGAGACTATCTTACAATAAAAAAATAATGCATTAAAAATGTTCTTTAAAAGCAGGAATATTTCGCCTGAGCTGTTTTGAGGATAATAATTTAATAATAATGAGTTATTGATATGTTGGTAACAGGGTCAGTGCAAGGTAATTCGGCGTCCTAGGAAACACCTTCAGCCTTGCGCCAACTTCCCCCCACCCCCCCCCCCCCCCTTCACAATGCACTTTCGGATTTCTTTTTTTCAAATTGTACCCCCATTCTCTCTCTCACCACTCTCCCCCCATCCTCTCTCACCACTCTCCCCCCATTCTTTCTTTTCCTCCCCATTCTCTCTCTCACCACTCTCCCCCCATTCTTTCTTTTCCTCCCCATTCTCTCTCTCACCACTCTTCCCCCCATTCTCTCTCTCCCTCCTTCCTCATCCTCTCTCTCATCCGCTCACCCCCTTCCTCCTTCCTTATCCTATATATGTATCCATATATATATATTGCAAACCAACACACTGACAATAGCATAATCTGTAATCCGGTTCAGTATTCATCATTTCATGAGATTTGTTTGTTTGTTTTTTTATGAGAGAAGAAAGTAAATGTTTAAACAATCTTATCAACCCTTTTATCGCCAGTAATCTCATTAGCTGCCTCATTTTGGGCCATATTTATTAAACAGTCTTCTGCCATAAGACATCTTCTGCCGCTAGAAAGCACTTTACAGCCCATTCACGTGGATGGGCTATAAAGTATCTTCCAGATGGAAGGTGTCTTATGGCAAAGACTCTTCAGTAATGGTAACAGCAAGCCATACCATTGCTTTAGTCACAGGGTCCAAACAGAGCAATTTGTGTTGGAGATGCGATTAAAAGAATTATTTTCACATAAAGGACATAGGACATAGGAGAAAGTAGCTTCACGATTGGCTGTCAAACCCACCATATGTATATTAAGTAGTCAATAGTTTTATCCACTTTAAAGTCATGACGCCTACAAGTTGGCGATGCATTGTCAGATAATTGACTGATGGTACAATGAATGGCAATCCTAGAAGATAAGTGAATTGTGCTAGGCAGAAAGCACACAATGCGGGAGAAAAGAGGATACATTCTGAAGCCTTCTGTAGGAGGACTCTTCTTCGGTAATTGTTTTGGTCTCCAAGTACTCCAACAACAATGCTAACTATGAGGCATCATTTGTATTCCTACTGATTTCATTTTGTGATAAGCATGTAGAGGATAAGTTAGTAAGTGGGGCCCCAGAATTAAACTTACTCCCATTCAAGCTCTTGTTAAGTGACTTGGGCATTTATTCAATTATGTTCAATTAGGCAACAAAAAAAGACATGGGTGAATAAAAGCATAGAAGACACAGAATAAATGGACTGGTATGGAATTGAATTAGCACATATGACATATATACCCATTAGATTGTAAGCTCTTTGGAGCAGGGACTCCTTTTCTACAATGTTACTTTTATGTCTGAAGCACTTATTCCCATGATCTGTTATTTGTTATTTATATGATTGTCACGTGTATTACTTCTGTGAAGCGCTATGTACATTAATGGCGCTATCTAAATAAAGACATATATACATACATACATACATACATACATGTACTATGTCAGGGGTGGCCAACCTGACTGGGACTTGGAGCCAGAATTTAATTATCTGTCTCATAGTGAAAGGGCCACAATAAGAAAAAATTCAAATGAATACCTGTATACACTGACACAGAGCATAACCTGACCGTGTAAGTGTGTAGTACTGTCAGGTTATGCTCTGTGTAAGTGTGTAGTACTGTCAGGTTATGCTCTGTGTAAGTGTGTAGTACTGTCAGGTTATGCTCTGTGTCAGTGTGTAGTACTGTCAGGTTATGCTCTGTGTCAGTGTGTAGTACTGTCAGGTTATGCTCTGTGTAAGTGTGTAGTGCCGTCGGGTTATGCACTGTGTCGGTGTGTACTGCGGAATATAACAGGATGGCACTATGCACTGACAGAGTATGTAGTCAGTGGCACTACACACTGATACAGGACATAACGTGATGGCACTATACATTGACACAGGACATAAACTTATGGCACTATACACTGATACAGGACATAACGTGATGGCACTATACATTGACACAGGACATAAACTTATGGCACTATACACTGATACAGGACATAACTTATGGCACTATACACTGATACAGGACATAACTTATGGCACTATACACTGATACAGGACATAACTTATGGCACTATACACTGATACAGGACATAACTTATGGCACTATACACTGATACAGGACATAACGTATGGCACTATACACTGATACAGGACATAACGTATGGCACTATACACTGATACAGGACATAACTTATGGCACTATACACTGATACAGGACATAACGTATGGCACTATACACTGATACAGGACATAACGTATGGCACTATACACTGATACAGGACATAACGTATGGCACTATACACTGATACAGGACATAACGTATGGCACTATACACTGATACAGGACATAACATGATGGCACTATACACTGATACAGGACATAACTTATGGCACTATACACTGATACAGGACATAACTTATGGCACTATATACTGATACAGGACATAACGTATGGCACTATACACTGATACAGGACATAACTTATGGCACTATACACTGATACAGGACATAACGTATGGCACTATACACTGATACAGGACATAACGTATGGCACTATACACTGATACAGGACATAACTTATGGCACTATACACTGATACAGGACATAACTTATGGCACTATACACTGATACAGGACATAACTTATGGCACTATACACTGATACAGGACATAACTTATGGCACTATACACTGATACAGGACATAACTTATGGCACTATACACTGATACAGGACATAACTTATGGCCCTATACACTGATACAGGACATAACTTGATGGCACTACACACTGATACAGGACATAACTTATGGCACTATACACTGATACAGGACATAAACTTATGGCACTATACATTGACACAGTATATAACCTGACAGAGTACAAGTAGATGGGGGTGTAGGGGTGACACATGTGAGAGGTGGTGATACATTGGAAAGGGGGGGAGAGGGGTGAAACATTGGGAGGGAGGAAGAGGATGTGATGCAAAGTCACGAGGAGGGGACAAGAGGGGGTGACAAATAGGGAGGGGGTAAGAGAGGTTAACGCGTGTAGGGAGTGACACATGGAAAGGGGGTGGAAGAGGGGTGCGATAGGACAGATAGGGGGACAGGTGTAAAAGGGGGAAACAGGAGGAGCAGGGGGGGGAAGTCTCTCCAATCAGCACCACATGGAGCTCTCAGCAGACAGGGGGTATACTCACTGTACCCTGTGCTACTAGGGAGCCCACCAGGGGTCGCTGGTCTATAGGAGCTAAGGAGAGGAGCTCTGGCTTCTCTTCTTCTATGACTCTATGGTCTCTCTGCACTATCTGCAGTTTGAGCCCCCAGTTTTTTTTCCTTTTCAGGGGCCTCACATGAAGCACTGAAGTGGCAACAGGTTGGTCACTCCTGTACTATGTTGTTGATTAATAAATATATTGCTAGGTATCATGACAGGTACTGCTAAATGAGCACTGGGTATACAAAACAAAATGTAGCGCTCTTTCCCCCACCCCATGGGAAATGTGGCGGCTACTGAGTGTGTGGTGCTTATCCTGTGGCTCACAGGAGGCCTGAACCTCCGCAGCTGGGAGCCCTGGGTGTACCTGATCCATCTGGTGACAGCGCCTCCACCTGTGAGAGATCCTGACAGCGCCGGATAAACCCTTCACAGGACCCAATGCAATAAGATCACACACTTGTATTTAATAACAGTTTACTGAACACAGGTACAACTAGATACTGTATATCATTACCCCACATACAATATAGGCCTCGTACGGCCGTAGCCGCACCTTGCCCTCCAACCGTAGTGTCCACCCCTGATGGGGTTTCACCCAACCTCCCTGGTGTCCACAAGAGCCAACCCACCAATGTGTGAGACAGCGCTGCCCACAGTAACTGAAAGTGTTATAGTTGGTGCATGTTGTGCAGTACCTGCTCAGGTGCTCCAGCACCTGGGTATGGCCGAAAAGCAAAAGGGATCCAATGATCCAGCAACGTTGATGTCAGCAAAGCCTCCGCCTCTGCTTGGGGTGAACTCCGGTAGGAGGGTCTCACCTTTGATAGTCTATGATAGTGTGGTGGTGGTCCTGCCCCAGACAACAGTCGGCAAATCGCTGTGCGGCGTCTTCAAATGGCACTATACACTAACTGTATACAGCTACAGGGGAAATGTCCCTAGCTAGGTGTTTCCCTGTAGCAGCCACAATCTGATTAGGTGAGTGGGGCCTATCTTGTACCTAAAGGGTTAATCTGGCCAAATCTGGGTGCCACTGACATTCAGACCCTACCTTCCCTTTCTCTGTCCTGGCTCCAACTGTCAGTCCCTCTAACCGCCAGAACTCCAACTGTCATAATTCTAACTGCCATGCATCTCTCAGCCCTATTAGTTGCCTGGCAATATGTGGTCTAAAGCCCCTAAGGCTACTGGGACTTGTAGTTCCCCTGCTGTGCTACACTCCTAATGGCCGCCGCTTACGCTTGCTACTGCGCATCCCCCCCTCCCCCCTGCAATCTCCCCAGTCTCCGCTGCCTATGGAAAGGCAAGGGACAAACAGGGGACCCAGGCTATACAAACATTATTATTCTTATTGTTTATTTGTAAAAAGCTAACAGATTCCACAGCGAGGTACAATGGGGGTAGTACAGAGAAAAATAAATTACATAAACAGATTGACATAAAAGTAAGGACAGACAAGCACAAGCAGATACAGAAGGTAATGCGGGCCTGCTCCTGAGAGTTTACAATCTAGTGGGTACAAGTAGGGTTGCCAGGTGGCTTCGCCAAAAATACTGGACTCAATGGTGAAAGGTGCGTCAGGTCACTATGTCCAGGGAGGAAAATACCAGACACATACATGTCCAGTATTACATTACCTCTCATTTTTTACTGGACAGAGTATCCAAATACAGGACAGTCCAGTTCAATACCGGACACCTGGCAACCCTAGGTACAAGGGGCAATGTTGAAAAAAATGGTACAGTGGCTGCTCATTGTTGGACAGAGTATGCCTCAGGGTGTATTTTGTCCAACCATATAGCTGACCCCAATAGGGCTGGAGGGGTAGTGGTGGCTGTTAGGGGTATGCCAGAGAAGCTTCCTTAAATAGGTGAGTTTTCAGATTGTTTTTTTAAATGCCTGAATGCTGGGGGAGAGTCTGATGGTGCATGGTAGGGAATTCCAGACAGAGGGGGCAACGTGGCATAAGTCTTGTAGGCAGGAGTGAGATGATGTAATAAGGCTGGAGGAGAGGCGGTTGTCATGGGAAGAATGGAGAGGACGTTTAATGGTATATTTGGGGACGAAGGCTGAGATGTAAGGGTGGGCAATGTTATGAAAAGCTTTGTAAGTCAGAGCTAAGGTTTTACATTTAATTCCAGAGGCTATGGGAAGCCAGGTAGGGATTCTGTTGTGTCATGATTGAGAAAAGGGTGTAACATAGCGATATTTGGAGGTGGAGACGGGAGTAATTAGTGAGGTCTTGAATGTGAGGAATGAAGGAGAGGGCAGAGTCAAAGGTGACACCTAAGCAGTGGGTTTGGTGTGTTAATGAGATTGCGGCACATTACCCCATTATACATCCAGAGGCCAATTAACCCCTTATGCCCTTACATACCCCCAGTCCCATTACCCCCTTATACCTCCCCAGGTCCATTGCCCCTTGTATCCCCTCAGGTCTATTACCCTCTTATACTCCCTCCAGGTTATCGTAATAGCACCCCAGCCAATTAACTCCCTATATCACATTACCCCCTTATAACCACTACTAATACCCGCAAAACACGAAAGAGAAAGGATCCCTATCAATACACACTCTACTAATTGAAAAAATAAATAAATTTTATTGATATAGTACAAAACAACAAAAAAAGGCATTTAAAAATCTAGTATTAGCGCTAATGTGTCACGTGACAAAACAAATCTCTATTTTGTAAAGGGATTGATGATTCAAACCCTTTGGGTGTGCTTTAACGTGTGAGATTACACACTTATTAACCACAATGCTGCTAGATAAATCCCAAACTCTAGTGTTGTTTTTAAAATAATGCTCTAGTACTTATGATGTATCATAGAAGAAAGGTAATCATTATTCTAGTTTCTATTATGTTAGAATTCTAACTGAAAGCAAGAATTGCCCTGTATAGTATACAGCACATTGAAAGTAAGGACTCCACACAATGTTATTCTATTACAGGTGGAACAATGGGAGATCTGCCTTTCAAAAAATACGCGCTTGTATTAATATATCGGAAGGGCACAGAAGAACAATTGAGCCTCCACCGCTGAGTAGTATGTTACCCCCCTGAATAGTTACACAAGTACCATTATCCCCTTATAGCCTCCTCCAGGCCCTTTATACCTCCTGCATGCCCATTACGCCCTTACATACCCCCAGGCCCATTACCTCCTTATAACCCCAAAGGTCCATTGCCCCCTTGTATCCTCTCAGGCCTATTACCCTCTTATACTCCCTCCAGGACTTCGTAATACCCCCCAGCCCAGCCCATTACCTCCTTATACCCCCCCCCCAACTTCCCTGAAGCCCATAACTAATTATACCCCTCCAGGCCCACTAACTCCTAACTCCCCCAGGCACATTACCCCCTTATAACCCCTCCTAATACCCCCCAGGGCCATAACTCCTTATATCCCACCCCCCACCCCCCCGGGCCATTACCTCCTTATATCCCCCTCCAGGCCCCTTACCTCCTTATATCCCCCCCAGGCCTATCACCTCCTTATAGTCCCCCCAGGCCTATTACCTTCTTATACACCCTCCCCCCCCCCCCATGCTACCCATACCTGCGTGCGCTGAGGGGGTGGGGGCATCCTGCTCCTTATATTTGTCCTATTTCTGTTGGTGGCCCCGGGTGTGTCAGAAGAGATGAAGTGAGGAAGAACATTATCAAGAAATTGATCTGTTGTCCAGGGGGGTGATAGATGACAGAAACATTGGGGGGAGGGGGGAGAAAACAGAGGCACCGCGTGAACTTCAAAGGATGAGAGAGTGGGCGAGGAACAGGTGTATGACATGAAATGTGCAGCATGGACAATGTATACCCACTCCACCGCTCTGTCTGTTCCCTGGTCTGGCGGTGTGGCAAAGGGAAAGATGATCATAGGTGAGACCAGCAGAACAGGTGGTGTCTGGGAGGGTGAGTCAGGTTTCTGTAATGGCAAGGAGGTCCAGAGTTGGAAATCAATGACTTGTATCACTGTGCGTTTATTGCAGACAGATCTTGCGTTCCATAGTGTACAGGAAAAGGGAAGGGAGAGGTGTAATGGGGATGAGGTTGGACTGATTGGCAGTTAAGAGGAGACTTTGGGATAAGGTGTGGAACGTGAAAGGATTGGTTGAGTATGTGGATAGGGCCAGGATTAGGGGATGTGTCACCATACAGTAGGAGTAATAGCAAGGAAAGGAAGAGAAAGTGGGAAATAGAGTTGTTCGACTTATTTTTGAAGGATGTCATGTGAGAAGCAGATGGAGTTGATGGCTGCAAAATGAGGGAGATGTCAGTAGAGAGTGGGTAATTAGGAAGGAGGTTTAGAGGGGAAAGTGTGGGAGCTAGGGATAAAGCAAAAGTGCAAGAGGGAAGAGGTAAATAAGGGAGAGCAAAGTAACAGCAGTCCAAAGCTGAGAGGGGCTGAAGTGACTGTAATTGTTTAACATGAAGTGTTTCAAGTTTGGGGTGTTGGCAGATGCAGTGCGGAAACAGCAGCAAGCTGAAGACACCTCTGATGCTGCCACCGTCATAGGACTATTGCTGCTGATCCTTGATGTCGCCGCCACCCTGCAGGGTAAGTGCCAAACCGGGTAGAACCTTTCATTTTGGCCGGGTACCCATTACCCGTTTTTTTTATAATTGGGGACCCGGTCCAACACTAGTCCACACACTCTCCCCCAGAGGGAAGAGGACTGGAGAAGGCCCAATACTCAGCCTCTCCAATGTGTGACCTGCCTTCCTCAAGTGGGGAAAAGCACTGCTAAATTTGGGCGGTACCTGACCTTAAGTACTGCCAGGAGGAGGGCACCAGGTCTGGCTCATGATTGGTCATGCCCAGGCCTGATGTCACCACCACCCGCTGTCACTCAAGTGCAGCTCCTCGGAGGGGGAAAACCCCATAATAAATACTGGCAAGGCCTGCTTGTACCAGGACTTACTGCCAGGAGGGAAACAAACTAGTAGCCACAGATGGCATGGCTACACTTACATATAACGCGTCAAACATATTCCGCAGCGCAGTACAAAGGGGGAACAAAATTATATCAACTAGATAAACAGAATACAACAAAAAGAAAGGTGCTGGAAAAAGTGCTTAAGCTTAGTAAACATGAAAACAATACTGTGAAATGCACACTAATAATTCAAGAGTGCAAAGTAAACTCATATAAATGAGCCAAGGCCGCCCGGAAACACTAACCAAACCAAATCCCCCTCCCCCCACCCACTGGTGACTGAGGAGAGAGAAGGAGTTGTTTTGCCACAGTTGGACTCACATGCTTGAAACAAACTGCTGTGTTGTAAGTGGCATTCTGGTTTTATAACCAGATCATCTTCAACAAGCCATCTCCATTTTTATTTTTATAGAAACTAAGTTTTCAGTATTTTTAATAAATGAGTTTAATTGTTCATTTAGCTTGAGGTTTGTGTTTTATGTTGATGTTTGACATTAGAGTTCTATGTGTGTATGTTTTTTATGTTACATGTCATTTTAACTAGCAGAATACACTATGATTTTTCTTTGTGTTTGATTTTACATATCACGTGACGCCATCCACGAAGTCTGCAAGCCAGTCCAGGTGCATATGATTGGATCACCCTACAAGGACTATATGCCACCTACTTATTAGTGCATTTGGACATTTGGTTGGACTGTATCTTTAAGGCGCCGGTTTGTATCTGTTTTCTACATAAACAGAATGACATATAAACAAGAGCAAACAGATACAGAAGGTAATAAGGACTGTGCTTGTTAGGGCTTACTATCAAGAGAGAATAGGGTGCAGAGTTGAAACAAAAGGTAAAGTGGCTGCTCATTGTTGGACCAAGTATGCCTCGGGATGGAGTTTGGTCCAGCCTCATACTGTAGTTGCCCCTGCAGAAAAGGGACACTCCAACGTGATCCAATGTCTATTCAAGTGTTGCTTATGTGCATGTGATGCTCAGCATCTCTTATTTACCTTTTCTCTGGGTGTTGGCATGTGTGCAGGACTGGTATGGTAAGCAATAGCAGAAGTCGCCAGGAACTTTTTTTTAAAACTTTATTCATAGGAACACATACAAATGTCTTCCTTGAGGTGCTAATGATTCATCCCCCAAAGAGGCACAGCTCTTGCACTGTAAAGGGCACTCCACTGTTAGAATTATGGCTGTTCTCAACTCCACTGGGATCCCTAGACAGGGTGTAATCTTTCATGCAAGATTACACCCTATCACCTATGACAGAACCAATAGATTCTTACCCCCTAGTAATTCTAAGGTGCTACTCCAAGGCCCTTACTAAGGAACCTCCTTTGGAGTACCTGTCCATCCCCTCTAGTGGCTGGAACACGCTCAGGGCCAAATAGAGGGGCCCTATCTTTAGGAGTGGCTCTTCCCTAGCTGGAAAACAGCAGTGATCCTAGCACTAGAACATGTAGTTACAGACGGTAACAGGACTTACATTATGTACAACGAGAACCCCCATCTTGGTCTCCTTCTGGGATCTGAACCCAGAATATTCCATCCCCTTTTTATATACCACCAGTGTCATCACAAGTCATTATGACTATTAGGGGAGGGTTATGGACATTGTACATAGTAACATTACTTAGGGACATCCCAAGGCACCTTCTAGAAGTTGGGTGCGGCTAGGGTTTGCATAGCCATCCTACCCCATGTGATGGATAGAGGTGATACACTCTAGCTGTACCTGCAGTAAACCCTCTAGGGCCCTTAAGTACAGTTGTTAGATATGCCTTTTCATTATTAAATTATAATTCATCATTGTGTGATTGGCAAAGACAGGTGCTACTGTACATAGATTATTCCCGATAGTAAAGAATGTTCAGTAGTACAGTAGTACAAAAAGGTTATTTGAAGTAAAGAGGAGTGGCTAATACCAAAGTTAGATTCAGGGATTGATGATGTGATAGACAGCTGTCTTGTGCTATCTGAGAAGTAACTTAGATTTACTATAAAAGATATATATATATATATATATATATATATATATATATATATATATATATATATATATAAGATCTGTGATATTTAAGGACTACAGTATGACAAAATTAATTCTGACAATAGTCTGAGCTCCTTGAAAGATAAGGAGCTTAGAATAGAATAATCTACGTATATAATATTCTCTGCTTAAAAAAAATGGCAGATTTGGTTAGTACTGTAAGTCAGACATGATAACATCAGAAAAAGAATTTTATTTTTATTTATTATTTTATAAAAATGTTTTACCAGGGAGTAATACATTGAGAGATACCTCTCGTTTTCAAGTATGTCCTGGGCACAGAGTTATAAAAAATACATGGTTACAATAAAAGAACAGGGTTATACAGTCACTTCACAGACATTTCATGGACAGATAAAGTAGGAAAATTGGGTACAGGGGTTAAAGGGCTTGTGAGTTTCTGATAGAAATAGAGCAGCTTTAACATCAACTAACATCAGCGAACGGCAGCAAACGGCTCACGCCCTTTGGCTGCGCCAAAGGCTGTGCGCTTTTGGGGCAACGCAGATGTACGCTGGAGTGAACAAAAAGATCTTTCCTTTGTGTCCCCTTGGCTCATTAACATTCCAGTGGGTGGGTTTGCCAATTCAACAAAGATCAAGCACATGTTAACCCTTAGCATGCTGGTCCTGTGCAGAGGGGAGCAGTTCTTTGCATAACATCAAGATCAGACAGGAGGATTTACCAGGGGAAGAATTCAACAGGACAGGACATTTAAAGTAGAGAAAAGAACAGATAGCATCCAACCTCTTTGAAAAGCATATGACATTTGATGTGAACTACCATATATCTGCTATACGTAAGTCATAACATTGGACTAATAAACTTGACTTTTGAGTGCTAAACCGAATGTGGAATTATTATATCTAGCTAAGGTATAATGTATTGAAGACGTTTTAACAAAAGTAGTTTTCCCACAGTGGTGCTACATATGCATAATAAATGCTGATTTAACAATGTACTCAGACATCAACAGCAAATGAAATAAAACATATAGAACATTTTCTAAAACCACGCCAAACAATCATTTTAGAGCAGAGAAGAAGAAGCACATTTAGTAATGAATTGAAGGCATCCTGCTCAAAACTAGATTAATCTCTCTGTGACTTTGAGCCAAGCCACAAACTTTACGTGAACCACAAACATAGAAGATTGTAAACTCTGAAAGGGATTATATCCTTGATTGTGTAAGTTCAATATTGTAAAGGATTGCACGTGTGGTATCCAATAGGAAAATGGTTGTTATTCCCTGAAGAACACTTCCTAATTTAGGAAATGTCTGTCCTCCAATAGGTGAAATAGTGGCACAAAGAACCCCCTAAGTTCCTACACGCGCTCTAGTACACGCGCTCACTGAGTTTTCTTGGTGAGTAGTGCGTTAGAAAAAGTTCAAAATAAATACGGTTGGATAGTCTTCTGCATGTTTTGTACAAGCCTCTGCCAGTTAAGTGGAGGCACTAGAAGTATTACGATTTGTTAAGTAAGAACCATGGAAAGCATGCCTGAATAAGGTAAGAGTACACTTCTCTACTAGGCAGGCTCTGGTATGGGGTATGTAATTATAATGATAACAATAACTTTATTTCACATAGTACTTTTCTCCCAATGGGACTCAAAGCGCTTCACAATTACGGCACGTGGTATGCGGCACATATGAATTTTGACAGACACAGTCCCTGCTCAGATGAGCTTACAATCTATGATTTTGGTGCATGAGGCACTGGGAGATAAAGTGACTTGCCCAAGGTCACAAGGAGCTGGCAGTGGGAATTGAACCAGGTTCCACTGTTTCCCACTTAGCGTCACTGAGCCACTCCTTCTCCAGAGTCTTTTCAGGTATTCAGCTGAGGAATAAAGAAAGGATAACCCAATCCCGGGTAGGTAGAGGTGAACCAGAGAAGTAGTGCAAGCTCGTACCTTAAGCCCCAGGTCCTGTCAATCTACATACTTCCACTACCAACCCCATTATTGGTAACCAATCTAGCAGTTGTGATTAAACTGGACAGGTTGTCTGAGTGCTGTCCAGTTGTACATTGTTTCTGTGCAAGACGGTCCCAGTTTCAGGGTCTGCCACCTGGCATAATTAAATGATGGTTTTATATACAATTATAGAGTCTGAGAACAAGTACTCTATTTGCCCAGCGTCACAGCCAGCTGCAGTGCGAAGTCTTTGGTAACACCACATCCATGCTGCAGTGCATATTCCTTCTTACTATACATACACTGTAAATACTCTACATACCCTCTTACAAATATTGCTTTGTGGCTTCCAGAACCTGTACACTGCCTGAATTATGCCAAGTCGCTGTCTCTGCAAAGGAAAAAAGCAAAGGCTGTTTTTGTTGTTACATCCTGTTAAATTAAACTACTTCAATTGCCCAAATCTACCAACTGTGCCAAAGTTAAGTCTAATACATAAGATCTTCTACATTTCCTTGCGGGAGGTTAAGGGCCATGTTTGTATTTCAATATGACGTAGAGCAGGGATGTGCAAACCTTTTTGTCTGCACCCCCTTGCCTGCTCTCCACGCCTGACCAAAATACCTTTTCTCCGGCGTGCTCTGACATCACAACATCATGTGACGTCGTGTTGCCATGGCAACACGACATCATATGACGCGTCACCAGAAGCCGCCGAAGACAATGTAAGGGAGTTATAGAGGCATCACGCGCTCCCCCAGCATTTAATTTAAATGTTGTGGGGAAAAGCGCAGGGCCTCTGTAAGCACCGCGCTCCCCCAAGAAAATGTTGCCCCCCCCCGCCCTGACATAGAGAATGGGAAATGGGGGACCTCTTTTAAATGAGTTTGTGTTGCAAAAGCATGGTATTTAGCTGCTGAATGGAACCAAACAGAGATGTTCTGTATGAGTGATACCCACGGCTGTTGGCCTTTGTCTCATCTCAAAGATTCAGATCTATAGCATCGGACTATCTCTGCTAAACATGTACCTAATGTTTACTCTTAACATTGTCCTCAGTTTTTAGAAATTGGACGTCAAGAAATACAAATGACAGGATGGTTCATCGTGGCAGAGGAGGAGGCAGAGACGTCTGTGGCCGTGCTCATCATCTTTGTTTCTGCTAAAAGCCCTACATGGCTTTGATAGGAGCCCACAGAGCAGCGAGAAAGATGAGACAACGAGTGAATTAATTGGAAGTCGTCTCTCCACTAGCGTCCTTTATCATAATGATGCTTCTTCAACAAGAAGGCACTCCATTCAATTAAACCCTCCAGTGAGCATGGAAAAAGAAAGAACAAACACAGATTAAGAACATAATTAGCTGAGTAATTTCAGCACAGCCAATAATGATTGTGTAGAGAGCAGAGGAAACTGTTCAACAACATGTGAGGTCAAAGACAAAATAGCACATCCTGCATTAACCCTAAAGGCATTTTACTTGTATTTCTGTTTTATGAGGACAACAGCCAAAACACCTGTATGTACCAATTCCAGACAACCAAAGAAGACAACTATGCTATGTTGTTTTGTCACTTACCACACAACTCTCAATGACATTTTGAATGTATTATAATGTAACAAGCATTTTTGTTTCTATAGCAACCATTTACAAAGTCACATCCTCTTCCTCTTCTGAAAAAGGCTCTGGCACACCCCTTTTTGAGCCCTGCCCTCTCTCTAGCAGTGCACCAATTTTATCTAGTGACATAATTTTCCCCACAGAACTTTGCATCTTTGGTCCTCTTCTGCAGCACTGCAGCATTTTGTGAACCCTCGAGCCGAATCTTCGCTGATCGATCACAGGAGAATGGATCGATCTGCAATTTAGCTAATTACTTATCATTGTGTGGATTATGTTGGTGCACATATTGAAGGGGAAAAATAAATTTAAAAATCAGCAGCTTGGACTGCTGCTTTAACAGTATGTGGGATTAGGGTGCTATCGTTTACTAAGCACTGTTCAAAATATAATAACCCCTGTCTTTTAGAGATAAATTCATGAATGTGTTATTAATGAACACAAACGATAGCACATATAACACTTTAGGTGTATCTACCCCTTAGATGCAGAAGACTTTGATAAGCGTTTTTATTTTATCAGTTATACAGTAGTTATAGCCCCTGCTACAAATGTGTTTATACTGTGAGCAATAAACAAAGAAGTCCAGAGCAACATCCAATGTGACAAAAATACACAGTGAAATACCTATATATCTCTTGAAAAAAGGGTAATTAACCCTTTGGACAAAGTGTATAAGCCTGCGAGCCACTTTAAAGGCATGACCATAATATTGCAGGTCATGTGGCTCGAAAGTGGCTCGCAGGCTTATACGCTTTGGCCAAAGGGTTAACTAAATGACCCTATTTTCAAGAGACATATCGGTATTTCACTGTGTATTTTTGTCACATTGGATGTTGCTCTGGACTTCTTTGTTTCTTGTTTTATACAATTAGCCACGCCCAGTAGCACTCCTTATGACACTTATTCACATATATATTCTGTGGTAATTGCAGGGGGTTTCTGAGAGCTTGTTGGGTATCTGTGTATACTGTGAGCAATGCAGAGTTGGTCTGCTTCCCCTATCACATGGTGTGATGAGTAATGGGAGATGCTGTGCCTGGTCTGCTGGCAACACATGACAGAAGATTTGGGCTTGGATGGCAGGAAGACCTGCTGTATTGGAACGTTGGAGCAGGCTGTCCGTTTGAAAGACACAAAAAAAAAGTCCAACTTCTATTCTAATACAGAGAACCAGAGAGACAGCTAGTGACAGTCTGAGACGAGACAGATATAAGTAGTGCCATTCTGAGACCAGACACAGAGACAGTCCAGGTGACAGTGAAAAAGTTTTAAGAGACACATTATCACTCACACATGGAGAGCGAAAGTGAGTTATGAGAAGAACCCACAGCAAGAAAGATCCAGATACTTGCCAGACTGTTAATGCGCCACTGGTAACAGGCAGCCGAGAGGCCCTTCCATGCAATTTCAAGTATCCTTTGTGTACTACACACACCTCACATATGTTTCACCCTTAACAGGCCTGCAACGCGAATACACACCATCTAAAAAATAAGAGCTCCAGTGCCGTGCCAGCATTAATATGGACCTATTTGTCTGCTACATTGAACGCTGGGACTATACAATGGACAATAGAGCAGTGGCATTACTTATTGTGTAATGTATACTGTACATATTGTGTTACGTAAATTGTGGTTAATCTAAGGGTGAGGATCGCCGGGTTGAGGGTGCCAATGGGCTATAAAGCACCAGTAAATATATACACAGGTCTTGTCTGGTTGTCTGTTTGGTCTGACTATGGTGTGCGAAGGGAGAGTGGACGTTATAAGAGGGGTTACATAGTTCTGGGATTTTAAAGCCTCCAAACTTAGAAGTTCAACATAAACAAATTAAATGACATCTTCATACATTTATATAATGTATGTATTTTTGCTCATCACTTTCTCAATGCAATCTTTCTTGTTCCTGGCTTGATATACTGTACTGTAGGCTGTTATTCCAATTTACTGTCACATTATATCAGGGGCTGGCTTGCAAAATTTGGCCCGGGGGGCAAGCCCAACAAACCGGACCAAGAATCAGACAGCCTACACACCATACACAGACACACGCACCCCAGATACATGCATCATACACAGAGCACACACCCCAGATACATGGATCATACACAGACGCATGCACACCAGGTACACGCACCATGCACAGAAGCACGCACACCAGGTACACGCATCATACACCGACACACGCATCATGCACAGAAGCACACACACCAGATACACGCACCATACACAGAAGCACCCACACTGGAATAACTACCCCCTTCACCCACCCCCTCTATCCCCAATAAAACAGGTGCTCTGGTTTAACCTCTTCATTACCTTAGCAGCTATGGGGTGCCAGTATCACCCTGCATTGTTTATATTTGATAACCAACAAGATTCAGTCTAGTGCCCCATCAATTCAGACAGGGATTGGAGTGTAGTAACATCGTGAATATGCATCTAGATATACAGATTCAGTATAGTAGTATAAACACTGCTGTCAGAATCACTCTACTCTTTCCTAAATCTGTCTCAGCGTCTCCCCTGCTGAAATCACTCTCCTGGCTTCCTATCAAATCCCGCATCTCGCACTCAATTCTCCTCCTCATTTTTAAAGCTTTACACTCTTCTGCCCCACCTTATATTTCAGCCCTAATTTATCGCTATGCACCATCCCGACTCTTGCATTCTGCTCAAGGATGTCTTCTCTCTACCCCCTTTTGTATCAAAAGCCCTCTCCCGCCTTAAACCTTTCTCACTGACTGCCCCACACCTCTGGAATGCTCTTCCCCTCAATACCCAACTAGCACCCTCTCTATCCACCTTAAGACACACTTGCTTAAAGAAGCATATAAGTAGCACCGTGGCTATTACTATACACCCGATACATAAAGCTTGGCCCCCTGCAGACGCACTTACCAGAACGCCCTCCTACTGTCTGTACGTTCTTCCTACCTACCAATTAGATTGTAAGCTCTTTGGGACAGGGACTCCTCTTCCGAAATGTTAATTTTATGTCTGAAGCACTTATTCCCATCATCTGTTATTTGTATTTTTTGTTATTTATATGATTGTCACGTGTATTACTACTGCAAAGCGCTATGTACATTAATGGAGCTATATAAATAAAGACATACATACATAGACAAGTTTCGCTGTATTAAGGTGATGAATCAATAATGCAGATTCAGTAAAACGGTCATGGGTAAAGCCAAGGTCAAAGTTCAAATGAGCCAATGGGCAACTTGTTAGTGGGCAAGGCTGGAAAACATGCAGCACCTTATGTACTTATGTATATTTTAATATTTAACATCCCAAGACAGCTTCCAGTCCATTCACTTGAAAGTGTTTTGTAGCATAGCACCATTTACAAAATATGGGTCAGCATGGGAACAAACAAAAGCACTATTTGGGGATGAAAAAGTGTATCCAGTTGTTTAGTTCATCTGTGAATATTTGTTTCTTGTCGCGACGGCATTTCAGGTTATCAGGTTATGCACCGAGTGCCACCACACAATATTTTTTGTGCCTTTCCTTGTTCAACAAATTCTTACATTTCAAATGTGGGACATTAATGATTGATTTCAGTAACTATGACTAATTTGACTGTATTCTCAATGAAACGGACAATGGACAACAAGACCAATAGAATTAATATGAATTTAAATATGAATTTACTGATCAATGCATTTAATGTACGAATGGAACTGACCCAGCTATCTTGCACAGCCATCTGATGAGTTTATCATGATAATGACATAGGGAATACTGGGACCATATTTGATTGCCTAGAACTGACAGGTTCAGTATTTTTATTTCATCTCAACTTACATCTTAAGAGCATACTGTAAATGGAGGACTTGTTAGAAACATGTTTAAATATCCTATTTTTGTATGATGGAGTATATACTCATGCTAATAATTGGTTAAGGGCTATTTGGGATGTCGGGTACCGTTTCACTCATCATCATCCCTTCATTGTAATCATCTCATGCCAATGGGCAATTATTAGAAACTTATCCTACTCCTTGCAATTTTCACTGTTTCTGCTGATCTTTTCTCATGTTAATACTTCTGTGCGGGGCACAGAGTCAGATGAATTCTTAGCAACTGGATCTTAATGATGCACCTGTAAAAACGGTGAGCATTCATCTCTGTTCATTGTTTGCTATTAAAATGTAAATCATGGTCACCATTATGTATCAGTGTAGTTCATGTTTGGTTCTTTCTTTCTCTTCCTCTCTTGATATACCTCCTCATTCTGTCTCTAACCTCGCCTCCTCCACTCTCGAACATTATTCCCATTCCTCTCTTCCACTCTCGGTTTGCCTCTCTATCTCCTGGTTTTTACATCTGTACATTTCAGTTTGTCTCCCACATAATGAGAAAAAAATGCATTGTCTACATATCATTTTGAGATATTTTACATACATATAGACATGTGCAAATGTATATCATATATACTGTATATGGCTTTTTTTCAGGGGGAACGCAGTTCCTGTACCTTTTTGAAGTGAAACTTCCTTAGTGGCACCTCATTCGTAATGGGGCAAAAATGGATTGTGGAGACAGAAATGAAACGGATGTGACGTCAGTGCTGGCAGTTGAGGCCGGGCTGTGTTCTGGCTCAGCCCGACCCCAACACTGACATCACACCCGCTCCACAAATCAGATGCGGCGGCGGTGGCGATAGCCACCGGCGCCGCTCCTAATGGCCACCACACCCCCCACACAGCCGCTGACATGCGGCGGCGGCGGCGATAGCCACTGCCGCCGCATCCCCCACACAGCCGCTGACATGCGGCGGCGCCGCTCTCCCTCACCCGCTCCTCCACACCGGCAGCCGTCCTCCTCAACGCATGCGCAGAGGCTCTGTCCATATCCATATTGTGGATGGCAGGTTTCGTGTGTGTGTGGT
Source organism: Ascaphus truei (assembly GCF_040206685.1). NCBI lineage: Eukaryota > Metazoa > Chordata > Amphibia > Anura > Ascaphidae > Ascaphus > Ascaphus truei. The sequence goes on along the minus strand of NC_134488.1, from coordinate 105,218,853 downwards.
GTGGTTGGCAGAGGGCGCTGCTGCGAGGCAACCGGTGATTCGCTGTCACGCAGGGGGGTGGGGGGGGAGGAGAGACTCAGGCAGAGCTGCCGTGGGTCCGCAGCTCTGCCTGTCTGTGAGGGGAGTAGGAGAGTCTCAGGCAGAGCCGCCGCGGGTCCGCAGCTCTGCCTGTCTGTGAGGGGGGGGAGTCAGGAGAGAGGGGGCAGGACACAGAAAGAGAGACACACATACACTGACAGACACACACACATACATATACACACACACACTGACTGACACACATACACACACACACTGACTGACTGACACACACACACACACACACACACACACACACACGTACACACACTGACTGACACACATGCACACACACTGACACACATACACACACACTGACTGACACACATAGACACACACACACACACTGACTGACACACATACACACACACACTGAATGACACACATACACACACACACTGACTGACACACATACACACACTGACTGACACACACACATACACACACACACACACACACTGACTGACACACATACACACACACTGACTGACACATACACATACACACACTGACTGACACACACACTAACTGACACACATACGCACACACACACGCACATGCACACTGACACACATATGCACGCACACTGACTGACACACATACACTCACTGACTGACACACATACACTCACTGACTGACACACATACACTCACTGACTGACACACATACACACACTGACCGACACAGAGATACATTCACACAACACAGAGAGAGAGACATACACTGACACACACACACATTGACTGACACACACACACACACACACACTGACTGACACACACACACACTGACTGACACACATGCAAACACTGACTGACACACATGCACACACTGACTGACACACATGCACTGACTGACACACACACTGACTGACACACACACACACACACACTGACTGATACGCACGCACACTGACACACATACACACACTGACCGACACAGAGAGACATTCACACAACACAGAGAAAGACATACTGACTGACACACACACTCACACACTGACTGACACACACACACACACACATTGACTGACACACTGACTGACACACATGCACACACTGACTGACACACATGCACACACTGACTGACACACATGCACACACTGACTGACACACATGAACACACTGACTGACACACATGAACACACTGACTGACACACATACACACACTGACTGACACACATACACACACTGACTGACACACATACACACACTGACTGACACACATACATAATCTCTGACTGACACACATACATACACAAACATACATACATGCTCTCTGACACAAATACATACTCTCTGACTGACACACATACATACTCTCTGACTGACACACATACATAGTCACTGACTGACACATACACTGACTGACACATACACTGACTGACACATGTGTGCCGAGCACGCGCGTTATAAGTCAATTTCTGTGACAAAAGTCAAAGAAGTTTCACTTACTATGCGCGTGCACAGCACACACAGCTTTTTTTTTCATAGACCACGTGGTATATTTCTGGCATTATTGTTATAATCTAAATAAAATGAATTTTTCCTGTTCACCATGGCAGTGGGCACGTAGGGTTAACTCTATCCTAGGCTCAGTAGGACAGGAGTTTGTTATTTTTTAATAGGACTCACCGGACTATAGCTATTGCAGTTAAGCCACAGAGTCTCAGCCTCTCTTCCCCTGAAGCTCTGTTCAACGTACCGTGGATGGTAGAAAGACGGAGGCCCGTGTGACCGGGAAGACTTAGCCAATTCAAAGCAGCATGGACACAATCAATAAAAGAGAGGTGGGTACTACCGATCCTTTCTTTTGGGTACCACCTGCAGTTCAAGAACAATCCAAGAAGGGATATATTCTTAAAGACAACATATGCACAGACAAAACCGAAAATAAACCAAATTAGTTTTATCCTGAAGGAGTTATTACAGGCCAACGTAATAACAAAGGTTCCTCAAAGACAGAGGAGAAAAGGGATCTAGTCCCAGATCTTTTTGGTGGAAAAAGCATCAGGGGGTTGCAGAGCAGTGTTGGATCTAAGAACCGTAAATACCTACTTACAGGTAAGAAAGCTTCACTATATATCATCATCATCCAAGAAGTAAAACCAAACGATTGGATGATATCAATAGATCTAAAAGATGCCTATTTACACATCCCTATAGCAAAGAGACATCAAAAATGTAGGTTGAGCCAGATCTTCCCCGGGACCCCAGATTTGTGCTGGAGGGGATGCGGACAAAGAGGAGATATGGCTCACATCTGGTGGAATTGTCCAAAGATTCAGGTGTTCTGGGTCATGATCAAATCATTAATCCGAGAATACCTGGGGGTGGAGGTTGAGATGGACCCGCTGACCATGGTGCTGGCTAAACCAATTGACGAGCTAGAGACGGCAGAAAACAAAATGACAATACACGTACTCACGGCAGCTCGCTGTTGTGTGGCAGCTGCCTGGAAAAAAATAAATCCACCATCCAAACAGACAATACTACGAAGACTCCGCGAAATAAAGTCAATGGAGCTCCTTACAGCAAAACTAACCCAAAAAATGGACAAGTTCCATAAGACATGGGAAATATGGCCAGGTGTGTAACAGACTACTATGAAAGCTATCGGAAAAAACTAAGGGGCCAATTGGGCTGGTCCCCCCCTTCCCCCCCTTCTCCCCTCCCTTTCTCTCCCTCCCCAACTCTACTTTCCTCCCTGAAAATGTGCATATAAGGGGGGACTCCATTTTGATTGCTGGATAACCATTTTTCTATAACTATTCTGTACTAACATTTAAGTCTCAGGAACTAACCACATGCTATATGCCATACGTAATTGTGCTGTCCAGGCAGGTCTGAGAAAATGACCTGACCTATCACCCACTTATCACTAGCTGAACTGTATTTGTTCAGACTTATTTTTTGCCCTGTAGAAACAGGAACTTCTTCCCAGCCATATTGAGCATGAGTTACACAAGAATGCATTACTCAACATACTGTCCTAAAGACTGACATTTCCTTTAACTGCCTCCACGTTCGGTATTAAGGCCCCTTCCCAGACTATAAACTGTCTATGCTGTCTAACTGTTATTTTGCTGAGATAGACAGACTGTAAATTAAAAGAGGAAGTATGTTCTCATATGTGTGTTTTTTCTATGCTCAAGTTTGCTATATAAACTGGCTGTATACCCTTCAATAAACAGGAGAACAGTTTTTGACAAAGCTTCACTGTCTGACTCAATTACTGCTTTCCTCCGAGCCCGTCCACCATTTTGTTTTCCCAGATCATCAGTGCTTTAAGAGTGGGCTAAATCCTCCGGAGGTTGAAAGTCATCACGAGTCGGCAGACGGTGTATTTTCACGCTAAGACGTTGGAGAATACAAGGGCACATTTTCACTCCCCCTCTCCTTTCACCCCTCTCTCTCCCCCTATCTTTTCTTTTTTCTTCCCTGACAATAAAAGATGCACACAAAGAAGCGGCCGCTTCCATTTTAATGTACCTAATGGGGGAGTATGTGAATAGGCAATACTCAACACAACTAGTCACATATTTAACTTGAACAGGTACAATGATTCCTGAATATTTACTCTGTTGTACATGACAGTTAGTACTCCTCCAATGTTTGTATAACGAAATGTATGAAATGTGTGTATTTTGTGAAAAACAATAAAAAAAATTGAAACAAAAAAAAAAGGATGACATGACAGATAGATAAGGAAACTCTATGAAAAGTGTCTTTGATTAGGTTGTCCCTCTTTAAAAGTCTATATAAATGTGCTTTTGTCAAATGATATATACATTGGACCACTTTAGCATTCTGTATCTTCTGCATTATGTCTGTGTACTGTTGATATTAAAAATTAATAACACTGTAGTCATCAAAAACAAAAAAAAAGGCTCAGATTTGCAATAAATCAGGAACATTACCAATATACGGTGCTGCCGTTTGGACTAGCAACATCTCCCAGAATGTTTACAAAGGTGTTAGCCCCAATGAAAGCAGAATTAAGAAAAAGGGGCATGGAGATTTATCCATATCTATATGATATTCTGATAAAATCACAAAAACAAGAAAAACTGCTACAAGACAGAAACATTGTCGTGTCACTTCTAGAACAGCATGGCTGGATCATAAATATCGACAAAAGTCAACTAATACCAACACAGTCTTTAAAATTCTTGGGAGTAGAATTTCACACGGCAGGAGGAGAGGTGCGATTACTATACTCAAGGATCCAAGACATTGGACTCCAGACAAGAACGCTCAGAACAGCGAACATCTCTTCAGCAGCAGACTGCATGAGACTCCTAGGAAAATTTGCTTCAACGTTAAATGTAGTAAAATGGGCAGGTCTACACATGAGACCATTACAACAACATTTCTTACAGCAGTGGAGCGGAGATCCCAAGGATGTAAAAAAAAAATATACATATACCCACACACTGTAATGCTGTGCTCACCACAAACAAGGCGGGACCCCAGTGCTGAGGTGGGAATGGGTATGAACGCTGCTCACAGCCCTGTGGGCACGTCTGGAGAGTGGATGATTGAGATAGCCGGGTCAGGAATGGAGAGGCAAGGGTGGTCTTGATACTTGTCGAGGTCGGGATCGGAGATAATAGAATAGTCGAGGTCCAGGTGCCATGGTCAGGGTTGGAGAGATACGGAGGGTCAGAGGTAAGCCGGGGTCAGTAAGCCAGAGATACGGAATCCAAGAGACAAGCCGGGTTGGTACACTGAGAAGAACAAGGTGAGGCAAGGCTAAGCTAGGAACACCAGGAGTGGTGATACACAACGTAACACGAACTATGCTCAGCCAAAGTGCCAGTGGCACAGCTGAGCATAAATAGAGAGATGGACCAATGAGAGAGAGGGGAGCGGAGCGGAGGTGTGCCCCTACGGAGGCAGGGATAGGTGGAAAGGTGCAGGAGACAGGTGAGGATGGTAGTAGGCAGATGAGCAGCTGGAGCGCGTTGCACGCACATCACGTGTGCACAGCACGCGACACTGACGCGCGGCGCAGTCGGGACCAGTTCCCGCTGCGTCCGCCGATGCTATTCGCGTGCATGCGCGCCATGCGGTCCGTGGCTCTGCGCGAGGAGGCAGGTAAGGAAGGAGCGTGCCGTATGGGGACGCGATCCCTGATTCCTTACACACACAAAGAATGAACTAAGATAGTGGGAAAATGCCCAAAACCTATTAAAGGGACATCCATTACACCAGATACAATGGGTAACGATCACCGCAGATGTAAGCAGCGCAGGTTGGGGAGCCCAGATGGGAGACCTACTGGTACAAGGTACTAGGACAACCAAAGAACAGCAGTTACCATCAAACCTGCTGGAACTCAAGGCAGTGCAGAAAGCACTGGAAGCATTCCAAAGCCAAATAAAGGATGGAAATATACAAATAAAGTCAGATAACAGGGCTGTGGTAAAATATATAGCCTAGCAAGGAGGAACAAGAAGCAAAAGACTGATGAAACTAACATCAGAGATTCTATCATGGGCAGAAGGCTATGTTACAGATACTAATTTATAAGTGTCAATGTTGAAATAGTAACGATTATTAAAGGAAATGATACACATCCAGAGCCAACCCTAATAAAGGCACAGAGGTTATTTTACATGGAACCTAAGGCCGCGTTCACACAGCGGGCTTCGCGACGCTGCGTGCGCGCCTCCATCTGCTTGGCGATGTGTGATCATCCCCAGCAGACGGAATGATCCGACATGCGGGGGGCGGCGCAGTGTCACGGGCGCAGAGTGGCGTGTGTGTGTATACGTGTGTACACAGAGAGGGGGGGTCCGCACTGAGAGAGGGGGGGTCCGCACTGAGAGAGGGGGGGTCCGCATTGAGAGAGGGGGGGTCCGCATTGAGAGAGTGGGGGTCCGCATTGAGAGAGGGGGGGTCCGCACTGAGAGAGGGGGGGTCCGCACTGAGAGAGGGGGGGTCCGCACTGAGAGAGGGGGAGTCTGCACTGAGAGGGGGGGTCCGCACTGAGAGAGGGGGGGTGCGCACAGAGAGAGGGGGGGTCCGCACAGACAGGGGGAGGGGTCCACACTGAGAGAGGGGGGGTCCGCACAGAGAAGGGGGGTCCGTACAGAGAGGGGGGGTCCGTACAGAGAGAGGGGGAGGGGTCCGCACTGAGAGAGGGGGGGTCCGCACTGAGAGAGGGGGAGTTTGCACTGAGAGTGGGGGGTCCGCACAGAGAGAGGGGGGTCCACACAGAGAGAGGGGGGGTCCGCACAGAGAGAGGGGGGTCCACACAGAGAGAAGGGGTCCGCACAGAGAGAGGGGGGTCCACACAGAGAGAAGGGGGTCCGCACTGAGAGAGGGGGGTTCGCACTGAGAGAGGGGGGGTCACCCCCCATCCCCACTGCTGAGTCTCTGGTCAATTTCAGCCGCCAATCAATGTAAACGTCTGGACATTGATTGGCTGCTGAAACTGACGTCACACTGCTTCAGCCGGAGATCACAGATAGAAAAAACTCCCGCGACTGCAGCAGCGTTGACGCTGCACTTTGCAGCCAATGGTAGTTTCAATACTGAACACTACCATTGGCCACCAGGAGTCCGTCACGAACGCGCGCGCACGTCGTGTAGCGCGCTGTGTGAGCGGTGCCTAATAAGTGAACAACGAATAAACAATCAAGAAGGAGAGGGGGAGGGGGTAGAGGGAAAACAAAGGGAACAATACAGAGTGTAAAAACAAAAGGGGGGAGGGGGAAAAAAATAGAACAACGTATAACACATGTTAAGGTCAAGGTATTGAAATATAGGGGGGGAAACGTATCGGGGACTACAGCAACCCTTCTTCAGGCCTGTTCCCACGGACTGGGATAGTCTGTGGTACTTCCCTAAATAATATACCTCCACCCAACACACCTCTCAAAGTAAATAACAAAAGGCTTTTAAACAAGCCTATGACAGCTGCACCCTAGTGCTAATTAGTCAGAATGGCCTCATTGTCAGGAGAATACAGAGATACCTGAGATTAAACCTTAATGAGCTGACCCTAGTACTATATTATAAGGAGAGAATAACTCTCTTCAAATGGAGCAGCACACTGCACATATAGACACGACACAGAAAATCCTAGAGTAAACTGCAATACATCTGTGAGAAAAGCAAATTGGTAATCCGAATACTTTTCAATGTGCTGCTTGTCAGCAGTTCTCCTGCACTCTCTGCGAGAGTACATTATGATTTATACATTTATGAAGTATTACAGATTGGACATTCAGGCTTCAGCTGACGCATGCTTTGGTCGAAAAGTGCTACAGTCTAATCAAATGAAGTGGAAGACTGTAATAAATAAAATGGTTGAAACTGATATTGGCATTTGGGTTTTGATTTGCCTCCCTTAATAATACCGCTGGGGTATTTCCCTACGGTGCCCACTGCCAGGGGGAACAGGAAAGGAGAAAATGTAACCAACTTATCGTCATTTTCTTTTCCTGGAACCATGGCAGTGGGCACATAGTCACCCTCCCTATGTATTTTTCAGCTATGGGACAATCCAAAGACTAACTGCAGGGAGTGGGAGCCTACCTGCAAGAATTCAATTTCCTGTCCAACTCAGCTGAGGGTAGAGTTAACCCTACGGTGCCCACTGCCATGGTTCCAGGAAAAGAAAATTACGGTAAGTTGGTTACATTTTCTCCTTTCTAGGTTTCATCAAACAATTTGAATGTTATTATTATTATTATTATTTACAAAAAAAACTAACAGATTCAAAATGATTTTTTTTTAATGTACTGTAGATAAATGTGTATATTACTGCACATTTCCAATTTCCAAGTATAATTCCCGGTCCGCCCGTCCCATCCTCACGTCAACGTTCCCTTGCCTTTTTTTTTCTTCTAGAAAACCGTTAAATACAGAATGTGTACATATGCCCACATATTGATTCTGTACGTGTAAATACCGTATATATCTATTTCTATAAATAGATGATAGAGATATAACTCTGTGCCCAGGACATACTTGAAAACGAGAGGAAACGCTCAATGTATTACTTCCTGGTAAAAAAAATTATAAAAAAATAAATAAATATACAGTAGCTTTAACATTTTTTAGATAAAATGTGATTCTTCCATTGAGCATTTTACAGTCATTTTCAAGCAGCAAAACATGTCGTATGTTTTTTTTTTAAATAAATCAGTTTTGAAGTATTAGATATTACTTAGTGCATTTTTTTTATTATTAGTCAACTCTTAATGCCATTTAGGAGTTTTATAGCATCCTTTGATTTTTTTATAGCAGGTTTTAACCCATCTACCAAGTAGTGCAAGATCTTTGTAACACTTTCCTGTTTGCAATAATTTATTGTCAAAATTCCCAGCAGTTTGAGCTGTAAACAGTAACAATAGATAATGTTACCTTAGTAATATAAGGATACATTGAGTTACATTGACTGAAGCAGCCATTATGTTAGTAACATTATAAGGATTTTTACAGATGTATACCCTGGGGACCTGACCCCCTTCACCCACCCCCTCTACCCCCAACAAACTGGGTACTTCTAATTAACACCTTCATAACCTTTAGCAGCTAGCCACTGAGGTAAAGAAGCTACTTTAATTTTATTTTAATTACTTAGTATTGAAGAAGGGGATCTCCGGAGCCGATTTCCCGGGATCCAAGATTAGAGATTTTACAGCTCCTCCTCCCCCCTCCGCCCCCGTGTCGGAGGTCTTCCTCATCAGCCCCCTCCTCTATTTCCCCCCTGCCGGTCCTCTCCTTGTCGCTGGGCCCCTCAGCTCTCCCCAGCTGCGGGTCTCCCTCCTGAGTCATTTATGATGGTGTGTGCCGGAAGCTTAGCCCATCCGGCGCATTCCGGCACGACGATGTCAGAGAAGCCCAGCGCACCGAGGTCAAAGAGAGAGACAGGGAGAGTGAGGGAGAGGCCGGCCCGCAGCTGGGGAAAGCCAGGACCCAGCGGCAATGACCTCTGGCCGAGCCCCACTTCCAGCACCAGTCGGCCGGGCCCCCCACAGCCACCAGGCCCTGGATACTTGTCCCGGCTCTCCCTCCCTGTCGGCGGCCCTGCGTAATATGAATTAAAATAAAATAAAAACAGCACGATTGCCTGTTAGAGCTGTGCAGGAAGAGGGACCAATTCCTTCTGCTCTCACTGCTCAGCTCTTCCAGACTGGCGGCGGCGGCCCTGTAGGATTATCACAGCGGGAGTCCCATTCAGAAGCAAAGACCCCGGCTGTGTTAATCCTGATGGGCAATTGGTCTGTCCGTGGGGAAGCCGCAATCTGGCCGTGGCAGGCTGCATTTCACTTGCAATTTCCTTGAGGAAAACTGCCTAATAAAGCTGAATGTATCTGTATGACAGGAGCACCAAACGTTTGCCACCTTAGGTAAGAATGTAGAATTATACATTGCCACTTGCTTTACATATACAAAAAAGGGTATGTAGCACTGCTGCTTTCAAACCATTTTTTTTTTTATGATTTAGTGGATTCCAGATACATAAACTTGAGAGGAAAGAAAGAAGATCCGGCGCCACTGCAAGTGACAAGCATCCAAGCTACTTCCGGGTAAGTTGAAAAAACTTTATTGGCACATTACACACACAAGGCTACACCACGATCTCCCCCTTACCCGGAAGTAGCTTGGATGCTTGTCACTTGCAGTGGCGCCGGATCTTCTTTCTTTCCATTCATCTTCTCAGAAGGCTGCACACAGGATACCGGAGAGCAGAGGAGAGCAGAGGAGAGCAGGACCCAGATCGGAGAGTCTTCATAGGTAAGGGATTTCCCTCCCAGCACCGATTTTTCTAGAGGTCCCCTACTGCACCCTCATTCTCCATCCTTAGTGACTACCCTGACACCTACGGGTGCTTAGACCAACCACCGGAGTGCAGGACAGTCTCACTCTTTTCAACATGGACTTGAGAATCTGTTCCTCACAAGAACACAAATGCACATATTTTATTTTAAAATACAGCTGTGATATTATTAGACTCTCCCCAGCTTACTTGCATAATATAAATGGAATTAAACCACCCCAGTGTACATCTGCGTTGCCCCAAAGGTGGACAGCCTGATTGGGCTCCCCAAGAGATGCTCCCCTCTGCACAGGACCAGCGTGCTAAGGGTTAACATTTGCTTGTGCTACAGTATGTGGAACGTCAACCCCACCCAATGGAATGTTAATGAGCCAAGAGGACAAAAATAACTTTTTGTTCACAGCTGCATTGAAAATCAATCACCCCAGTGTACATCTTCATTGCCCCAAAGGCGGGCAGCCTTTGGCACAGCCAAAGGGTGTGAGCCGTTTGCTGCCGTTCACTGATGTTTGGTGATGCTAAAGTGATGTTAAAGCTGCTCTATTTCAATTGGAAAATCACAATCCCTTTATCCCCTGTACCCAATTTTCCAACTCTATCTGTCCATGAAATGCCTGTGAATTGACTGTGTAACCTCTGTTCTTTTAATGTAACCATGTATTGTTATAACTCTGTGCCCAGGACATACTTGAAAACGAGAGTTAACTCTCAATGTATTACTTCCTGGTAAAACATTTTTTATAAATAAATAAAATACATTTTAAAAATCCAATGAATTAGTAATGTTTTCTTTTGGTTCTACACTATATATATATATATATATATATATATATATATATATATATATATATATATATATATATTTGTTATTATTTTTTTGTGTACAAGCCAGATTGACTAAATGGTAAGTAATTCGGCCATACAGTTTCAACAATACAGTGTGTAGTAAATCAGGCCTCATGTTGTGGAAGGTAATAAGATATCCAATGGATAACAACATAACAGGCTTAATATGTGTAAGAAAAGATTACAAGAGTAGCATTGATAGTAAATGAAGGGCACTTCCCTTTATTATGATTGTAAAGATTCCCAAATGTGTACTTCCCCAGAACAATTTGCCTCTAATTCTTAACCATTTCAATGAGGGGCTGGGCTGCAACTGATGTCCATTCTGCTGGCTCCTTCTCCAGGGAAAATATTTGTTTAGCGGTTCCAATTTCTGCAAAACTAATTAAATTATCATTAGGAAAACAAGAAAGGAGGTATTTTTCTTTGGTCGCACTCATACTCTGCTTGGGCTTCCATTTGGAAATAGGACATGTGTGATAATAAGTGCTATTCTGCAATGCGAGGACAAAAAGGTTGATGGCAACTGTGAAAAGAGCCAGGTCTCAGGTGGTAAAGTACCTTGGATTAATGGAGCTGTACTTCCCTAGCTCTACAAACCTTCAGCACTGCTGGCGGCTTCTTTATCCCTCTCCATTCACACTGAGACTTGACAATAAAGTGTTAGGGAGACACATTTGGCCAGCACAAGGTGGATTTACGCATTGTGCATGTTACCTGTTTGGTAGGGGTTAAGATGTGTCTTTAGATACATATAGATTACCTTCCTAACCTATTCTTCTTGCTACTTCAGTAGAATAAACTCATTACATCAGTCAGTTAGTTAAAAATCCTAGTTAAGTATGAGCCCCAGCACCTGGTACCGCTGACTGAAGAAAGGGATCCATCTGGTCCCACGCCGTCAGCGATGGCGTTTGCCTCTACGTGGAGTGGTATCCAGCTGGAGGGTCCCATTTTATTAGTCTCTGCCCTGCGGTGGTGGTCTGAACTCAAACCACAGGCTTCAAGTCTCTGCACGGAATCTGCTGTGTCCCTGACACTATTCAACTACAGGGGCAGTGTCCCAATCTGATGGGCTGGTCCCTGTAGCAACCACAATCAATGTGGGAGTTGGGGCCTAGCTGGGGCCTATAAAGGGGGTCTCTGGCCTAGCTCAGGGGCCACTGACACCCTGACCACACCCTCACCCTTCCGTGTCCCAGCTCCGACTGGCGTGATGTGCAGAGCATGCCCAATGTATATCTTTGGGAGCAGGGGATCACCGCAGCCCTATTGGCTGGTGCGCACCATGTATCCCATGTCCCAGAGACTCATGAGACATGTAGTCCCTGCCTGAACCTTCCCTTGTTGTCCGCTGCTTGCGCTTTCCAGTGCGCATGCGTGAAGCTCCTCCAATTGCCGGCGCAACTCGGGGCATTATGCTCATGTGCTAAACGAAATGCGTATGTGTGCGCACACACATGGGAGCTGCCGCAGACCTCGGGCAACTCGCTCGCCATCCTGAGCAACTGTCAATCAGCCTGCAGCTCCTTGACCTCTCCCCGCACTCTCCCCAGCCTAAGCTGCTGGTCGCAGCCACAGCGAGAGGTAAGGGGATAAAGGGGGACCCAGAGGGGACCTGGCCACATTCTCCCCCTGGTGAAAGAACCAACGACCCCGCTTGAGAACGACATAACTATAAACATAAGTTATATAATAAAAATTCAACTTAAAGCTGCAGTTTGTGCAATATCCTGCATGTTTGTTTTTTTAATAAATCAGTTCTGTAGTAAGAAAAAATACTTTTAGCATTTTCTGTTTAAAAAAAAAACAACTTTGAAAGACCAATTTTCTTGTATTCTATTTTAACAAGCATGCTTGTTCCTATAGCAACGATTTACATTCCCATATTTAAAGATGTCGCCAAACTTTGCCAATCAATAGACGGAGAACGAATTGACCGGTAGCTATGCAGTTTTTTTAGGTAAGTAGAGATTGCCCACATGAAACTATAGAAGTAAAAAAAAAAAAAATGGGAGCCTGAACTGCAGCTTTAACACGGCAATGGCTTTAAATCAGATTGTACATTTCAGTAAACATGACAATCACAGATCGTATCTTACTCCGAGACCACTGCTGAGATTCGTAGTGGGGTGCCCCTAACGAATCATAGGCTACCTGGTTGGGAGGATGCCTCACTCGTTGGCTTCTGCGAAGCTCTTCCTCAACTCCCTCTGGGGAGTAGTAATCATAAGCTTGAGGCTCTGGCTCTCCAATTGGAGGTACAACAGTCTCTGAAATGTCTCTGGCGGGTATGAAACAAAGACTCCTGGGGTCCAGGGGAAGGCTCGTTGGAGCCGAGAGGGGTTCATGCGGCTAGGGCCCATTACCTGTTGCTCCTTCTGGGAGGTGCCCCTTGACTTCTGGGTGCACTATGAGAGGGTCCTTCCATAGGATCCTCGGTTGGTTTGATTACTGATTGCGAGTTCTCTTCAGATCCCTCTGGCTCACTGGTGTAGTCATTATCTCGGGATCATTATCTCCCGCTTGTGATATAGGCAGTAGGTGGTTATGGTGCCAGATCTTTATCTTGCCATCCCCGTCACGTATGCATCTGGTTGTGTGCCTCGCCCCTCCCAAAGTTGTGAAATATGTTTATGTGGTTACAGGTGAATTTGATGTTCTTAGTGAGGTCAGCGGGGCCGGGTCCCAATAATATAATGTAATCAATAAATGCTGTGGTCAATTATAAACCCATCATTTTGGTGGAGTAAGTTATTTTACTTGGCGGTGCAAAAAGGGTAAACTACAGCTGAGTTTAAATGGGTAGGGGGTGGTGGACTTGGCAAATGCTTGGTCATCTAGCTTGCGGTTCTCCTCAGCTCTTCAAGTTAGATACATCAAGTTACACACATGCAATAATACTGACACTGAAGTACAAAAAATATCAATGAAAGTGTATTGCAAACTGTATTTTCCACTGGTTCCAGGATACTAATCCCTCTATTGTTGATACTGAAGTGCTTAGGATCAAGCTTGTGGATTAAGTACACTGAAACAAATGTGGGTGTGGAAAAGAAAAACAGCAATTAGAACTGGATCTCAAGAATGACGGAGTAAAGATGGGAGAAATGATCTCAATGCTTCCACCTACACTAGACTTGAGCTCTGTGAACAAATCCAGTGATTTACATGACCTCTAATTACTGGAGGGCGAATGCTTAAGAGGGAGGACAAAACAGAGGAGGGGGTGGTTTAAAGGTCCATTTAGTACAGACCCTTTTAGTAATGACGTACCTGTAATTTTGATTTCTAGAGTTAATTGACGTGAAAGAATAATTTACTGATTTTGTTACTCAAGTGTAATTGGACTCATTTTTGTTGACAAAAATAGTTGCTTGTGTTCATAGCATTAAAGAAATACACACTGGATTTTTTGGGAGCTTAAATTAACTAACTTCTAATTTGGGGATCATACGATGCTAGGGGATTAGTTTACTCACAATTACCCCCCACTCCTGACGAAGCACGCAAGTGCGAAATGCGTAGAGGTCACGTGAGGTGGTTTAGCACTTATCCATTGGTTGGTGTCACGGACCGGGAGAGTTCAAGGTGGTTTTGCACACTAGTTCACGGTGACTGCAGTCCGGACGCTTAACTTCAACGGTTCTCACCGCCCTTCCTCCACTGATCTCCTGATCTGGTGACACCCATTACTTATTGTGCTTATTATCGTTTTTTGTTATTGTTGTATTTTCTTTGAATATTAGTGTATTTGTTGATTTTTGTTATACTACTATTTCTTTTGATTGCTGTCTTCCACATTCGTGTGGACATTTCGAATATATTAAACCACATTTTCCATCTGACCCCAGTGCGCTGCGTGCTTTTTTTTTTTCTTTTTACTCACAGTTGCCTCTTATTAGGGATGGGGGGGGGATACATTCTTAGTGCTCTTTTTAGGAAATGGGTTCATTTACCCATTTACCCATTGCAACATTGTCACAGCCCCATATTTCCCATCGGTTCCGTGGCTAGAATAGGTTAGAAACATTTCAGGCTATTTTAAGTAATAATTGGGTTAATTAATTTTTGATGACATATGGTTACCAGGTGTTTTCTGAGGAAGAGTAGACAATAAAGGTAGAGTGCATTTGCATCCCACAAATCTGCATAACATCAGAAAGATCACCCAGAAAGATAATATTCCCATTTAGGGAGTCATTCGTGATCTATTGCTGGCATTTCTTAGACATTTACATCAGGATAATGAATGAAAATCAAGATCAGCGCATGCCACTCCATAGCATAAAACCATCTTCTAATTGGTACAAGTGAAGATGGATTAAAAATTCTCACAGAGGACAATTGAAGCAATTACCAGAGAATTGTTACGTGGTGGCAGTTAGAGAGACGAATCACACGAGTTCCATGGATTCAGGTAGTGTCATGGCAAACTTTTCATGTACAGTAGTTCAGCCCCTCATGCATGATTGGGACGTTGATGATCCACCAATGCGTTCTGTCGCTATGGCTACTTTCTCAAGAGATAATGGAGCTTATGGTTGAAAGCTTATTTAAAGGCCCATGTTGTCAGGGTAACTAATTGGTGTATGATTACACTTGGCTGTTATAAATAGAATTTATAAATTTGGACTATAAATTAGACATTTCCTTATAAAATATGTGAAGAAGTTCAAATATTGGTTTTTTTAGATCTCAATTTGCTAGGGGCCAAATAATTTTTGCTATTTCTAGCTTTCTTATATATGATATATGGATGATCTAGAATTTTAGATTTAAGACTATTTCAATGTTTGCAAAGAATCTTTCTCATTTTATTAATAGATTGGTTTTATTTGGTAATAAAAAGAGGTGGTTCATCGTTGCAAATGGAATTTTCTAGTCCTATCTCTTTTTAGATGTTTCTAAAAGTGCTTTACATTGAAAGGATCTTGCTCTATTACTGTTCTAAGAGATTCTTATCATTGGCTTTATCTAGTAAGTTGTATTGGAGAATAGCAGACTATTGATCAAATTTAATATGAATCAAGCATTTACGTCATAGACAAATATATTGGTCATAAGGTATATTTCGCAGCCATCGTGGATGATGGTTGCTTGTTGATTCCAAATAGTTATTACAAGAGACCACTTTAAAAAAAAGACATCAGTATCTATATTAGTTTTCACCCACAGATAAAGTCAGATCAAGGAATTCAATATAATTAGTTTGAATATTATGAGTAAGACCCATCTCATTGTTGTTAAAGTGTTCAAACAACTACTATAAACTTGTGTGATCCCGTTTCCATATAATTATTATATCATCTATGAAATGGCCATAGAAAACCAGACTCGCCCCAATGGGATTGTTGGTCCACATATGACTTTTCTTCCAAAATTCTATAAATAGATTGGCATAACTGGGCGCCAGTGTGATCGCCATGGTCGTGCCACACAATTGTAATTAAAAAAAAAAAATTATGATTTAAAATAAATTGGATACTATACTATACTTTAAAACGAAAAAAATCTTTTCGTGGAGTAGGAATTTCATTAGGATCATCAAAAAAATGTTTTATTGCATTTATGCTCTTGGTTGTGATCTATATTTATGTAAAGGGCTTGTACATCACACGTAGCCCATAAATAGTTATCATTCCATTTTAATTCTGCAAGTAAGTTGAGAATAAGTATCTTTAATATATGACCTCAAATTTGTCCCATATTTTTGCAGGAAATTATCTAAATAAACTGCGGTAGATTTGATGTCAAAGACTCAATCCCTGATAGTTTCAGCCTCTTTGGGGGTTAACAAAAGACTTATAAACTTTAGGTAGGTGATAGAATGTAGGACATTTTTGATGTTCAATTTTTGAGTATTAGTAATTTTTGTTGATCGAAAGATTGTGTAAGAAAATTCGAAAATGCATTTTGATACTCAAAGGTTGGATCAAATTGTATAGAAACTCCTCCGGTGGGAGGCAAGGCAAAGCACAGCCGGAGAAAGAAAGAAAGTGCCAATAAAGATGTTCTAGCTTACATCAGTCCCCCGGCATTTCTTTCTCCGGCTGTGCTTTGCCTTGCCTCCCACCGGAGGAGTTTCTATATTCCTGTCTACCACAGAGCACGCCGGGCTGTTCATACAGAACTCGCTTCACCGGAGCTCGCAACCCCCGCCGGTCACGTGACCACCCGCTGTGAAGGATCGCACACAGCAGGGTAGGCGGCAGAAGAGTGGATCAAAGGGCCGCTTTCAAACGGAGATCCCAGCTGATATCCGCCGAGCTGTGACCAGAGGAGTACTGGAGGAAGGAGCGGCGAGAGGATCGTGGAGCACACGGCACTACACATGTCTATGTGAGTTTCTTTTTATCTTTAGTCTAACTGGAGCTCACTCTGAGCCAACTGCTGGAAAAGATTTATCACTAGTGTGTAGTTTGCCTGACCCCCATCCCCAGTCATACAGCGAGAAGGCTCAACAGTGTTCATTGCTTCTGAGCGCCTGAGGGGTTAACTGTTGTTCACCCATACATACCGTGGATCAAATTGTAATTTTCTTATAAAACTTACAATTAAAAGTTTTATTTAGATAATCTTGTTTTTCTTGTATACCTCCTTCTTTGTTTGCATGTCTGATAATGATGTGGATTTAATGATAATTCTCCTAATGCCTTTCCTTCACCAAAAGAAAGATAATTTTTACATTTATTCTGATGACAAAGAACTTCAAGCCATTGAATATATTTTCCTGGGAGCAAATCAGCCAACATTGCCGCTATTATTTCAGCTCTTAAGCGGAGATAAGCTATCTTTTGCCCTTTCCTAAATCATTTTGGTCCAATTATTTATTCTCCTTGCCTGACTCTGTCCCAGTCTGTCTCAGTATCTTTAAGTATGATGGGACAAATAAGGCGTTGTGACAAACTACTCCCTTTATGTAGCACTGCAGTTGGCCCAGGCTCTTCCCGACACAGTCTTCTAGGGTTTCATTTGTATAAAAGGGGAACAAACATGTGTATACACACAGGGGGCACTCAGCCCTCAACCTTCAGCGGTTTATTTTTCCATTAGTGACACTAAACATTTTAAACACTCTCACTTTAAGAAACAGAAGAAATCATAAAAAGAAACATCTACAGTACTCTTGTCAGGAGTCTAAGGCCTCGGCCAGGGTTCCCGCTGGCGTGCTGAGGCTCAGGGAAAGCAGGTGCTTTCCCTGGCCTTGCGGTTGCTTTCCCTGCGCGCCGTCAGGGGCGGGCCGGGGGCGGGCCAGTGACGTCACGGAGCTGGTTCGCCCTCATTGGGTGAATTGCTCACGTGACTGGCCCTGCGCGCCGGCAAGCGGGGAAATTTTAAATTCTGGTAAGACCTACGCTTCCTCGCGCTTGCGGAAGCGTGGGCGAGCCCCTACTAAAGCCAATCTAATTGCAGCTGCAGGGGCTCAGTGCTGAGCGGGATCGAGCGTCAGCACGGTTCAGCGAGTAAGCGCTTACCATGTCCGAGGCCTAACTCACATGCATATCCCTATCTGCAATGTTGGTTAAGCCAGTTACCAACTTTAAATAACATACAGATATGACATTGAATCCTTAACTGTCAGATGGGGACACCGTCCCAATAGATTCTCAGATGCTGCAATACATGAGGGGGCATCTACCCCGAACTGGATCCTGGGGAGTAGCAGCGTCCTCCCAGCCTCCAGGCTCAAGAGAGAGAGTGAAGCAGCCAAACTAACTGCAATATATTCCTGTTCCTCAATTAGGAGAGCAGGTGAGGGAAACCAGAACCATTGTAAAGTCTGGTATGGATTTCCTATCCACCAGCCTTAGTGACTGTGAATCTGTGAGGCGGATCACATCCACAGTGTCTGCACTTTCTTCTATAAATCAGACAGAAAGCTGCCCACTATCCTGGGACTATATCACAACCTGATGACAGGTATTCCACAAATATATTATTTATTGATGATGTTATCTCTACTACATAGGAAAACAGACATACAACTTTTAAACAGAGAAATTTCACATTTTATTTGGAGTGGAAAAAAACAAAGAATTAGTTTAACAAAGTTTAAAAGCCTAAGGGTAGAGGTTGGAGGGATGTTCTCTCCCAGATCTAGAAAATATTTAACAGCATTTGTTTGTTCAGCGTTGCAAGGGAAGGGTTTACAAGAGATAATGTCTTGACGGTGCTCCTACAGCTATAACAGCCCTGGACCAATCTGGACAATATTCCTCAGGAAAATGTTCTTGAATATATGCTGGTCAAACATTATATGAACTCGATCATTCTGGAACATCCTAATGTTATTGTTTCTGGGTGCAGAGATACCGATCTGAAATTGGCCCCCTCATTTCAGTTCAGGATTCAAAACATATACAAACCTACAGTATACAACACATATACAAAATCTAGGAAAGACGGAAATCTGGAAAGGTTTAATGCACAACTGGAGGAGAGATCTAAAATATTTCCCAACCTGGATTTTTATATTACAGTTATTTAATAGATTAAGGAAGGCAACACTGGCAGTACATTTGCATTAAAGGCATTTTACAATCCTTAATAGAGCACAGCTTCAAAAAAATAGACCTGATGTTTCATACATTGTTTCCGTGAATGTCGCAAAGTCAAACATTTCTGGAATAGACTTTATTTTGTTATCGGCAAGGTGATGTATTATGGCACGGGAGAACATCTCCAATCCTCAAGTACCCCCAACAGGTCAGGTTTTCAGAATATCCCAGCTTTAGCACAGATGGCTCAATCAGAGGCTCAGTCAAAGACTGAGCCTCTGATTGAGCCACCTGTGCTGAAGCAGGGATTGATTGAGGCACCTGTGCTGAAGCAGGGATATCCGGAAAACCTGACCTGTTGAGGGGTTTGATGACTGGAGTTGAGCACCCTTGCATTATAGATTATTGGATTACTCAGCTATCCCTCTATAGCTCAGTTATTTTCTCAAACAAACAGGTTGATTACAATGTTTCCTCTGTTGCTCGACTGCTAAAACTCTGACCCAGGCCCTCATTCTCTCCCGTCTTGATTACTGTAACCTCCTGCTGTCCGGCCTTCATACCTCTCACCTGTCTCCCCTACAGTCTATCCTAAACGCTGCTGCCAGAATCACTCTACTCTTTCCTAGATATGTCTCAGCATCTCCCCTTATGAAATCCCTCTCCTGGCTTCCGATCAAATCCCGCATCTCACACTCCATTCTTCTCCTCACTTTTAAAGCTTGACACTCTTCTGCCCCTCCTTACATCTCAGCCCTAATTTCTCGCTATGCACCATCCCGACTCTTGCGTTCTTCTCAAGGATGTCTTCTCTCTACCCCCTTTGTATCTAAAGCCCTCTCCCGCCTTAAACCTTTTTCACTGACTGCCCCACACCCATGGAATGCCCATCCCCTCAGTACCCGACTAGCACCCTCTCTATCCACCTTTAAAACCCACCTTAAGACACACTTGCTTAAAGAAGCATATGAATAGCACTGTGGCTATTCTGAACACATGATACATAAAGCTTGGCCCCCTGCAGACGAACTTACCAGAACTCCCTCCTACTGTCTCTGTACGTTCTCCCTACCTACCAATTAGACTGTAAGCTCCTCGGGGCAGGGACTCCTCTTCCTTAATGTTACTTTCATGTCTAAAGCGCTTATTCCCATGATCTGTTATTTATATTATCTGTTAATTATTTGATTACCACGTGTATTACTGCTGTGAAGCACTATGTACATTAATGGCGCTATATAAATAACGACATACAATACAATGTTTAAATAGGAGGTGTTTTATGCAGTTGACAGTTTAGTAATATACTCTAGCACAGGGTTGTGCAAAGTTTTGGCGCTGCGCCCCACTGCCACCGCTCCTCCTTTGCTCGCGCTCCCCCTCCCCTTGCTTTCCTAGAGCATCAAAAGACGCCATGGGTCATGTGACGTGAAGTCAAGTTACCCAGCGGCGTCATTTGACGCCGCATCGCCGCAGCAACGAGTCTACTGAGCCAAGGTAGGATCGAGTACAGAAGCCTCGCGCTGTCCCCGGCATTTAATTTAAATGCCTTGGGGAAGAGCGCGGGGCCTCTCTATGCGCCGCACCCCACCCAAAAAAAAAATCTTGCGGCCCCCAGTTTGCGCACCTGTTTGCGCACCCCTGTTCTAGCAAACCTTTAAATACTTGTTTTAAATTTAGTGTATAACAGGCTAATTGTCATATTCTATTAGCTTGAATTTCTGAAGATATCATGTTTGTATTTAGGTTGACAAAACATACTGTACAAATGTAGCCAGACACGGTTGCATAGAATTTACAAATGATGAGCACTCCGCTGCAGAGGTTCGGGAGAGTCTGCAGAAGAGTCATTGTGACGGTGAAGGGGTAACCAAGCCATCAATAAAGGTATTATGCCCGGCTGGTTACCTCTGAACCATATTTGTGTGTTTAGAGTGTCAGCTCTTGGACCCATGGGTTGTACATGAAATGTATGTGATTGTGCAATGATAAAGAATTTATGTGTGTTTTACCTTTCCAGGAGTGCTAACCAGTGGAGATTCCCAGACTATGAGTTTCAAGGAGGGTTTTGGGGACATATAGCCACAGACCTTTGGTCAAAATCCTCCCTTGAAAACAGTTACGCCAAGTTCCTTGCTTCAGCACAGACCAGAAAGGTAAAAGGGACATAGGGATGTCAGGTGTCCCTGACACAGTTACGAGGTCCCTAGGTTATGGGGGATACTCATGTAATGCCCAGGTTACCCAGAAGCTGTATAAGACATAATTTACCACTAAGTTCCCTGCTTCAGCACAACCCAGAAAGGTAAAGGGGGCATAGGTAGGGATGTGAGGTGTCCCTGAAACAGTCAAGGGGTCCCTAGTATAAGGAGGGATGCACAGATCACCCTGAACCTAGTATAGAGGTTCAGGGGGTGCTCCAGTTATATATAAGACTTTTGTTAAGGCTTTGTTAGAGTCTAAAAGTCAGGTTTTGCAGAGTGTGAGGCATATGGCTAGTGGGACTAAAAAGTACAAGTTCTCATTCTATCCCTCATCACCAAAAAGACTTAGACATTTTAGCAGCATAAAAGTGTAAGGTTTATACTCGATTAAAGCAAGGATCAGAGGGTGTTATACTGTACTGTATGTATAAAAATCCATGCATAGTAGATCTAAGTTAGTTTTAAGTTTATATATATCCACTTGAACAAATGACCACCAGGGGTCACTAAAGCCCTATAGAGTTGCACTCAGAAGTCCAGATATCAGGAAATGTAAGCATCTGTATATCAGGACAGGTCCCTGTCTGCATCTCCCACTACCCCCCATGGGTAGAACTGGACTGGGGATCTCCCCCGCCCCCCCCCCCCCCTCTTGGGGAAACTCCCAGTCCCCAGGAGGAGTCAGCAATCCCCCTAGATAGGGATAGACTTCCACCCTTACCCCCTATGGGGTAAGGCAGAACCGACTCAGGAGGAGTCAGCCCTAGTTCTCTAGCCCATAGCTAGCACTGGAACTCTCTTCCCCCCTGTAACAGGGACTTATCCCTGTTTAAATAAAGCAGCTTCAGAACTCTGAAAATCCAGCAGAGAGATAGTTAATTGCTGCCACTCAATTAACTAGTCTCCACCTGGACTAATGAGAAGTCTGTAAAAAGCCTCATGTGAGACACATGAGAGAGATTTCCTTAGCTCACATTTGGGCTGACAGAAAGAGAGCAGAGAAGCCTGCACACAAACACTGTCTTGAGCACAAAGGCTGTGCTGAGATCAAGACACACAGACACCTATATTTCCTGGACACAGAGGACCCAGGAACCTGCCAGAGACTGACATGGAGGGCCACCTGCTTAATGTTCTTCCTGAGATTTTGGGGTGATAGGCTGGTAATGGGGATATCCCTCCAGTCCTGCAGATAGGGTCTGGGGAAGTAAGTTAGGCCTTACAAAGGGATAGGGGTTTGCTACTTTGTTGTTTATGTATGTTTTGCCTGGATAAAGCCGAGATAGAATTTCAACCTAAAACAGTCGACATTTGCATACCTCTGCACACATCTCTTACATATGGTGTCAGAGTTGGGATGAGAGGTAGCCCTTGAATTTAAAAGGGGCCCCGGAGACTACCTGTGATTTTTTTGTGCTTTTGCCTGCATACAGTTCCTGCAAACAGCCTGAGCAACAAAACCAAGAATCACGTGCAGAAGTGACCAGATTTAAAGGGCTACACATTGAGCTACAACTGCACTGAAGAAAGCCACAATGCCACAGATTGACTGGGAGGTCTGCGATACACTACGACCCAAACAAGGGACTGATGCTGTGACCAGAGTCTACCCCACCATGTGTGGGGAAAAAAACCATGGTATTTTAAAATGGCCGCCCAGCTGAAGTCAAATACAGACTCTGCAAGAATGGGGAAGAAAATGTGTTGCTGGGGTAAAGAGCCCAGCCACACAGAGCAGTGTCCCTTCAGGCCTTATTCGGATGATCCCTATGTGGCCCCAGAAAAGGGCAGCAGCCAGAGGAATATTTTTTTCAACGTGCCAAGGACTGCAGAAGCAAACAATGTGCTGTGGTCACAAGGAAAATGCAGACGTTTTTCTTAGCAAGTGCACATCCAGTATCACTGATGAGAAAGAATGTGTGCACAGTACTACTGATGTCTCAAAATCTGCAAAAGTAAAGAAGAAGAAGAAAAAGTCTACAAAGACACATGTGAGAGCTACAAACTCTGCAGGCAAAGTCTGCTCACCTGTAGGACTACCAGCTGGAATTCTAGCGAATACAGTGAAAACAGCTGCAATAGCAAGGCATTCTTGTAATGAACCCTACCCCATGGAAGAGTGGCCCTTACGGTCCTATGAGGATACGGAAAAGGATGAAGATATCTCTTATGGGGAACCCGAACCAAGTCACACCCACAAAACACCCCAAGAATGGTGGAAGTGCCTAAACTCGGTACGCACCAAAGAAACAGGTCTCTATGAACCTATAAGGGATCTGTCTGAACATTCAGAATGAATGCTGACAGGAAGTGGCATCATCTGGTCCGAAGTCACCACGGCCATCTTGCTTCCTAGCAAATCCTGCCCTTACTCCCCTGACAGGAAATCAGCCTCTCTTTGGTTGTCATTGCCAGCAGCTGTCTCTGGCCTTTAAAAGGCAGGCAGATGCTACTAGTCTTTGCTCATGCAAAGTACTGGTTACCTTGTCCTGTCTGAACTCTCCCTTGCCTTTGTTTTGCCTGCTGCTTGTCTTGACCTTGAAACTGAATCTGACTACCCCTTGCCTGCCCCCTGCCTCGACCTCGGAACCGGACCTGACTACCCTTTGCCTGCCCCCTGCCTCGACCTCGGAACCGGACCTGACTACTCTTTGCCTGGCGCCTGCTGCCTGCCTCAACCTCGGAACTGGACCTGACTACCCTTTGCCTTCTGCCTGCCTCAACCCTGGAACCGGACCTGATTACCCCTGCATCCCAAGCCAAGGTCGGTGTATTACTCCCTACCTCTGCCCTGCGGGTCCGTATCCTGTCTTGCAGTCAGCAACATTACATGTTGCACGAGCCATGCAATGGACCCCGCAGAGGTAGCGAATGCCGTTTCCCATCAGGGCCAGCTTCTGGGAACCCATGCCACCTGTCTAGCTACGCTGGATCAGAAACTGGATTCAATCTCCGCTACTCTGCAGACCTTGTGCAGCCACCTCAGTACCCCCAGCGTGACCCCATATATGCCCACGCCTTTAGTTCGTGACGCTGCACCAGTATCTGTGGTCCTAAGGGAGCCCCAGATCCCGACGACTCATGTCCTCTATGGAAGGCTTTCCTCGGCTTGCAGAGGATTCTTGAAACAGTGCAAAGTGCAGTTCGACACACAACCATCATCCTTCTCTACCCACCACTCTCGAGTGGCATATATCTTCTGCTCTTCATGGATGAAGCATTAGCTTGGGTGTCACCTCTTTATGAAAAGGGTTCCCCCTTGTTGGATGATTCTGTCAATTTCTTGCAAACCTTCCGGACAATCTTTGATACCCCCGACCGTGCGGCTACAGCTGTATTTGCACTTCAACAGTTAAAACAAGGCTCTCGCACTATGGGAAAATATGCTATCGAGTTTCGGACCGTGGCAGCGGAGACCGATTGGAACGAGGGGGCTTTGAAGGCTGCTTTCCATCAGGGCATTGAGGAGTGGCTGAAGGACAAAGTTACATACAGGGACCTACCCACAGATCTGGAAGGACTGATCACCCTTTGCATGTCCCTGGACCTTCTGATGAGGGAGAGACGTCAGGAGCAGGATCATTCTCACAGAGTCCGGTCTCTTCCGCTGACTCCACCTATTCAGGCTCCTTCCAATGAAACATGGAACAAGCAGTGTATGGGAGCGGGACATACCATATGTGGAGAAATAATGAGACAATATCTGGTGCAACACTGTTCAGTATGTAGTAAATAATCCTAGATGGTTTAAGAAATCTACAAAAGTTATACTCACATATGTGTGAGTTGACTGAGCATGTCACACACAGTAGATAGGTGTGCAGGAACACCTCTGGGATGGGGGGAGCTGTATGGGTATGCTATGGTAGGAGACAAAGGCACACCATAGCACAGACTGTATATGTAGAATATGTAATGAAAAATACCCTCACAAATGCGCACTTACACTTTGTGCAATAAAAAAAAACATGGGATAATTAACCCGGAGCGAGGACGATCTCACCACTCCTCACTCAGTACATCAGGTCCACGCCGATAGACACGAATGCCAAGCGGGTGCTGCTCCTTGATGCGGCCACTAGAAGCAACAAGACCACTCCACGAGGCTCTTTCCTGATGTGGCTCCATCTCCTCCTGGATTCTATGCGTTTCGCTATATTAAATAGCTTCGTCAGGAATCCTATCACCCATAACAGCTGACTGCCCTAATAAAGAAAGGCGAGGGTCCCCATTGGTTCCCGACCGTGGTCTGCCAGATGCCTATTGGCTGCTATGGATTATTTACACCAATGGCGCCACAGTATGCAGAGCACTGCACCAATCAGACAAAACCCGGTCGGGACAACCACAACTAAACCCTGAACAATGTGCGTTCCCTCCTCTATGTTTACATCCCTAAGTGGGTGGGCATCACAGACCGGGACACTGGTATAATTTATATACTATTGTGTGACCCTATGAAACATAAAATAACTTACTCAAATATACAAGGACACTGGCCTAATCTGTACATGTTACATGATAAAATTATGTCAAAAACAATCCTAAAGTTTATACATATGGATATTTAAGCACTTAAAAGACAAAGACAACAAGCTTGAAAATGCAGCAAACTAATCACCCTATGATTACCTACATGACCCTAATCACCCTACATGACTATCTATTCTAGAAGTCAGACTAAATATGCAGAGATTGTTAATGTTCCAGCAGAGGGAGCCAGGCAAATAACATGGAAAAGACAAGATGTAAAATACAATGACATTAATTATAAAAAACCTTAAGGGACAGACGGATACATTTATATTGTGTTATATTACTCCTCAAACATAATAATGTAATACATACTCCATCACAACTCCGCTGGAGGTGGACAAAAAAAAAAAATCTTATTGTATACATAACAATATTAGATAAGTTTATAAGGTCATTGGAATTTTAGAATTTAACTATTTGCTTAAAAAAGCCTTAAAAAGCTCTAAAAAACATAAAAAATGTGCATCAATAAATAGAACTATATTAAAATGTAAATATTTAAATTTCAATTTGCACGTAAGGCAGACGGAATATGCTATACTCCAGGGTTGCAGTGTGGGGTAAAATCTATCACCACTTCCAATATCCACAAAAGGGCCCATTGTGATAATGTGAATGAGCATCTCCAACCCTAAATCAGACCAAGAAAACTCCTATGTCTCTGTCTGCGTTCATCCCTAATGGAATTAGAGTTTTCAACTTGTGGATCCACAATGTTTCTTTCTTTGTTAGATCCACATCGTGATTTCCTCCTCTCCAATGCTTCCTAATATGTTCGATTCCTTTATATCTCAGACCAGTAACATCCGCCTGATGACACAATTCAAAATGTCGTGACACACTATGGGTCGCTGGCTTTCGTTTTATGTTACCCAGGTGTTCTAAAATCCCGACTTTGAGAGGCCATTTTGTCTTCCCTATATATTGGAGGCCACCAGGGCACTCCAATAGATATATAACATATTCGGTAAGGCATGTAATGTGACTCTCAATCTTAAAGGTCTCTCCAGTTATATTAGATCTGAACTCCTTTTTCTCCTCAGATTTATTCTTACAGGCTTACATGAGAAACAGCCATAAAAGCCCTTTATAGGATTTAACCAATTAACATTGGTAGCTCCCCTTTCCATAAGGGCACTGGGCACTAGATAGCTTTTAAGATTCTTAGATTTTCGGAAAATCCCTCCAGGAATATCCGGAACCGAGTCTTTCAAAACAGGATCGTTCTTCACAATGTGCCAGGGCTTTCTTATGATCTGCTTCACTTTCTGTGCATCTCTATTATAGTCAGTTATAAATTGACACTGATATACATATTGAACACACAAAAGACTAAGACAATCCCCGAAAGCAGCACTCTAAATATACGACAAAATAACTGATAGCATAATACCAAAAGACCAGGAAACTAAAGTCAGAATAGAAAATGAATAGATTTTAATAGCGAGCAAAAGAACACTAACATTTAAAAACATATACACACTAGGGGCAGCAAAAAAATACAAAAAGACTGTGACTGACTAAAATGTACAAAAATCAATAATGCTGTGTAACAGGGGAGTAATCCCTGTTCAAGTAATGTGCCTTTAATCTAGCAGTGTGGTGGTTAACTGCTGGTAGTCAGTTAATAAACACCACCTGCCTGATTTAGATTGCTTACAAAAGCCTGTCTGTTGAGACAGGAAGGGTGTCTCCTTAGCTCATACCTGAGCTGAACTCGGGAGAGAGAGCAGAGATTGTCTTTGACTCTCACAACAGTCTTTGGCCCTGCCAGAAGAAACAGCAGAGCTGCTTACAAGACACAGGGAAAACTTCTAAACCTGAATGCTGACACATCCTGAACCAGAACCAGAGAAGATTTTCCCTCCAAGGAACAGATAACACTTTCATTCTTAAGAGACTTCTTATATCTGCTTATTTCATGCTATATGTTTTGGGGTTGGGAGACATGCTTATCTAAGGGAGTTGTGAATTAATTCCATAGTATTTCACTAGAAATACTCCCAAGTGAATAGAAGCTTTGTCCCCCCCCCCCCCCCCCCCCTGTGTTTGGATGGTTTCCTGATGAAAAGGAAAAGGCACAATAAAGCCTTGTTATAATTTCACCTTACAAAAGTCTCCAATTGTGTACCTCTGTGAACGTCCGTCTACATATGTGTCCGAAGTGGGACGAGAGGTGTATTTGAAGTTAAAAAGGACCGGAGATTTTTTATGTGAAATTTTTTTTTATGCTTTTTGCCTACAAACAGTTGGAGCAACTTAGAAAAAAAAATCTCATGCAGCAGAGACCAGAGTTAAAGTGATACACACCACTGAAACTTACACTGCACTGAAACTTACAAAACCACAGATGGACTCTTTTCCCCAATCCCAAGAGGAGAGAGACTGCTGAAGCAGCTAAACCTTATTTGCCTATCACAAAGTGTAATATGGTCATTGAAATAGGGGTTTTGCCTTCCAGCCATAGTCAGGGTTCAAGAAGTGAGTCAGCCCTTAAAAAGGGATAGGTGTTTGTTGTTTTCAAAAGTTTCGCTGAAGCAGTGAATACAGATGGTGACCCACGAGTGGTACTGATTTTGCAAATAAAGGTCGCCACACCGCATAGGGCTACCAGCTGTGAATGGAGTATATGCAGAAAAGTGTAAAAATTGATACAAGACTGTGCTGAAGCAGGGGACTTTTAGCAAACAAATGCTGAGTGTAAAATTGCCCTATAGGGGAAAAGGGATTGCTGAACTCTGTAAAAGGTATTTCAAAGCCAATTGCTGAGTGTTGAGTCACCCAGCCGGGAATGAAAGAAATAGTCCACTGCAAAGAATGTTTTTTTTTCTGCAAGTAAAAAAATCTGCCTATATATATCTTGGGAGCAAAACAGACACCCAAAGTGTGACGTGTGAATGCCATAATACCCAAAGATGAGACTGAAAATTACTGAACTCATGCAGAAAACCAAATTCTGTTGCTGAGGCGGAGGGATTGCACCTAGCAAGTAAATGGTGTAAAGCAAACAGAAGTTTTTTACCTAGCAACCACACATTCAGCATACCTAATGAGAGATTATACCTAGCAAGTAAATGGTGTAAAGCAAATAGATGTTTTTACCTAGCAACTGCACATCTTGTATACCTGATAAGAGAAAATGCATGCACAATACTGCTGATATTGAAAAAAAATTACCCAAGAAAGAAAAGTGTACAGAGATGCCTGTGAGAGCTACGACCTCTACAAGCAAAATATGCCCACCTGTAGGACTACCACAATTGGGGGTTCTAGCAAATACAGTGGCAACAGCTGCAATAGTGCCTCCTGAGGTCAGGAAGAAAATTACACCTGATAGCCTAAAAATGGAGGACAAGATGCAGCGTTCCTGTAATGAACCCTACCCCACGGAAGAGTGGCCCTTCCAGTCCAATAAAGAGGAAGACATCTCTTACGGGGAACCCGAACCGAGTCACACCCACAAAACACCCCAGGAGTGGTGGGGGTGCCTGAACTAGACACAAACAGAAAAGACCGCTCCCTTTGATGACGAATATGATCAGCAGGAGACAGAGCGGGAGCAGTGGATCACCGAATATTTCCGTCAGCTATTACAGTTGCAAGAAAAGCCGGGTGGATCCAGTGACGCTGCTAAAATTTCAAATAAAGGAGACCCCAGTATTCCTGATGGGACGGAGTCATCCAAAACAAAAAAGCGGAAAAAGAAAAGCGGTTCTTCACTTACCATCCGCAGATCCTGTGGAGGAAAAGGGGGACCGAGTTGCCCTGCAGCCTAGAGAAAATGGAGAATTCGTCCCGCGGTTAACCGAATATCCAGAGGGCCCAAGGCAGAAGTCGTGTACTCCAAAGACGTGTCTGTCCGGTGCCAACAGTGAGGAACCCTCAACCAACCATCCCAGGGAAGTGGAGCCGGAACCAGTGAGTGACGATCCCTTGACCAACCCTGAAGATGCCCTGAAAAATGCCAGGCATGACTGTGATATGCTCCGTGAACAATTGAAACAAAAGGAAGATGGTTATACAGAGCTACAGAAAAATAACGTGAAGCTACAGGAATATGTGCTCGCAATGTACTCTTTAGCCACGACAGAATTGGACAGTCTCAAGACTGAGCAAGATACTGCAAATGCTACTATTTCCGCCATGAATGAAAAGCAGAGCCAATCTGATAAAATGGTGGCTACGCTAAAGCGAAAGTATGAGGAGGCACTGAAGCAGATGACAGTCTTAAAGCAAGAGGTTCACACTCTTCGCATAGAGCTGAATGCCTCACGACAGGAGGTCAACAGTGTCTGGATAGAGGTGGACGTATCTCAGAAAGAGGTTCAGACACGCCGCAGAGCACTGGATGCCTCACATCATGAGACCAACAGCTGCCGCACAGACCTGGAAGTTTCCAGAAAGGAACTACACAGTCTCACTGAGGAGCTGGACATTGCTAAAGAAACGATTGCCAATCTTAATACAAATCTCCAAGTCTCCCAGAAGGAGCTTCAGACCCTCAACCTAGAGAATGATGTCTCACGCCAGGAGACTGTCAGTCTCAAAGCAGATGTGCGTAAATGGAAGGAGGACTGCAAGGAGGCCCTGAATAATACAGAGACTGAAAAAGGAGAACATTTAAGATTACAAAGAAACAACGTAAAACTCAAAGAAGAAAATTTTAATTTGACAAACGACGTCAAGGAAAAAAATGAAAAGCTGCACGAGCTTAAAGAAATAAATAGACTTTTGGAAGGTGAGAAGTTTGAAGCAGAGCACCGACTGAAGAACCAACTGCAAGGTCTGCGTACGCACCTCAAGAAGGCAGAGGAGAAGCAGCGAACTCTGCAGGATGACAATCTGCAGGCTGTTAAAGAAATTCAAGTGCTGCAGGAACGTCTGATGACCCAGTATGTCCCCACAAAGCAGCATGAGAAACTGAAGGCTACCCTGAGCATCACCAAAGCAACGCTAAAAGCCAAGCTTAGAACCCAGGTGACGCGGCACAAAAGGGAGCACAAGAAGTTCCAGAAACTGAAACAAGTAACTGTGGCCCAAGCAAAGAAGTTCATAGTGCTTCACAATGCAATAAAAATGTGGAAGCAAGCTCAGAGAAAGCAAAGCAGGCAGATAAATTCCCTCAGAAGAGACATGCAAGACGCACTCAAAAAACAGGGATCTCTCGTGGATGAGATTACAGTCCTACAAGGACAAGTATTGACCCTGACTAAGCGTCAGTATCCCACAGCCTCAAAAACCCATGAAGACAAGGGTACAGTGAGAGCTGGGAATACCGCTCATCTGAAAGACAAGGTTGCAAAATTTGAACCACCTAAACAAGCACTAGCAAAACCTTCAGCCACCCAGCAGGCAACAAAAGAAGGTACACGTGCTGAATTAAAACCAGAAGAATCCTTAGCTGATGAAGCTGAAAAGATGGGACATTCTCTGGAAGTGGGTGTGGAATTGCAACTTAATCTCAAAGGGGCTGAACTAGCAACCCCATTGAGTGGGAAAAGGGCAGAGAGACAGCTTCAAGAGCGGAAAACTCAAAGGGCTGTTTTTAAACGCTCTGCAACAGCTGCCATACAGTATGCCTACAATAAGACGAGCACCCGACGCGAGGGAAATCTCATGACCGCGCACATAGAAAAAAGACTATACTTGGAAAAAGTCCTCCTCGAGCGACTGAGGGGTGCTGATCTCAAGCACCTTCAGGAGGAGACACGAATAAACTGGAGAAAGGGCTCCAATCCCAGCAGGACTGAGGGTTCTCTTCCTCCATCCACTCTCATTCAAGTCACAGAGATATATAGAATGAGAGTGGAAGGATGGGCTTTGGCCGTGGCAAGCCCGAGCTTCCCACAAACAGGGGAGGTATGTAACAGGGGAGTAATCCCTGTTCAAGTAATGTGCCTTTAATCTAGCAGTGTGGTGGTTAACTGCTGGTAGTCAATTAATAAACACTACCTGCCTGATTTAGATTGCTTACAAAAGCCTGTCTGTTGAGACAGGAAGGGTGTCTCCTTAGCTCATACCTGAGCTGAACTCGGGATAGAGAGCAGAGATTGTCTTTGACTCTCACAACAGTCTTGAGCCCTGCCAGAAGAAACAGCAGAGCTGCTTACAAGACACAAGGAAAACTTCTAAACCTGAATGCTGACACACCCTGAGGGAAGGGAGCTGAACCAGAGAAGATTTTCCCTCCAAGGAACAGATAACACTTTCATTCTTAAGAGACTTCTTATATCTGCTTATTTTATGCTATATGTTTTGGGGTTGGGAGACATGCTTATCTAAGGGAGTTGTGAATTAATTCCATAGTATTTCACTAGAAATACTCCCAAGTGAATAGAAGCTTTGTCCTCCCCCCCCCCCCCTGTGTTTGAATGGTTTCCTGATGAAAAGGAAAAGGCACAATAAAGCCTTGTTATAATTTCACCTTACAAAAGTCTCCAATTGTGTACCTCTGTGAACGTCCGTCTACATGCTGAAAAATAAATCAAAAGCAAAAAATGTGTGTGCACAATGAGCCTGATAACTATATAAAGCGACACAAAGAAAGCTGAATATTTAAAAAAAAACCTGGTAAAGACCTAAGCTAAAAAAGTAGATAACTAAGCTAAGGCCATAAAGAAAGGTATGGCATAAATAAACCTATATACAAAAATGATGTACATAAGAAAAATAATAACTTAAACCAAGGGGGAGGCACAGGGGAGACAAAATGAAACAAAGACTCAAACCCTGAACAGCAATACAAAATATCAAAATCCAAAAAAGATGCATACAATGCCTGTGGTGGCTGCACAAAAGCAAGTAAGACACATGGCTGTAGAATCACAAAAAGCCAGTGCTGTTTGCACATATGAAACAACCTAGAGTAAGGGTTCCATAGGAGATAATGACTCCAGATAGCAGAGAAAATGATACTCGGCTGCCATATAGTGATGATGGAGTCAGTCCCACAGAGTTAAACTCCAGGATGTGTGGAAATAAGTCATACAGTCCACAGGATAAGCACCAAGATTCACGCCAACAAAATAATGAATAGCTGCCTAGAGTGGACACTCAACGCGTTTCAGCCAAGGGAGCCTTCTTCCCAGAGTGGAATTGTGGTAATTTGGGGGGTTTCTGAGAGCACGCTGGGTATCTGTGTGAACATTAAAAAATAAACACAAATCAAAAGCCAGAAATAAACCATTTAAAACACCACCAAAAATGCCAGCACACAAAATCCAAACAGAAAATAAATATCATTAAAAAAAAACCAAAGAACCAATATAAATGTAAAATACATACAAGCAAGCATTTGCCAAAACAACCATTGCTTCTTACTGTATGTATGTATAGCCGTAAAGGGCCATACATAAATACATAAGCAATGAATGTGGGCAAAAAAAAAATGCAATCACAATTCAAATTAAATTAAAAATACCTGTAAAATAAAAATAACATACATTCAATTTTTTTCCTTACCTTTAGAGGTCTTCACCCTCTGATTTCTGGGGACACCGCACTCAAACAGGAACTGGCCATATGAAAAATAATCCCAAATCCTTTTCTTCTTTCTTTTAAATTTGTAATCCATTTGGGAGTCTTTCGGGGTCTTCTACCTTCTTCTTCATCTTCTTCTGTATCTTCTCCTTCATCTTCATCCAGCACACCCTTGTCCTTCTATTGGTGGAGGAGGTCCTCCCTCCTCAGCTTCTTGCTGTCAAATGAGGCTGCAAAGGCTTTTATAGGCCTATGACGTCACATTTGAGGCAAATGGTTCACACGCCATCTGATTAGCCAGTATAAACCATGTGCCTTGTTTTTGTTTTTTTGTAACGTCATGTAGAGGAAATGAAGCCAGCCAATCAGAGTGGCTGTGCTTCCTTTCCCTTTAACATGACGTCACCAAAAGCAACATGGCTTCCGTCACATGGTACTTGAGCCAATCAGATTGTGGGAACTATATCCCCAATCTGATTGGCTGAAGTAGACCGTGTGACAGAGTTTTTTGGGGAAAGGATCTGACGTCATATAAAGAGAGTGGTCTACATGGTCTACAACAACCAATCAGGTTGGTACCGCAGGCCAGCGGGGACCCCCGGACTCCCGCGGGGATCGCCCGAGGGCCCTGGACTCCGGGGATCAGCCAAGGGCCCCGGACTCCCGCTGGGATCACCCGAAGGCCCACATAAAACCGCGGGGATCACCCGAAGGCACACAGACACCCGCAGGGATCACCCGGGGACACCAGCCGGCCTGTAGTATCAATGCTGTGCTGAAAAAAATGTAAACAATGATTTTCTCACAATCTGCATCTCTTTTGCACCAGCCTTTAGCTGGTGAAAAGAAATGCTGTGTTTTTTAAGTACGATACACTTATCACTGTTTAGTGAATCCCGCTGTCTGGCAAGAAACGGCGCGTTTGGTGTTTTTTGCCTGATCGGACGATTTTTTTTCCACTGACTTTTTTTTTTTCCTGAAAAATGCCTTTTAAGAGTGATACTGCAGTGTTATCACTGCTTAGTGAATCGTGCTGCACGCTGTATCGGTCTTAAAATGACTTTTCACTGCTTATTTCTTCTTAAATCAGAAAGAAAGCTGCCCGCTATCCTGGGACTAGTCACAGTATCTAAAACTCCTGAGGTGAATTCCAATGGTGAATAGATGAACAAAAAGAAAGAAACATCTGGGAGTAGTGGATGGTGTAAAAAATACACGGATAGGGAAAATATAGTCCCAACCCGGCCGAGAAGTGCCTAAAACCCATAAAATAATATCCCCCTACATACACTCACTACAATCACAACACTCACTACATCTAAACCCAGCCAATGCCGGTCACAAGCCCGGATGAACAATGGGGAGTGTTGGTTCCCGTGGCCACAGAACTGGAAATTTAGCCAAGAACCCAATGGCAGGACAACAAATACGAAGCGTGGAAACACTAGACGTATTGAACATCCTGTCGCTGGCCTCTACAACTCATCGCTCCCTACCTTATAGAAGACTAGCTGATATACCCGGCGTTGCCCGGGATGTAAATTTGGGTGGGCGGGCGACAGGGTTGGCCTTCCCCCCCTTGACAGCTAGGTGGGTGACTGAGTTGACTGAGCGTGTGGGTGGGTGGATGGGTGACTGAGTGGGTGGGTGACACTTGACTGAGTGGGTGGGTGGGTCAGTGACTGGGTGGGTAACTTTGGGTCGGTGGGTGGGTCGGTGACTGGGTGACTTTTTCTGGGTGGATGACTGGGTTCGGTGACTGGGTGGGTCAGTGACTGGGTTGGGTGGGTGACTGGGTGGGTGACTTGACATGACTGGGTGGGTGACTTGACTGGGTTGGTGACTTGGTGGGTGACTGGGTGACCGACTGGGTGGGTGACTGTGTGACCGACACTTGACCGACTGGGTGGTTGGGTGACCGACTAGGTGGGTGGGTGACCGACTGGGTGGGTGGGTGACCGACTGGGTGGGTGGGTGACCGACTGGGTCGGTGGGTGACTGGGTGGGTGGGTGACTGGGTGGGTGGGTGAGTGACTGGGTGGATGAGTGACTGGATGGGTGAGTGACTGGGTGGGTGAGTGACTGGGTGGGTGACTGACTTTGGTGACTTGGTGGGTGGGTGACAGGGTGACTGACTGGGTGGGTGACTGGATGACCGACACTTGACTGACTGGGTGGGTGACCGACTGGGTGGGTGACCGACTGGGTGGTTGACCGACTGGGTGGTTGATCGACTGGGTGGGTGACCGACTGGGTGGGTGACCGACTTGACCGACTGGGTGGGTGAGTGGGTGAGTGGCTGGGTGGGTGAGTGACTGGGTGAAGGACTGGATGGGTGAGGGACTGGTGGGTGAGTGAGTGACTGGGTGTGTGAGAGTGACTGGGTGAGTGAGTGAGTGACTGGGTGGGTGAGTGACTGGGTGAGTGACTGGGTGGGTTTGAGTGAGTGACTGGGTGGGTGAGTGTGAGTGCACAGACAGTCACCAACATCCCGACCGGAGGAGGAGTTTCGGAGGAACCATCTGGCCTTTCTTAGCAAACAGCGGAGGTTGGGTGAGCACACTGAGCATTGGCTCACTATCGGCACCCCTGAACATCAAATCCTCCCACGATCTGTGTACCATCTGGTGCCATTCATCTGGTCGTAGGACTGTGATCTCTAACCAGGATTATTCACTATCCTGTTGTTACCCCTCTGACTCTCATCTAGCAGCAACTTGCTACAATTACCTTTCACCAGTGCAATATATCACATTGACTTTTATATTTCAGTACATTTTTATGATTATCATTATCATTGGTTATTGTTTTTTAATCTATTGTTTTATCATCATAAAGGTGTTCATACCATTACCCGTTTGACTGCGCTTCCCTTACTTTTTCTTTTTTAAGGCTGAGTTCAGACAGGATGCAATGAGGCGTGCGCACGCACATTCGCCACTCTTTCGCTTTGGTGTGTGGGAGTTTTCAAACTGAAAACGACACCCGGCGGCAAAGTACAGCGTTGACACCCCTGCACTTGAAGGAGACAACTGAAGTTGTAATTTCAAACAGCAGCCGCGTCACGTGTACTATGCCAGCCAATCACAAACACTTTCTTTTTTTTTTATTATTAAATGGCTGATGTGGTCCCGCCTCCAATCGCGTCATTCTGTCTGCTGGGGATGAGCACACATCCTGATTGAATTTATCATCATTAAAAGTGGATTCTTTAATTATTCTTAACTGTTGTGGTATCCATTCTTTATCTGGATTTTCTTGAAACAATATATATTCCCACCATTTGTTAATTTCATCTTTCCATAATTTGTCACGATCAATTAAAGCTGTTTGTTTTTTTTTAAATTGGGATCGATGTCACTTTGTGATTGGTTTAATTGGTATCCATATCTCTAAAAATTGGTTAGTGAAATGTGTCGAATAGATGCAAATAAAATGTACAAAAGAAAAGCTGCGTGAATTTGTATGGTCTGAGAGAAAGGAAAAATAATAAACGAAATCAGCACTAACCTAACATACCTCCGCCACATACTCATTCTCGAACGAGTGCTTTAATTTTATTCTGTAAGTATTTTTAATCCATCTTCACTTGTACTGCTTAAAAGGTTTTACACTGCAGCTGCCTGTGTTGTTCTTTATTTCTTTTAAGATGCCTTTTCAAGACTGTGTCTCTAAGCAGCAGCTGGATCAGGCTCCCTTGTTGGATCTCTTTTGCCCCAGTGGATTAAAACATTAATTACCAGCTAACTACAAATGATTGGAGCCTAAGGATTAATCTATTAACGTCCAGCTAACTATGGCAGACTGACCAATATTACTAATTGGGACTAATCCATGGACTTTATTTTCTGGATTTAAGTATCTTAATTTTTTCGCCACAAATAACCAAGGACAGAATGAAATGGGCGTCAGCTGCTTCCACCTATTATATAGAACCCTCTTTTTTCCTCATGCACCAAAACCACAAGTAATAGTTTAGACTAAATGAAAGGGTGTGTCTAAAGGTAGATGTTTAAAGGAGCATGCTTTTTGGGTAAGAAAGACCACTCACTCCTTTATTCTTAATGGTATCATTTACTCAGTATGTACTGTATATTGCACCTT
The DNA here is from genome assembly GCF_040206685.1 of Ascaphus truei. Taxonomy (NCBI): domain Eukaryota; kingdom Metazoa; phylum Chordata; class Amphibia; order Anura; family Ascaphidae; genus Ascaphus; species Ascaphus truei. The sequence goes on along the minus strand of NC_134488.1, from coordinate 105,181,307 downwards.
CAATTTCTGCAAAGCCCATCACCTCTCCAAAGGTTTCTGTAACCTAATTCTTGATACGATTGCCCCTCTGTAACATAAATGTATCTGCTCCCTGTCCCTGTGTAACATAAATGTCTCTGCTCCCTGTCCCTTTCCAACATAAAGGTCTCTTGCTCCTTGTTCCTTCCCTGCTACACTGGAGACAACAGGAATTGCAGGCTATGCCTGTGCATTTTTCAAGAAGTCTCAGGAAAATTGTGAGTTGGTAACTAGGATTAGTTCTAATGCACTGATTAGAGTTAATACTATCCAGCACGTATCACTTGTGTATCAGGTTAGCGGTCATAATGTGCATCGTGCCAGAGCTATACAAATCCCACCTGCTGCTATGCAGACCTGTTGTAACCATTAGCTTTATAGCCTATGTGTAATAGTGTTTGTTCTTCTAATCAAGTAGCATTGTTTGCTGGTTTAAGAGATATTTTTTCGTGTGATTTCTGTCAACATTTAAACGTGGAAAAGAAGGGTTTTCATTAATCCTTTCGCTGCCAGAGCAGTGGTCAAGTTAATACATTTGCACTAGCAGCAACACAATTGAATACTTGCAGAAAACACCGGACAGCTTCCCCGTGGTGAGGGACACATGTAACTGAACTTTTATCATGCAACTTCCTCCGCCTGGGAATGCAGCACCATACCGCTGCATTTCCTGATATTCTTGTTGTATTTGCATTATACGCAAATGGAATAAAATCAAAACCAAACAAAACTCAGAATACAACATTTAGCCCCATCCCCCATAGAATTGTTTTACATCAAAAGTTATTACAATGGAAGAGATACACAATACTCTTAAGTTATGAGCAAGCAGTGAAAATTAAATACAAGCAGCTACATAGAGCTGTAGTGCGCCAGCAGCGCTTGCGCTGCACTTCCTGCATGTGCCCGGCAGGCTGTGTAATAACTTGTGTACATAGCACACAGGGAGGTGCTGGTGGGCGGGACTCGACGCCGTCAATCCCGCGTTCTCTGCGCCGAACACCGGCTGCTGATTGGTTACCGACCAACAGGAAGAAGCTGAACAGTGCGTGTGGGCACTTCCGGCTCCCTGGTGTCAGCGCTGCGGGAGGACAGATACAATGCTGCAGAATGGGAGTGCCTGAGGAGCTGTGACCCCCCCGGGGGACACCCAGCGGCGGCCAGGAAGCCTGGATCCGGGAAACCGCAAGGCAGAGACAGGCCCCAGAAACTCCGATAGCCGTTACCAGCCGGGTAAGAGCCTCCTCCCTCACCAGCTGTAAATACTCTGCACCCCTCCCCTAATTAACTGCTGCAGGATCTGGTCTCTCTCTTCCCACACACCGTAACCAAGCACCCCCTCCCCTATTCACTTAACCAGTGAGGACCCACTTGTCAGGGATTGGCCCTGTGTAGGTGACAAGTCGTTGAGTTTATGTCTGGTGCTAATCATCAGGAACTGGACCCATAAGTGATCATTAAGACCCACCGCGTTGTCTCAACAGTGATCAGTCACCGTTTGGTTAATTCGGGTTTCATTAATAGAGACCAGTGAGTGGTGTTAGTGGTAGCATCAGGTACAGCTGAAGTTTTTGTATCAGGTGTAGGGAGGGGCTGAGGTTTTGCCTGGATCTTGTCTTGGGTTCTGTAATAGTTAGTCAGACGTTTCCCTATAGTTTGTAAACCATGTTAATAAAAATCGAATATATACTATTAAACAAACTGGTAGATCAGGATTTTGTTCAAGTAAAACTAGCAGTATAACAGTATTTTATGGGACTATATAACATCAGAAACATTTCGATGTACTGGTTTAAAAATGTCAATTGATTTGAGATTACATTGTGTCCTTAGCATGCTTCTCACAATTTAGCATTCCTATTACCTATAGGCTTCTATGTCAATTACTTTTTTTATTTTTATTTAAAATGGTATTCATCAGTTTTATGGTACCTAAAATAAAAATGCTACTTATGAGCACATTCACAGGGCTACAACCCTACATTTCCCCATTTGCTGCTAGAATTTCACTTTCTCCCAAAAGTCTCTGCTCATCTCCTCAAACCCTTCTCCTGGCTTCCCATCAAATTTCAGATCACCTACAAACGTTGTTCTTGCCTTCATGGCTCTCCACTCATCTGCTTTTTCCTACATATGCGCTTTGGTCTCTTTATGCCCGTGCTCTATCCATAACGGTCTCCTCTCCACCCCTTTCACCTTCTACCTTTCTCCCTCACTGTCGTAGGCTTCGTCCATGGATACCGCTTGCGGGCGGAGGCTCGCTGAGGGAAAGCGGTGCTTTCCCTGGCCTTAGACAGCGCGCCGTCCGGGGGCGTGTCGGCGGACGGGCCAGTGACGTCACGGAGCTGGTTCGCCCTCATTGGTCGAACCGCTCACGTGACCGTCCCTGCGCTCCGGCAAGCGGGAAAATGTTAAATTTTCCTAAGACCGATGCTTCCGCGCGCTTGCAGAAGCGTAGGCGATCCCCTACTAAAGCCTCTCTCATTGCGGCTGTAGGGGGTCAGTGCCGAGCGTAAGTGCGCCTCTTACGGGCGGAGGCACGCTGCACTATCCATGGACGCGGCCTTACCTGTGGAATGCTCTAACACTCCGTATACGCCAAGCACCCTCTCGCCCCACCTTTAAGACAAATCTTAAAACTCGCCTACTAAATGAAGCATTTCAATAGCCTGGACTTGTGGCCAAAGACTGCCACCTACTGCTTCCTTCACCTGCTGTCTCGTCTCCCAACATACCACTTAAGACTGTAAGCTCTCTGGGGCAGGGATTTCCTTTCCTATTGTCTGATTTTGTTGCACTTACTGTATTATAATTCCCTGTACTGTTATTTGTCTCTTGTAAAGTGCTGAGTACACTGTGAGTGCTATATAATTCAAGATATACATACATTATCTCTTAGTATACTATGCTTCCACTGCAGCCAATGATTCTGGGTAATGAAAGGCAAATGCACATTCAGTGTGACTCGAGTAGAGACATTAGACCTCGGACATGGTGCCGCAGACCCTGCACGCTGGGCAAACGGACTGCCTTAAAGCAGTGTTTGCGTCCATGGGGAAGCCGGAGGGGGCGTGCGTTGTGTGAGAAATCAGTTAAACTGATTTCTCAGTGCGACAGACGGGTCACATGAGCGGTTCGTCCAATGAGGGCGAACCAGCTCAGTAACGTCACTAGGAACGCCCCTCTAGCATGGACAGGGAAAGCACTTGCTTTCCCTCAGCCTCTGCATGGGAGAAGGCACCATGGCCCCAGCCTTAGGCCTGGTCCCCGCTGGCTACTGCAGCGCCCGCAGTCAATGGCGCCGGGCCCGCTGCGAGGGGGGGCCACAGCGCTGTGGCGAGAGTTGCTCCTGCTCTCAATAGAATTGAGAGCAGGACTCGCGACGGAGTGCTAAGCCACGCCCCCCAGCGGTTCAGCCAATGAGGGCGAACCTGCCGGGTGACGTCATGGCCACTCCCGCCACGCGCCCCCTCCTCCCCCCTCTCCCCCCCCCGGTCTCTCTTCCTGCAGCTCACTGCAGACCGGGGAATCGGCTGCACGCGCCACCAGTCTCGCGCGCGTGCAGCAGAGGTACTGGGGCCTCAGCCTTAGGCCCGGGCCATAGAGGGGTGAGGAGAGCGGATGCGCGGTAACGCTGAGGCTCGTCTGCTTAAGTCAGCGCGATTCCACGGACTTGCAGGCGAACTAGCGTGCGCGAAGGGAGTCGGGGGAGGTGGTTGGAGGCGGGGCAGTGACGACGCTGGGCCAATCGCCCGCGACGCACTGACGTCAATGTCACGGCGCCGACGTCACGGGGCTGTGACGTTGACGCTGCTTAAGGCTGATTGGATGTTTTCAGCTGACAGTGCGCTGAAAAACAGCTTGGCGCTCGGCTGAAAAATCCAAAGCCTCCGCACGCCTCATTGAGGATGCAGGGGCTCAGCGCGGAGCGTCCGCACGCCTCAGCGCTGTTTGTCCTTCTATGGACGCAGCCTTAGGCTGCACCCACGGTGATGCAGAGTGCGCGCTTGAACCAGTTCTCTGATGTCATGGCTGCGCCCCCCCCCCGAGCGCACAACTGGCTGGCCACAAATCCCCCAAGAAAGATGAGCGCCGAGCTCGAGTCCCTGCGCGCTCGGCATCACCGTGGTCGCAGCCTAAGAAACAATGCATCTTTAGCAATAAAAGATGTTAGTAACCGTACATATAGCACCTGTTCTTCAAAGGGGTCGTGAAAATGTACATTTGCTTATAAATACTTCTTTATATCTATCGCATTAAATTCAATATACTGTAGATGTCTTCCTCCTCCATCAGGAAGAGTTCAGCTCCATTCAAATAAATGGCACTAACATCGCTTTACAGCATATTGAATAGGGGAAATAGGATTTGTAGTGGAAAAGTAAAATAATATATGCACAAATACATTAACCAAGTTGTTTTAAAGCTACACCATGTAAAATGTTTTTTAAAAGTGTTTAATCAATTTTAGTGGAATAGCTTGTATCCTAATGTATATCTGCAGTCTAAGGCCGCGTTTATAGTGGCGTTGACGTCACCCATTGGCGAAAGTTGCACTTCAAGTTTGAGCGACGTTGCAAGCTACAAGGCCAGTAATGTCACCAAGGGGGAGGGCAGAGTGCAATAGGCGGTTTAGAGACAGTCACATGTGGCGACTGTCTCTAAAAAAAAAAAAAATCAAAACACGGACTACAGAATTTTTGGTCGCGCCTACTATAAGCGCATGCAATGGATTCAATGTATTTGTTTTGGAGCGACGTCGTGTCGCCGTCGCCAGGTATTATAAGCGCAGCCTAAGGCATTTCCAAATTCGAATAGAGATTTGTATATCCATTGTAACTAGTGTTATACGGGTCAATTTTTATTTTTAAACAGGTACCCAGGCAAAATGAAACATGTTACCCAGACGGAAGACCCTGTCAACCTCTGGGACCAGCAGCCGAAGTCCTTGTTCATCCGGCGGGAGCAGCAGGAACAAAGCACACAGCTGATGCCTGGGTGACCCGGAGAAGCATGTGACCGAAGCAGGAGGGTTCCTATTGGACAGCTGGGGAGGAGCCGGCTGTCCAATAGAAACGCTCCTGCTCCGGTCACATGCTTTCCTGGCTCACACAGGCATCAGCTGTGTGCTCTGTTCCCGCTGGATGAACAAGAACTTCGGTTGCTGACACCGCCACAAGGACTTCTGCTGCTGGTCACAGATGTCGCAGCGGTCTTCCTCACCGGTCTTCCGTTGCCGGCTGCAGGTTGGTGTTTAACTATTTCCAGCTGCCTTGAAATTACCTGGTGCTGGTCTCAGCCCCCTGCTGCCGGGTCTGGGTAATTTCCGGGTAGCTGAAAAAACGCCGGGTACTGAGAATTTTTAGCGTACCCGGTACATCACTAATCGTAACACATCAAAAACATAAACCTGCTTAACATTTATAGTCGTAGGATTGATGTGGTAAACGTGATGAATTGTCTCAAACCATAGCCCAGACTCTTTATTCTTAACCTTTATGTTGCCGGACGATCGGCAGCACCCAAATGTCACTGGACTTTCAGGCTCGCAACCATGTGAATCACACGGTCGTGACCGGATGCTATTGATATGGTTGGAGGGTTGAACACGATATAACCCTGTAACGAGCTTTAAAGCAGCAGCTGCCGTTAAAAAAATAAAAAATTTCCCCTTAATACGTGCATCAATACAATCCACACAACAAGTAATTAGCTAAGTTGCTGATCAATCCGTTCTCCTGGGATCGATCGGCGAAGATTCGGCTCGGGGGTGCACTCAAAAAGGCGTGTGCCATTCTCTTTTAGAAGAAAAAGGGGTTGTGACTTTGTAAATGGTTGCTATAGAAACAAAATGCTTGTTACATTAGAATACATAAATGTAATTTCAGAGTTTAAAAAAAAAATGCTACAAGTATTTTCTCTACAGAACTGTTTTTGTTTTTTTTAAACACATGCGGGATATTGCTTGGTCTGCAGCTTTAAGAGCATAGCATACAGAGTGCATTGAAGGAGACTTTTTTATTTTATTTATTTTTGGCAGGATCAACAGCAGTCATGTTACTGTGTGATTATATAGGTGTTCATAATAAGCTGCTGCTTTGAGGGATAACTGGTAGGTATTTGTTTAGATGGCTGTTGTGTCAGACTCATCTGACAATATAAATGTCACTAGTGCTGTAGTGGTCACCAGCCTCTTTCATGAGAATTTGTATAAGTTCATAAAGCCACATTTGTGGTTCTGTGGTGGAAAGTACACAGCTCAAATGTGATGTACAGATGTAACCAAAGTTATTGCGTCCACTAGTGCGAGGGATGATGCAGTAAATGTATACGTTAAAATGGTGAATGCCCTTTTAATACAATCACTCTATTGATCCCTTTTATATAACTGGATTGGATGCTGGATGTTCTTCTAACATACAGTAAGGACCTGGTGTGCAGTTTAAGCCCTATATGAGGGTGGGTATTTGTTTTAAAGCACTTCCCCCCCCCCCCCCCCCCAGATTCATCAAGCTCCATTACAGGTTAACGTACTCGAACAGGCCCATTTTGATTTGAATGTGTGTTAACACCCTGTGTCAGTACTGTCCCACATCATATCAAGTATAGCAATTTTTCCGAATAAGAATAAGCCATAGTTTGAGTTTAATCTAGGCGTACAATTCTGGACAATGTCAGTCTACAGTAGTAGAGCTATACAACATTAAGTTTACAATAAAATGATTGAGATCTGAATTTTTCTACTTGGTAGTCCGTATTTAATTTAGGATACCCTGACAAAGGACGGCTGCATTTCATTGAGATCCCCTGCCTGGTTTCTTTTTTGATTTTATAGTACAAACCTGTCGTCTTCCCTGTCTCCATCTGATATGTTCTATAGTCCTAGACCGGAATAAGACAGGTTTGTGCTGTTTCATTAGAAGCAGAAACCGGAGTAATTAGTGAGATACTAATGCATGTCAGCTTTCCAGCATCACACATGAATTGCCAAACCAAAGATGACTGCCTTCTGATTTCATAAGCGAAAGTGCAGATCGTTAATCATTCAATTATTAACTTCCTACAGTGTACATATGTTTTTAAGCATACATCTTAAAGGGTATATAGCCTGCAACAAACCTACAACTTCAGCTCTTCTTAAACAATGTTGAAGAAGCAAAATAATTTTGGATAAGGAGCCACATGTTTTGGCCCACGCCTAAAATCAGCATCTGGTTTTCCCTCTTTCTGAGATGTGAACCCTGTGAGGGTGTCTGTCTCAGTGTTTTGGAGACAATGGGAGTGTCGGTAGTGCATGAAACCTGCTGTGTGAGTTTTTTTTCCCCTGGTTTCTGTGCGAAGTACTGGCCTATAGCTTCCAATTCTGTTTCATAAATTGAAGACTGTCTGATTAAGTAGAAAGCAAGTGTTCTGGAAAATGTGACACCAGGTAGGTAGACATGAACATAATTAATACTGAACAGGTTTGAATGAAGTTAGAGTCCATTGAATTCTTCTTCAATTTGCTTGTGTGAGACTACTTGCTTTGCGATAATTGGCCATTGCATAAACGGTTTATCTACAGTACATGGGATCATGCATTTTGCTGTTTTTTCTGAGGTTTTTCTACTCGATGTATTGCATGTTTGTCAGTAGAATGTTTGCAGCTTGGACGTCCATTACCTCTTGCTCCCCTTGTTTGAAATCCTGAATATTTAGAGTTTTAATGACATACAGTACTAGTTCTTCCTCTTACAATGTGTATCCAATTGTCTTCCATGCCTCCCAATTAACCAAGACTACAATGACTTTACATTTCTATACTTTGAAAATGTTTTTATTTATTAACATTAGCCAATAAAAATTAGATAATTTTATTTCACAACTTTTTGTTGCTTATTCTACCCACACCTGTTTAGTTAAAGCTAGTGCTAGTATATGAATCTAAAGCACTGGAACTCCATGGGGTTGTTTCAACACATTCCCTGACACGTGATGGCTAAATATAAACACAGTTTGCTTGCACATTATTCTTCATGCTTGTTTTGATTACCGTGGCATCAAATAAAGTAGTTCAACATCGAAGTAGCAAATAACTGCCTCTTACATGGAGTAGTTTTATGGTTCTTTAACTTTTTTTAATAGATTTTTCTTTCATCCTCATTTATGTCGGCAGTCCCTGTGCTGGTGAAATGACTGAATACAAGCTTGTGGTGGTCGGTGCTGGTGGCGTGGGGAAGAGCGCGCTAACCATCCAGCTCATCCAGAACCACTTTGTGGATGAGTACGACCCTACCATAGAGGTCAGTATAGAGGCACTTGCTCAATATCTCACTACTGTAGGTTAGTGTTGCTACACGTGTAACATTGAGATGGAAGGTAGAGTAGCATATTTTTCCTGTGGGGGGGTATTCCCCCTTTCTTACTTGCTTACTATTCCATCTTTGCAGGACTCTTACAGGAAGCAGGTTGTTATAGATGGTGAAACATGTCTCCTAGACATTTTGGACACTGCAGGTCAAGAGGAGTACAGTGCCATGAGGGATCAATACATGCGCACTGGAGAAGGATTCTTATGTGTCTTTGCTATTAATAACACAAAGTCCTTTGAGGATGTGCATCATTACAGGTCAGACGTGTACTCTGGTTTCAGTTTCCATTCTGCCATTTTGTTTGACCTGGATTTAAAATGAGGATCTGCATAGCACTTGGTGAACATTTTGGATGAACAGCATGTGCAGTAGAATAATTATTTCAAACCCCTGAGAAGCACTTTCATACCTGCCATTTGTATCTCCATTTTTCTAAGGTTTTTCAAAGATCTCTAAACAGTGTTTTATTTTTAGAAGAGCTTTTTAAGATTTACCTTTATTTTAAGATGAGAAAACAAACTGAAACGTTCTTATTAATTGTCTGTAATTTTGCTTTGAAGTATTCAGATGAAATAAAAGCAAATCAAGTGTGAACTCGGAAAAGGACAATACTTTATTTTCTTTTTTTTTCCCCCTGTAATTGTTAGTTTGGAAAACTAGACCCTGAACATCATTGCTTTGGCGGTTCCCAATCTCATACTGTTTATTTACTTAAAAATTTGAAATAAAATAGATGTTTTGTATAATGAACTGGAAGTTATGCTTTTCTTCAGTTTTTTTTTTTATTTTTTTATTATTTTATTCTTATTTGCCACTACATAAATGTAACTTACTCATTTTTATTCTTCCAGAGAGCAGATCAACAGAGTTAAAGATTCCGATGATGTCCCGATGGTATTAGTTGGTAACAAATGTGACCTTCCATCACGAACAGTGGACACAAAACAGGCACAGGAGCTGGCAAAAAGCTATGGGATTCCATTCATAGAGACATCTGCCAAAACTAGACAGGTTGGTACCAATATCATGACACAGGGGTAGACTGATTCCAGGACAAAGGGCAGATGAGTATGTGATGATTGCTGCAAACCAAATGTAAATTAACTTCCTAACTAATTTTATATAAACCTTTTTTTAAAACATGTTTTTGAAATATTTATGAATGTGAGGTTAGTTTGGCCAGAACATTGTAGACAAATGCTAAAAAGGTCTCAGAAATGTGACGGGTGCTACCCCTCTTGATGTGGGAACTTGGAATTAAATGTTTTTACAAAAGGGAAAAGGATACTTAAGCAGAAAGGGCTTTCACATCCTGTTGCTGCCATTAACCTATTGGAAGGGGGTTTAGCTTGTAAAGTTACAATTGATTTTGACATATGACCCTGTTCTCATGTACTTTCCCCTTTTTTCTTTTTGCTGGTATTCTTTCCACAAAGGGAGTGGAGGATGCTTTCTACACTCTTGTACGTGAAATCCGCAAACACAAAGAGAAGATCAGCAATGGGAAAAAGAAAAAATCATCCAAACGGAAGTGTGTTCTTCTGTAAAGCGAATGCCATCCTTGGGGTTGGAGCTGGGCGAACGCCACACCAGCTCAAAGCAAGCAAAATGCGTGGACTTTTTGTAATGCAGTGGAAAGAAAATAATTGCCATAAAAATCAACTCTTATCTCCTTTTTTAATAGTTTTTTTTTTTTTAACCAAGAAAAATACATAAACCAGACCTGAGGAATAATGGTCTTCAGACTTTCTTTGAAGTCAAAAACCTTGTGTAATATAACAATGTACAAACTTTATATCCAAAAGGACACCTGCAATACCCTCAGTACCTCTCTTCCACGTCACACCAGTAAAAACCTTCCCTGCTTTTTTTTTTTTTTTTTTTCTCCCCCCTCCAATTCCGGGAAAGAAGTTAACCCTGTTGCTGAGGAAAATCTCCCATGCCTTTTGCATACAAAAACAAAGATGAAAAAATCAGTATTTTTAAAAACCCTAGTACAAAGGAAATTCTAGGACTTGTGTAAGGGTGTGTTGAAAAAACAATAGTTAATTGATATTGTCTGAAAATGGGAAATATACTAGAAATAAACAAAGTAAAAAAAAAAAATCCCCACAGCCTGAATGATTTATTTGTGTACTCTTAAATGCTTTTGTAATTGACAGAAGAATGTAAGATGTCTCTTGCACAATGGTAAAAATATCCACCATACTTTTTGTTTTTCTTTTGTTAGAAATGCTCGGGCCCTTTTCATTTTCGTATGGATAGTAGTGGGAATTGACTGGAAATGCTAAGGGAATGCTGGCTTCTAAACTGTATTGAAGTAAAAAAAAAAAAAAAAAAAAAAGACTTGTCAATCATGCCTAAAACAACCTTAAAGCAGCAATCCCACCTAGGATTTAAAATATATATGTACGTACACTTAATACAGGGGGGAGCTGAGCCGTGCAGTTTTTAGTGCCAGGGTACTTCTGGCTACTGAGAATTGCAGGGGCTGGGCTCCCTTTTGGAGAAGCAATATGGACATTCAAATATCTCAGTTCCCTCGGACCAATAGGAACCTGCAATGTCATCAGTTGTGGCTTATTAGCTGCCACTGTCAAAAATAGGTTCTATGGAGGGAGAACCAGTACTTGCCATTGCAAATATATTTTAAAGAGGGGTTCCTGGCACAAAAAATGGCGAACTTAAGCTCGAAATAGCTATCTGGTGCCAATGACCCAATGACATAAAAAAAAAATCTGTTTTATAATATTGCCTGGATTGCTCCTTCAAACTTAAAAAGCAAGACGATTACACAATGTGAATGGGCATAAATAGCGCACACCAGTATACGCGAAGATATGCATAATGCATGCCACCTTTTTCTTGGGGACCTAAAGGCATTCATGATATGAATTGTTGCATCTCTTGACTCATGTGGTCATCGTACCTTCAGTGATTTCTGAAAAGTAGGAAGCGGTTGCATTAGGTCTTAAATCCCTGAGTCATTGACCATCATTTTGCACCTATGGTAGGGATTCTATAAAATAGTCAAGCATACAATTTTGAATTGGTTTCAAAAACGGAATGCGTCCTTAAACTTATGGAAAGCGCACTCTGGCATATTAAATGTATCTGTTCCAAAGTATTAGCTGTTCAGATGGCGTAGTTAGTTTGGTGGTATTTCATGTCTAAAGAACCATAGAATTTGATTACCCCCCTTGTTAAAATCTTATTTACTGCTATACCTGTCAAATATATAATTGCAGTAATTAATAATCTGTCGTGACTTGCATTTTTTTTTTCTCCCACTATGGTTTAGGGTTTGCTTAAAGCCTAGGGGTGAAATGAAGACCAGGCCCATGTGTCGAGCAGATATACCAGAGCTATTGGTTGTAAGAGCTATGGGGAGGGAAGCCACTTAGGCTAGTTGAGGCGACGGTAAACTTGCATCTGAATAGGTGAAAAGTGTGGTGGGCAAATAGAGATGACCTGCTGCAGTAGTATTCGCTACTACCTAATGTTAGCTGAGATACGTTCCATTTTACTTTGCATCAGGCACTGCCAAACAACCCTACATGCCTAAAATACACCCTTTTCTACATTTTAAACTTAAATGTAAGCAGTCCATTATGCTAGAAAAGTAACATATTAAAGCAGAATTGATCTCCGAGATCCCATATGTAAGGTTTTATGCTAGTATTTAGGTGTTTTGAATTACACACACTACCTGCAATTTACAATAACGTACATAAGCATAGGGTTTATCACCTGGTGAACACTGGTTTATGGTGCTATATAGGACTGGTTTGTTATTTAAAAAGGTGGGGGCTTCAGGTACCGCAGGTGGATGTGAGGCCACATGACTCCCTTCATAACTGTCCAGATGTGCTCGCCTGACCATATTGGGCACAATAGAAGGGTACCAAGAAGAACAATAAGCAGCAGTAATCCTAGCACTGAGCTGTGCTCTCGGAGCTGTATGCAGAACTGTTCCAAAGGGTGACCTTGATCTGTACGGAACCTAAAGACAATGGGAATGTTGTGAGGAATATGGCAAAAAATAGTCATAATTAGGTGCACTCCCCCCCCGCCCCCCCCAATGCAAAACTATATTGAAAGGACAGACACCCTAACTTATTTTCCTGTCTCTATTTTCGCATTCAGATATGGTCATACAAAGCATACCATGTATGCTTAATGTGGCACTGCCTGCATTCGTGTCGTCCAGCTCTGTTCATACCAGCCCTTAAGATAAGTGTTTTGTTTTTTTTAATATATATTTCTCTTTTGAGACCTTAAGTTGCAAGAACGGCTTTGCAACCAACTTATTTATTAACGCTGCACAGTGGAAGAAAGTTCTCGCAGCAGGTACTACAGAAATGGATATTGCTGGTATTCAGCATTTCATAATGGCATATTTTTTAATTGATCAAACTTTAGTGAATGTAGCTGTTTTGTGAGTGATCAAACAGTTAAACATAAGTAGCTGATACGTTTGAATCCAGCCGGCTCAGAGAAAAGCAAAGCATGTTCATTTTTCACATGTTACAAATCCGGTACAACGATTTACTTTTAAGCTAATATAATTCAACTGATACAATGCATTAAAAAAAAAAATATATATATATATATATATATATATATATATATATATATATATATATATATATATATATATATATATATATATATATCCTGCTATGTGGGATGACCCCTTTAATCCTCTACTTACAATATATTACAATGCTTGCCAGCCGAACTCATTTGGCCACTAATTATACAGCTTCTCACAACTAGCTGGTATCTAGATTTTTCCAAAATTAAGCTACAACTTACCGTGGCACCATGCCACCAAAGAAGGTGTATCTGGGGTGGGTCAGGTTGTGTCTTCTGAATGGAATCAGCTGATTATTCACAGGCAGTAAAGACATGTTGGTTCTGCTGAGAAATTGGTCTTTCACATAGCCTTTTAAGTAGGTACAATATCAGACTTACAAATATTAACAGTAGCACAATCAGGGCTGGATAAGGGGCAGTGTGGCCAGGCACTTGCCTGGGGCACCAACTGAAAACGCCGGGCACCTCACCACTTTACTTTTTGACATGCGCACTCAAGCACCTACTTTAAAGGTCCCGAGTCCTGCGCACCCTCTCAACACTGTTGAGGCACATTTAAAGATGGTGCAGCAGCAGCAAGGGATATTGACGAGGGCGCTCAGCCACACGGGACATACTACGTGTGATGTAATAGATTTGTAATTTTAGTATTGGATTCAAATTCACTAAAAATTATACATAATGCATGAAACAAGTGCCAATTAAAGAAGACACTAAAATATATTCTTCAGGACTGAGTGTTATTGTATCTTTTCACAGTTTATACAAAAATTATATTAAAATACATAACAATAAAATTGTTTAAGGAGTGTGAAAAGGAGATTAGGTTATCATATCCCAGAACAGAATTAGGAAACTTACTGTAGAAGTGATGTGGTTTTACAAACTCCTATACAATTGCCATACATTCTACATTCAATAAAAGATTACACAACTTGCAAAAATGTTTTAAACAGCAATACACTCACCCATATGCTGGTCCTCTTGCAGTAGCACTTCCAGGACAATTCTGGCTTATCTTAGGGAGGGAAATAGGTAGGAAAATGCAGAACTGTACTAATATTTTAATTAAACAAGAGTTGGTGAAGACGTGGTGGCTGCTCATGTTCCACAGTTATCTTAAATTATTTCTTACTCTTAATTATTAAATGTATAAGGGATCAATAATAAAAGGGACTCAAGAGCCTTAGGATAAGGCAGAACGAGCATTAAGCAAACAAACAAGAAAGCTGGTGGAATGAAAATACTTTTTTGGATTTATTTTTGCATTATGATGTTTTTTTTTTTTTTAATGTTGGTGCTCGGCTATCAGAGATTTAAGGGTTAAAAAAGAATTTAATAAAAAGTGTAATTTATGCAAAGCAAATGATGTTTTTGACTTGCTCTGTACCTTTCTGTTTTGCTGATAATCGATCTCATCTGCTCTGCTTTCTAAAGAAAGGTGGTCCCCTGACTCATTTTCAGCCTTTTCCATGCCTTCTTCACTGTCTTTTGCACTGAGTTTGAGGGGGGGGGAGGGGAGGGGAGGGAAGTGTAAACCACCATGCTACATCAGTTCCCAAAAACATCTCACCACATACCTCTGAGTTTATAATATATAGAGCACTAGGGATTTGAGTTACCTGGAAATCATACAGTTCCGAAAAGGGTTACCAGCCAACGGCATCACGTTTATCAAAGGAAACCCTCCCACGCAGGGTTTTGCAGCAAGGAGACTAATCTAAATGGACCCAATGTTGGTAATAAAAGTGACACTTTGAGAAATGAATTGATTTCAAATGTTGCAGGTTTGAGCCATGACGAAGTGACACTAGCATACTTATGCATGCAGAACGAGAAAAAGCAGAGTGAAACTTTCTGAGATGGGTTGGGAAACAACTTGGCAGACTACCTTTAAAAAAAACATGTATGTCCATGTTCTGTTAAAGTAATTACAATAGAGCGGTTTCAAAATGAATTTCAGGTGGTACATAAACCACAGACCCTACGAGCGGGAGACAACGCAGGCAACATTTCTTTAACATGACCGGAGTTCAGCCTTGCTAATACTGCCAGTAAAATACTCTCTCCATCTAGTAACTAGAAGAAATACTTTTTTATGTTTCATATATTTAGCTATTTATTAAATAACTCGGGATACGTAGAAGGAAAGGCGCACCGCATCCATAGATAGGGCAACTCCAGATGTGCAATAAACACAATTTTACTACATCTGGAGTAGTCTTATCTATTCTTGGTCCACTGATGCGGATGCTGTGCTCCTTTCCTTCTACATATCCTGATCTCTACCATTGAGGATTGCACGCTGCAGAGTTTTTCCCTGTCTGGATTTCACTGTCAGGTAAAGGGCAACAGCCCCTCTGTATTTACCTTTTCAGTGCCTGCTGTTTTATTGATCTAAACCCTTCTGGGTATGTAATTACTTACTAGGTGACCAATCTCTGTGGTAGCCAAGTGGGCACCACTAGGTCCCTTAATCTCCCTTGGGTGATCTCTGTTATTATACAGTTAATATGGACATTGGGACTATACTCTGAATATATTGTTCTTATACAATAGAGCTCTTACTGGTGAAGCACCATCTACCAAATCACCAATATTATTAAATAACTCAAATGATATTTAAAGTTCATTGATTAATTGTGAACAATATTTTTCCAATTCTATCAATACCTGAAAGTGTTGAATGGGGTGAGATTTTTTTTTCGTGGACTGTAAGTTTCAAATGTATTGTTTTCACTGGTCCTAGTTAACTACCCAGTCAAGGACATACTTTGTACTAGAGCAGGGCTTCCCCAGGGACCTGAGACACACCAGGTTTTAAGTATAACCGATGTAACTGCACCTTATTTGCATATGAATAGAATGGTGGAGATTGCTTCTAAAACCTGCTGAGGTCAGAGATTACAGAGGAGAGATTTGGAAACCACTGTTGCAGAGGGAAACATAGTTTCTAGCCACCTAACTGCTGTCAGCCAATGAATAGGAACGTTGTATTACAATGTTTAAAAGGCAAAGTATGACTAAGCAATCACATTTTAAACATTCATTGAGGCAAAAAAAAAAACACAACCAAAACATACTGTACTGTGTGATGCCTCCAGCTGAAGAATTGGGAATCCCTTAGTAACTTTAAAAGATCGCATGTACAGACTTGGCTCTCGAAAAAATATACTTTATTATAACAATTCTAAGAGTGCATGTCATTTCCCAGAATACCTAGCTGCAGTGGTAGCAGTGTATGCTAGGAGATAATGGTGAAAAGCAGGGTTGCACATCTGTCTGAGATAGTGTTTTACTGAGTCCTAAAATGTACCGGGTACACGGGGAAAATTAGCAATTTTACCGAGCCGGGTACCCGGCTGGGTAGCATACGCTTACCTGCAGCCGGCGGCGGAGGGTGAGGAAGACAGCTGCGGAGGGTGGGGAGGACCGCGGCGACATCGTGGAAGCAGCGGCAGATATCCTGGTGGCGGTAGCAGAAGACGTCCTTGTTGAGCCGGTGGGAACAGCGGAAGACAGCTGATGCCGGTGGGAGCCAGGGAACAATGTGACCGGAGCAGGAGCGTTCCTATTGGACAGACAGCTCCTCCCCGGCTGTCCAATAGGAACGCTCCTGCTCCGGTCACATGGTTCCCCGGCTCCCACGGCATCAGCCGTGCTGTGTTTCGCTGCTCTCACCAGCTGAACCAGGACGTATTCTGCCGCCACCGGCACCAGAATGTCTGCTTCTGCTCCCACGATGCCGACGTGGTCTTCTTCACTCTCCGCCGCTGGCTGCAGCTAAGTGTTGATGTCTTCATTCGGCTGCTCGAAAATTACCCGGCGCCGGTTCCTGCCCCCTGCTGCTGGGTCCGGGTAATTTCCGGGTAGCTGAAAAAGTGCTCGGTACTGGGTAATTACCCGGTACACGGTACATCACTAGTCTGTGACATGTGAATGTGCTCACAAGGGGTATTTTTATTTGTTATAGTAAAGTATATATTTTTAAGTACCCAGTCTTTACATGCTATTTTGTATTGTTTCCTTTATTGTTTCACCAGCAATAATGTTGCCATGTTTATTTTACACACACAATACCAGTTTAAACGAATCAAATATTTAAATGTTTCAACAGTTCATGTCAGGTTAAAAAGAAAATATTCGGTTTAAATCTCCTATAAGCGAGGAGAAGAGAGTGGCACTCCGGAGCAGGGGTGCGCAAAGTGGGGGGCGTGAGAAGGCATTTAAAATAAATGCCGGGGCTTGCGTGAGGCCTCTGTAACTGTACTTACCTGGCCTTCCAACAAAGCGTCTCCATGGCAACCCGTGCAGCAGGGGGGCGCAAGCCGGAGAGGCGACAGAGGGGCGCATGCCAGAAACTTTGCACACCCCTGCTCCAGAGGACTGGTACAAAAATGTATTCAAACTAATTTAATATTTTTGTACTAGTCCTACGGAGTGCCGCTCTCTTCACTTATAGGAGATTTAAACCCAATATTGATTACGCCGGCGGGCAATGGGGCATTTTATGAGAGAGTCAGTAATATGCACCTTATCTTCCTTCATTTGCAGCTTAAAAAGAAAAACAGGTTGATGGCTCCTTTTATTCATTATTTTCTTTAAAAAAATATGTGACCCTGCATTTTAAGAACTGCATTTATATTTCTCAAACAGTGTACAACATGCTAGAATTAATTGTATACTACACAGCATTACTTCACACTTGCTTGTTGTAATAGCTCAAGGAGGAGACTGCCCAGCTGCCCATCACGGCAAACTATAGATGTATTGCTGTTTAAGCACAAAATATACAATTCTATTTCTACTCCACCTGTTAGTATATAGCTTTTCTTCCTTAATACATACTATCCAAAATGCCAACATCATTTCTGTAAATAATACATTTCTCATTGTCTCTTCTGAGTCTACAGGTAACAGAATGTAATGGCCTAAGTATGCTTGTGGAGTATAATATTTAGACCCAGGCAGATAATACCTTGTCCTCAGGTGGTGGAAGGGCTCCTTCTCTTTGTAAATCTGCAGCTCTCCATTTAACTTGCTCGAGTGGGTTTCCCACACACTCTTCAGTTGAACCAGGCAGCTGAGCCTCTGTAGCAAGATATCACTCTGTTTTTCCAGCTGGCATTGTAAGGTCTGCATATATAAAAAGAAACGCAATGATTAACATTCTGAGGAGTTTGCATAACGAGCATGAACTATCAAAAGTGGATATATGTTTATTGATTATCTGCAGCATATTACCAAAGAAGCATTTGTCAGCTGTTAAAGTGGCCAGGTCACATAATCAATGCAGCTAACCAACTTAGAAAAATCCAATCACCCCTGAAAGACTATATATATATATATATATATATATATATATATATATATATATATTGTGACAGAAACCAGGGGATGGTAATAAATTCCGTATATAGGGCTCCCAGGATACTAGACAGTTTCTATCCTGTTTGGCCTGGGAGTGCAGCCTTATAATACATACACTCCATCCCACAGTTTGGCAAGCGCTGGAACTGAGGGATGAGAGATCCAGACCAGAGTTTGTCTGCTGCCTGATTTCTGTCACCTGTCATGCTAATTAGGAATCAGGTATGAAAGACTGATTTCCTGTTTGCTCTGGTCTCCCCACAAGAGCCAGGAGGCTGGAAGGCTGCTGAACTACAGAGGGGAGAAGCCTCTTCCCCAAACAGGTTCAATCTTTCTGTTCATTTGTGTAAGACTGCAAAAGTACCGTGTTTTGATGTTGGAAGTGGAAAAGCCACTTCCAACCCTGAGTCAGGGATATCTAAGTTAAGTTATCGCTCAGGTGAGCAGCTTTTGTTTTGATCTGTTTTCTGTTGTATGCACTGTGGCAGTCTCAGTGCCTGGGACTGAATAAACCAGGCATAGCCTGTTTAAAGGAACAGTACGTGACGCCTCATCATTTAACCTACCCTAAAAGACCGTGTTCTAAACAGTCCCGGACAAACGTCGGAGCCCCGGAGTAAGCCGTTTGTCACATATGGTGGAGAATGCGGGCAGAGCACTAGGGGGTCTGCGGGTTGAAGAACTTTGAAAAAAAAAAAAAAAAGTTATTTTCATCCTCTGCAAACAAGATGGAAGACGTGGTGGGTGCGCTGGTACGCAATGTCGCTGCCCAGAAAGACGCGAATGAAACCCAGCAACAGCTGTTAATAGCCCAGCAAGAAACTAATGCAAACCAGCAGCAGACGAATGCAGCCCAGCAACAGCTGCTAATAGCCCAGCAAGAGATTAATGCCAACCAGCAACAGGCGAATGCCAACCAGCAACAGGCGAATGCAAACCAGCAACAGACGAATGAAGCCCTGCAAAACGCGAATGCAAACCAGCAAGAGACAAACCGCTTGCTGAGAGAGGAGCAACAGCGGTTCGCTCAGGGCTTACAGCAGGAACTCGAGATCCTGAGGGGGACTATCAGTAACCTTCCACTGGCAGCGGCAGCCCCAGTACCGAAAATGACCAGGGCAAGCCACTACCTTCAGAAGATGGGACCCTCGGATGATGTGGAAGCCTATCTTCTCACGTTTGAACGCACGGCACAGAGAGAGGGATGGCCAGAAGCTGAGTGGGCTGGTCTAATCGCACCCTTCCTAAGCGGCGAACCCCAGAAGGCTTACTTTGATCTAGAGCCAGCCGAAGCTAACGTCTATGCAAAATTGAAGTTCGAGATCCTCGCCCGCCTCGGCGTAACCACGGCTGTTCGCGCCCAAAGGTTTCACGCATGGTCCTTCACGATGGATAAAGCCACCCGAAGCCAGATGTATGACCTCATCCACCTCGCCCGGAAGTGGCTACAACCCGAGATCAACTCAGCCAGCCACATCGTGGAACGGTTGGTCATGGACCAGTTCTTGAGGAAACTTCCCTCTGCCTTACGCCGTTGGGTCAGTCGGAGTGACCCCCACAATGCGGATGAGCTTGTGGCCCTCGTAGAAAGGTACAATGCAGCAGAAGAGCACCCGCAACCCACAGTCGTGGAGCAACCCCACTACCCGAGGTTCCAGGACTCTTCCAGAGACGGTAAAAGGGTACCGGGGTTAAGGGGCGCTGAAGAGCGGCGACCACCTTCACGCAGCACCAGCAACAGTGGTTCGCACACTAAGGGCAATAGCCAACATGGGGAGCCGGGAAAAGGCTCTAAGTGGGACACAGACTATGTACCTAAATGTGTAAATTGTCATGAGAGGGGCCACACAGCAAAAATCTGCCCACTAAATGATGAGCCCATGCAATGCAACAGCGTGGAACCTTATTCGCTGTTGTCCCAATGTATGGGCCCTAGCCCAGAGGACCCCTTGAATAACCATCTGTGGGCATTTGTAAAGGTTAATGGTAAGAGGGTTCGGGCACTTCTTGACTCTGGGAGCATGGTCACACTAGTGTCCGAATACCTCTTGCCCATTAAGAAGAAACAGGGAAACAGTTCACAAAGAGTGGCAATTTGTTGTATACATGGGGATAATCATGAATATTCCACTGTTGATGTTTTTTTTGAAACAGAGTTTGGTTCTTTAGATTTCAAGGTGGGTATTGTACCCAAACTGGCACATGATGTGTTAATAGGGACAGACTTTCCCCATTTTCTAAAAATGTGGTCCCCCGCTCAGAATAGCGCCCAGAGTTCAATAGCGGACCATAACGAAGTATTAGAAGAAACAAATCCTTTCCCTTTTTCAGAAATGGAGGTTGACGAGGGCCCAAATAAGAAGGGGGAAAAGGAGGAGTGCTGTAAAATTCCCTTCCCCATCACTACTTTGGTAGGGAATACCCCAAATCAAGATGTTGAGCAGACACTTACCACCCCAGAACCGGATAAGACCCTCGCTGACCTAGAGGTCAGTCCTGGGAGTTTTAAGAAGGCCCAGTGGGAGGACCCCACATTAGCGGTAGCAAGGGGAAATATACGGGACCAGAATAGTACTCCTGGCCAACCAGATAGGTCACTTGCTTACCCCTACTTCGAGGTAGAGAACGACCTAGTATATCGGGTTGATAAAAGGAAATCAGTTACAACTAAACAATTGTTGGTACCACGGACATTCCGTAACGTAGTATTACACCTCGCACATAGTCATCCATTGGGGGGACACCTAGGGGTGGAAAAGACAAAAGAAAAGGTTCTCCGAAGCTTCTATTGGCCTGGGGTTCTGGCAGAAATTACGAATTATTGTTCCTCATGCCCAGAATGTCAGATCACCGCCCCGTTCAAGGCGTACCGCAGCCCATTGGTACCCCTTCCCATAATAGAGGTACCATTTGACCGGATTGCTATGGATCTAGTAGGACCCCTAATAAAGTCTGCTAGGGGACATCAGCATATATTGGTAATATTAGATTATGCCACCCGATATCCGGAGGCAGTTCCCCTACGTAGCACCTCAGCTAAAAACATAGCAAAAGAGTTAGTAGTTCTGTTTTCCCGGGTCGGGATTCCTAAAGAGATTCTATCTGACCAGGGAACACCATTTATGTCCCAAGTAACGAAAGAGCTATGTAAACTCCTAAAAATCAAGCATCTCAGAACCTCAGTCTATCATCCACAAACAGATGGTTTAGTGGAAAGGTTCAATAAAACCTTAAAGAGCATGTTACGGCGGGCGGTTGATAAAGATGGGAAAAACTGGGATTGTTTGTTACCGTACCTGTTATTTGCCATTAGGGAAGTTCCCCAATCATCCACTGGCTTCTCCCCGTTTGAACTATTGTATGGCCGACACCCAAGGGGCTTACTGGATATAGCCAAAGAGACTTGGGAACACGAGGTTACCCCTTACAGAAGTGTAATAGAGCATGTTGCCCAGATGCAGGACCGCATTGCTGCAGTCCTACCCATAGTGAGGGAACACATGGAGAAAGCTCAAGAAGCACAGAGGAATACATATAATAAGGGTGCTAGGGTCAGAATTTTTTCTCCAGGTGATAGGGTACTAGTTCTGGTTCCCACCGTGGAGAGTAAATTCCTTGCTAAATGGCATGGGCCATATGAGGTCTTGGAAAGAGTGGGAGAAGTAAATTATAAGGTAAGACAGCCAGGTAGGAGGAAACCTGAGCAAATTTACCATATAAACCTACTCAAGCCCTGGAAAGATAGAGAAGTCTTGTTAACCCTAGTACCCCCAGGTCCGTCAGAGAATCAAGAAACTGACCCAGAGGTTAGCATAGCTGAAACCCTGTCTGTTCATCAGAAACGAGAGGTTCAGAATTTAGTGAAAAGAAACAAAGAAATCTTCTCTATACGGCCAGGTAGAACTAGCGTAATTGAACATGACCTAGTCTCTGAACCGGGGGTCCGAGTTAACCTTAAACCGTACCGAATCCCAGAGGCCAAAAGAAAGGCTATAAATTTAGAGGTTAAAAAAATGCTAAAACTAGGTGTAATTGAGGAATCCCAAAGTGGGTGGAACAGCCCTATAGTCTTAGTCCCAAAGCCAGATGGTACAACAAGGTTTTGTAATGACTACCGGAAACTAAACGCGGTGTCAAAATTTGATACTTATCCTATGCCCAGGGTAGATGAACTTGTAGAGAGACTGGGCAAAGCCCGATATCTCACAACCCTAGACCTAACAAAAGGGTACTGGCAGGTTCCCCTCACAGAAAGGGCAAAAGAAAAGACAGCCTTCTCAACCCCAGACGGCCTCTTTCAGTATAAGGTGTTGCCTTTTGGCTTACATGGAGCTCCCGCCACATTCCAAAGAATGATGGATAAAATTTTAAAACCACATGCTCGGTATGCTGCCGCCTACCTGGATGATGTGGTAATCCATAGTGAAGATTGGCAATCCCACCTTCCAAAGGTCCAAGCTGTGCTTGACGCAGTCCGGTCTGCTGGACTAACTGCTAACCCCGCTAAATGCACTATTGGTCTGGAGGAGGCCAAGTATCTGGGATATTCTATTGGCAGAGGTTTACTCAAACCCCAAACACTCAAAGTGGAGGCGATACAAAATTGGCCAAGGCCAGTTACAAAAAAACAAGTAAGGACCTTTTTGGGGTTAATTGGGTACTATAGAAGGTTTATTCCCAATTTTGCAACTAAGGCAACCCCACTAACTGACCTCACAAAAGCAAGAGGACCGCTAATGGTAAAGTGGTCCCCCGAAACCGAACAGGCCTTTAGAAGCCTGAAAGAAGCTCTCTGTGCCCAACCAGTGTTGGTCACACCTGACTTCTCCAAAGAGTTCGTAGTCCAAACCGACGCATCTGAGGTAGGGCTGGGGGCGGTACTCTCCCAGGAGTCTCAAGGTGAGGAGCACCCCATCCTTTATTTAAGTAGGAAACTAAATCCCCAGGAGAAAAATTACTCCATAGTAGAGAAAGAGTGTCTCGCAATAAAGTGGGCTGTAGAGACGCTCAAATACTACCTGTTACGGGAGAAAATTCCGGTTGGTCACAGATCATGCACCCCTTACCTGGATGTGTCAAAACAGGGAAAAGAATGCTAGAGTGACCAGGTGGTTCCTAAGCCTACAACCCTTTAAATTTTCTGTGGAACACAGGTCAGGGCACAAACATGGCAATGCTGACGGGTTGTCAAGGATGCACTCCCTAATATCCATGGTCGCTCATCCCTCGAGGTCTGAGCTGGGGGGGAGGATATGTGACAGAAACCAGGGGATGGTAATAAATTCCGTATATAGGGCTCCCAGGATACTAGACAGTTTCTATCCTGTTTGGCCTGGGAGTGCAGCCTTATAATACATACACTCCATCCCACAGTTTGGCAAGCGCTGGAACTGAGGGATGAGAGATCCAGACCAGAGTTTGTCTGCTGCCTGATTTCTGTCACCTGTCATGCTAATTAGGAATCAGGTATGAAAGACTGATTTCCTGTTTGCTCTGGTCTCCCCACAAGAGCCAGGAGGCTGGAAGGCTGCTGAACTACAGAGGGGAGAAGCCTCTTCCCCAAACAGGTTCAATCTTTCTGTTCATTTGTGTAAGACTGCAAAAGTACCGTGTTTTGATGTTGGAAGTGGAAAAGCCACTTCCAACCCTGAGTCAGGGATATCTAAGTTAAGTTATCGCTCAGGTGAGCAGCTTTTGTTTTGATCTGTTTTCTGTTGTATGCACTGTAGCAGTCTCAGTGCCTGGGACTGAATAAACCAGGCATAGCCTGTTTAAAGGAACAGTACGTGACGCCTCATCATTTAACCTACCCTAAAAGACCGTGTTCTAAACAGTCCCGGACAAACGTCGGAGCCCCGGAGTAAGCCGTTTGTCACAATATATATATATATATATATATATATATATATACAGTGCTTGACAAATCACCCAAAAATCTACTCGCCGAACCAAAAAATCTACTCGCCACCTAGTCCCGCCCCCAACCCCGCCTCTAGTCCCGCCCCCAACCCCGCCTCTAATCCCGCCCCCAGCCCCGCATTTAAAAAAACCCATAAATGAAATAAATTTAATAAATTTCTAGTAAGAACATTCGTTTTTGACATAAGTTTATTTATTGTATTACATTATACTACAATTAGTCCTTGTTTTGTGTGTGTGTATGTGTGTGTATAAATGTCGAATCTAGAAAAAAAAGCCAGATGTGAATGACTAGTTTCCTGCACCCCTTAACTAGTGCCTGGATGCCCCCGCTTCAGAATATTTAAAGCAGCAATCCCACCTGGGATCTTACCTGATCCGCAGACCCTCAATGTCCAGGTACCTCATTCCCACAATGTTATACATTGGAGGGGATGTGTTCCCTACCTGTCTTCTGGGTTACGGGGGATTCCAATGTCTTCTGTTTGAAGCTTGAGTCAGATCTGGAAGAAAGCAGTATAGGTTATTTCGGTGTAGTATAGGGCAGTTAAGATATACAGGGTAAATAAAATATCCAGATCCAGATTGTGAGACAGAGAGAGGGTGAGACAGAGAGAGGGCGAGACAGAGAGAGGGCGAGACAGAGAGAGGGCGAGACAGAGAGAGGGCGAGACAGAGAGAGGGCGAGACAGAGAGAGGGCGAGACAGAGAGAGGGCGAGACAGAGAGAGGGCGAGAGGGTGAGAGACAGACGGAGAGAGGGTGAGAGAGAGACGGAGAGAGGGTGAGAGAGAGACGGAGAGAGGGTGAGAGAGAGACGGAGAGAGGGTGAGAGAGAGACGGAGAGAGGGTGAGAGAGAGACGAGAGAGGGTGAGAGAGAGATGGAGAGAGGGTGAGAGAGGACGGAGAGAGGGTGAGAGGACGGAGAGAGGGTGAGAGGACGGAGAGAGGGTGAGAGAGAGGGTGAGAGGGAGAGAGAGGGAGAGACAGAGGGAGAGAGAGAGGGTGAGAGACGGAGAGAGGGTGACTGTGGGGGGATGGGGTGACTGGGTGGGGTGATGGGGTGACTGGGTGGGGTGATGGGGTGACTGGGTGGGTGATTGGGTGGGGTGACTGGGTGGGTGATTGGGTGGGGTGACTGGGTGGGTGATTGGGTGGGGATTACTGACTGACTGGGTGGGGATTACTGACTGTCTGACTGGGTGGGGTGACTGGGCAGGGGGGTGGGATGACTGACTGGGTGGGGGGGTGACTGACTGGGTGGGGGGGTATGACTGACTGACTGGGTGGGGGGGGTATGACTGACTGACTGGGTGGGGGGGTATGACTGACTGGGTGGAGGGGGTATGACTGGGTGGGGGGGTATGACTGGGTGGGGGGGTATGACTGACTGACTGGGTGGGGGTGTATGACTGACTGGGTGGAGGGGGTATGACTGGGTGGGGGAGGGGGTATGACTGGGTGGGGGGGTATGATTGACTGACTGGGTGGGGGTGTATGACTGACTGGGTGGAGGGGGTATGACTGGGTGGGGGGGTATGACTGGGTGGGGGGGGTTATGACTGACTGGGTGGGGGAGGTCATGACTGACTGGGTGGGGGGGTATGTTTGACTGGGTGGGGGGGGGGTATGATTGACTGGGTGGGGGGGGGGTATGATTGACTGGGTGGGGGGGGGTATGACTGACTGGGTGGGGGGTATGACTGACTGGGTGGGGGTGTATGACTGACTGGGTGGAGGGGGTATGACTGGGTGGGGGGGTATGACTGGGTGGGGGGGGTTATGACTGACTGGGTGGGGGGGGTTATGACTGACTGGGTGGGGGGGTATGTTTGACTGGGTGGGGGGGTATGATTGACTGGGTGGGGGGGTATGACTGACTGGGTGGGGGGGTATGACTGACTGGGTGGGGGGGTATGACTGACTGAGGGGGTATGACTGACTGGGTGGGGGGGGGTATGACTTACTGGGTGGGGGGGTATGACTGACTGGGTGGGGGGGAGTATGACTGACTGGGTGGGGGGGAGTATGACTGACTGGGTGGGGTGGGGGGATGACTGACTGGGTGGGAAGGGGGGATGACTGACTGGGTGGGATGGGGGGATGACTGACTGGGTGGGGGGATGACTGACTGGGTGGGGGGATGACTGACTGGGTGGGGTGGGGGGATGACTGGGTGGGGTGGGGGGATGATTGGGTGGGGTGGGGGGGTACCTTTGGTGTCCTACACGTTCTCTCTCTCTCTCTTACACACACACACACACACACACTCACTCACTCACTCACTCACACACACACACACTCTCATACACACACACTCTCTGTGTGTGGGGGGGGGGGGGTAGCGGATGCAGCCACAGGAGCGGAACCGGAGGGCAAGCAGGAAATCCCCTGCCCCGCGCGAGCAGCCACGGGGACAGGAGCGGAGACCAAAGGGGAAGCAGGTTTGGGAGGGGGGGGGAACATTCCCCGCTGTCATCTCCTGCCCTGGGCGTGCAGCCACGGGGACAGGAGCGGAACCGGAGGGCAAGCGGGACGGGGGAGTGGGTGGGGGGGAAATCCCCTGCCGTCATCTCCTGCCCCGCGCGAGCAGCCACGGGGACAGGAGCGGAGACTGAGGGGATGAGAGGGGAAGCGCGAGCAGGAGACAGGGACCGCGCACGCGAGGAGCAGCCATTACTTACCCCTGCAGAGAAGGGCTCCATTCCGCGTCACGGCCAATCAGCCAGGAAGATCTTTTTTTTAATTTATTTATTTTTTTAAATTTGTGGGGGGGTGGGGAAGCGGAGACAGCCACGGGGACCGAGGGGAACACCCCTGCTGGCATCGGGAGCAGCCACTGGCACTTTGGGAAAGCGGGGACCGTAGGGCAACCGGGACGGGGGAACATCGCCCGCTGTCATCTCCTGCCCCGCACGAGCAGCCACAGGGACAGGAGCAGAACCGGAGGGCAAGCGGGGCAGGGGGGGGGGGGGGGGAGATGGGGGGAGAAATCCCCTGCTGTCATCTCTTGCCCGACAGGAGCGGAGACTGGAGGGGATGAGGAGGGAAGCGCGGGCAGGAGACAGAGACGGACTGCGCGCGCGAGGAGAAGCCATTACCCCTGCAGAGAAGGGCTCCATTCCGCGTCACGACCAATTGGCCAATCAGCCAGGAGGATATTTTTTTTGTTATTTTTTTTTTTTAATTTTTTTAAAATTTGCGCAGAGCAGGGGGAAAAAGTAGCTGGCCACGGGCCAATTTCCGTTCGCGCCTGGCGAGTGGGCGACCGGGTTTGTCGAGCACTGTATATATATATATATATATATATATATATATATATATATATATATATATATATATATATATATCTTTATTTATATAGCGCCATTAATGTACATAGCGCTTCACAGCAGTAATATACCTGACAATCATATAAATAACACATAAAGGGGAGAAGTGCTAGACATAAAAGTAACATTTAGGAAAAGGAGTCCCTGCTCCGAAGAGCTTACAATCTAATTTGTTGGTAGGAAGAACGTACAGAGACAGTAGGCGGGCGTTCTGGTAAGTGCGTCTGCAACGGGCCAAGGTTAATGTATGAGGTGTTAATGATCATCCATGGTGCTACTCATATGCTTCGTTAAGCAAGTGTGTTTTGAGGTGGATAGAGAGGGTGCTAGTCTGATATTGAGGGGAAGGGCATTCCAGAGGTGTGGGGCAGTCAGTGAGAAGGGTTTAAGGCGGGAGAGGGCTTTAGATACATAAGGGGTAGAGAGAAGATATCCTTGAGCAGAACGCAAGAATCGGGCAGGTGTATAGCAAGAAATTAGGCTTAAGATGTAAGAATAAGCAGAAAAGTGTAAAGCTTTAAAAGTCAGGAGGAGAATTGAGTGTGTGATAAGGGATTTTATAGGAAGCCAGGAGAGGGATTTCAGCAGGGGAGATGCTGAGACAGATTTCGGAAAGAGTAGCGATTCTGGCAGCAGCATTTAGGATAGATTGTAGGGAAGACAGGTGAGAGGCAGGAAGGCCAGACAGCAGGAGGTTAAAGTAGTCGAGACGTGAGAGAATGAGGGTCTGTGTCAGAGTTTTTGCAGTCGAGCAACAGAAGAAAAGGCGTATCTTGGTAATATTGCGTTTGGAAGAAACAACAGTTTTTTGCTACCTTTTGAATGTGAGAAGAGAATGTGAGAGAGGAGTCGAGTGTGACCCCTAGGCAGCGTGCTTGGGCTACAGGGTGAATGAAAGTACTTCCAACAGTAATGTGAAAGGAGGAAATAGGGCCAGGTTTGGGAGGAAGTATGAGGAGCTCTGTTTTTGCCATGTTAAGTTTAAGGCGGCGGAGGGCCATCCAGGATGATATAGCAGAGCGACATTCATAAACTTTAGTCTGTACAGCCGGTGTAAAGTCAGGGGTAGATAAGTAAATTTGTGTGTCATCAGCATAGAGGTGATATTTGACCCCAAGAGATGTGATTAGGTCACCTAGAGAGAGTGTGTAAAAAGAAAATAGATTTGTATATTTATATGTATAAATCTTAGGTATGTTTCCGTACAAAGGTTCACCTGTTACAGGGTTGCTAAGCAACAAAAACAAGAAGGGGAGGAGAGACAGCGAGGAGGGGGGAGGAGACAGAGAGACAGCAAGAAGCGGAGACACCAAGGGGACAGATGGATGATGAAAAGGAGGGAATGGAGAGAAGTGTGCACATGGGGCAGGAGGGAGTGCAAAGAGAGGGGAGGAGAGACAACAAGGTAAGTAGCAGAAGTAAACAGAGAGACAGCAAGCAGAGGAGGAGACATGAGTAGGAGAGGAGGCATTGCAGTGTGCACAGAGAGGCGCAGACACAGGAAAGCAGAGAGTGGGGAGAAGAGAGTGCAAAGAGGAGCAGGGCATAATAGAGAAGAGAGTAAGCTGGGGAAGCGGGCAGAAGAGACAGCAAGGCATTACAGGGAGTGGTGAAAACAAAGTAATGTTTAATTAATAACCTTTAAGACATTCACCTTTGTTGACATTCAAAACACTACATGACCAGAGTCCCAGCTATCCAAAAGGGCTTCTAGTTCCCAACACTCCAACTCGCTCACTTATATCTGCAGGTGAAGGACTCCTAACAGTTCCCAGAATCTCTTTGACTTCCTTTGGGGCCGAGTTTTTGGTCACGCTGTTCCCACTCTTTTTGGAACAGTCTCCCATGTACAGTTTGAGAGGCCCCCTCTCGGGGAATCGATAAAAAATAGGCTCAAGACCCACCTGTTTACCCAGACATTTAATTAATTAACCACAACCTGTCTGGCATTTAATAACCACAGTATCATCCCATCCTGTATTGTATCTTTCCTTGTGTTTGGTCTCTTTTATAACCTTAATGTTTTCTTCTTTTTTCCCTTTTTGTAACTGTGAAGTCCCATTAGGAGACAAGCGCTATATAAATAAAGGTATAATTATTAGTATAACTGGAACATTACAGCAATACACGCAGAAGAAGTCCCAAAAAGCAGACTTTGTTTAGTTTTCCTTACCTCACTTACATATTTGATTGAGTCATCTGGCCAAGAAATCTGTTGGAGCTCAGCAACAAGTGCATCTGTTCCCTGTTTGAGCTGAACAAGCTACGAAGGAAATTAGAAGATGTATTTGTAATACGCAATGTTTTCTTCACAAGTACACAGTCGTGTCATCATCTCTTCATTGTTGAAGAGAAATGCAATGTTCAGCAACTGACCAATATACTGTAACTGGCTTCTTTAAACACATCTAATCACTAGAGATGTTTGAAACTATCCAAAATGCATTTGAAAATGTGTAAGTTTCCCCCCCCCCCCCCTCCCTGCAAATTTTGATTTCTTGTGAAAAATTTCACCAAGCCTTAAAGGGCTAATAATGTTAGGAAATGAGTCTAGGATTTCGCCATCTAAGAGATAAATGTGGTGTATGGGCCCTATTTATATACTCAGCATTAAGCAATTCTAGCAATTTTAGAGAATTATGCCACTGAACATATTAAGTTTGCAGTACACATCCAAAAGCAGGTTGCAGACCTGTCTGAGATGTGAATGTGCTCACAAGTGATATTTTTATTTACTGTACACTGAACGGTGGAGGGTTTTTGTCACTTTTTTAGCCACCATAACTTATATAATGCGTGGTTGAAACCTATTCCAGCTTCACATTGCACAGCCAGTATAACCAGTCTCACACTAATGAGACCCAAACAGTTAAAACAGCTGTCTGTGAGCAGGTTTACTGGCTATGCTGAAAAGCTGCGTAATACGGCAGGCATATGTTTTATATGGATCCATGTTAAAATGGAAATGAAGCAAAAGATGACACTGTGCTCAATTGCATGTTATTACCCAGAAGCCCTTGCTGCAGTGGAAGTATTGTTTGCTAAGAGATAATGGTGAAAAGCAGGGTTGCAGACATGTGAATATGCTCTCAAGTGATATTTTTTATTTGCAAAACACATTGACTAATTCTGACAAGTTCACAGCTGAAAAAGGAAAAATGATGCTTGTTTTGTGACTTTGTGTGAAGGTTTCGCATATCTCTACTAATTACTTAAAATGTGACATTTTATTTCAATTCGAATTGCCAAGGACTGGAGGTATCAGGTAATTAATAACAAGCACACCACCTCTCTCCATTGACGAAACAGGAAAAAGGAGATTGCATTTTGTCTGTGGCGTGGGAGGGCAGGTCGTGCTTAACTTGTAGTAATTTCACACAGACTAAACGAAACGAGTCTGCCGCTCAACCTAGTGGATGGGCAGGGAGGGGGGAGAGGGGGCGAAGGGCAGGGAAGGGGGAGAGGGGGCAGGGAGGGGGGAGAGGGGACACGGAGGGGGGAGAGGGGGCAAAGGGCAGGGAGGGGGGAGGGGGGAGAGGGAGGGGGGAGAGGGAGGGGGGGGAGGGATGGTGGGAGGGGGAGGGGGCGAAGGGGAGGGAGGGGGCGAAGGGGCGGGAAGGGGCTTTAGGGGGCGAAGGGGTGGGAGGGGGCGAAGGGGCGAAAGGCAGGGAGGGGGCGAAGGGCAGGGAGGGGGCGAAAGGCAGGGAGGGGACGAAGGGCAGGGAGGGGGCGAAGGGGCGAAGGGCAGGGAGGGGGCGAAGGGGCGAAAGGCAGGGAGGGGGCGAAGGAGCAAAAGGCAGGGAGGGGGCGAAGGGCAGGGAGGGGGCGAAGGGCAGGGATGGGGCGAAAGGCAGGGAGGGGGCGAAGGGGCGAAAGGCAGGGAGGGGGCGAGGGGGCGAAAGGCAGGGAGGGGGCGAAGGGGCGAAAGGCAGGGAGGGGGGGAAGGGCAGGGAGGGGGCGAAGAGGGCAGGGAGGGGGCGAAGAGGGCGAAGAGGGCAGTGAGGGGCGAAGAGGGCAGGGAGGGGGCGAAGAGGGCAGGGAGGGGGCGAAGGGCAGGGGCGAAGGGCAGGGAGGGGGCGAAGGGCAGGGGCGAAGGGCAGGGAGGGGGCGAAGGGGCGAAGGGCAGGGAAGGGGCGAAGGGCAGGGAAGGGGCGAAGGGCAGGGAGGGGGCGAAGGGCAGGGAGGGGGCAAAGGGCAGGGAGGGGCCGAAGGGCAGGGAGGGGGCGAGGGGGCAAAGGGCAGAGAGGGGGCGAGGGGGCGAAGGGCAGGGAGGGGGCGAAGGGCAGGGAGGGGGCGAAGGGCAGGGAGGGGGCGAAGAGGGCAGGGAGGGGGCGAAGAGGGCAGGGAGGGGGCGAAGAGGGCGAAGAGGGCAGTGAGGGGGCGAAGAGGGCAGGGAGGGGGCGAAGAGGGCAGGGAGGGGGCGAAGGGCAGGGGCGAAGGGCAGGGAGGGGGCGAAGGGCAGGGGCGAAGGGCAGGGAGGGGGCGAAGGGGCAAAGGGCAGGGGCGAAGGGCAGGGAGGGGGCGAAGGGGAGGGAGGGGGCAAAGGGCAGGGAGGGGCCGAAGGGCAGGGAGGGGGCGAGGGGGCAAAGGGCAGAGAGGGGGCGAGGGGGCAAAGGGCAGAGAGGGGGCGAAGGGCAGGGAGGGGGCGAAGGGCAGGGAGGGGGCGAAGGGCAGGGAGGGGGCAGAGGGTAGGGAGCGGGCGAAGGGCAGGGAGGGGGCGAAGGGCAGGGAGGGGGGGGCGAAGGGCAGGGAGGGTGGGGGCGAAGGGCAGGGAGGGTGGGGGTGAAGGGCAGGGCCGGTGGGGGTGAAGGGCAGGGCCGGGGGTGAAAGGCAGGGCCTGGGTGGGGGTGAAAGGCAGGGAGGGTGGGGGTGAAGGGCAGGGAGGGTGGGGGTGAAGGGCAGGGAGGGTGGGGGTGAAGGGCAGGGAGGGTGGGGGTGAAGGGCAGGGAGGGTGGGGGTGAAGGGCAGGGCCGGGGGTGAAAGGCAGGGCCTGGGTGGGGGTGAAAGGCAGGGCCGGGGTGGGGGTGAAAGGCAGGGCCGGGGTGGGGGTGAAAGGCAGGGCCGGGGTGGGGGTGAAAGGCAGGGCCGGGGTGGGGGTGAAAGGCAGGGCCGGGATGTTGCGTGAAAGATCCCTTCCCCTGCGTTTAGTTACCTCGCACCGGGCCGCGCTTCTCCTCTTCCTCCGGGTACCGGCCGCCCTCCTCCTCCTCGGGTTCCTCCGGCGAAGCGGAGCTGAGACACTCAGATGAGGAGGTGGTGTGGGCAGCCGGCTCGTACAGCTCCTGACTGAGAGAGCCGGAGGAGCGCTCTCGGGGATGGTGAGCTGGGGGCGCGGCCTCTAGGCCTTAAGGTGAGAGCGGAGAGATCGTGCTCTTGGGGGGGGGAAGTGGGAGCAGTCTGTGGGAGGGAGCACCGGGGGAGAGGGTGAGCACCGGGGGAGTGGGTGAGCGCCGGGAGAGAGGGTGATCTTTGTGAGGTCCCGCGGAGTCGTGATAGGGGGTGGTTCCGTTGTTGCGGGCCAGCGCCGGGAAGGGTGGAGGGGTGAGAGGGTGGATGGGCGTGGGTGGGTGGGCAAGGGCGGGCAGCCGTTGAGGAGGGCCAGAGGGGGGTGTGTGTGTCTGTGTGTCTGTGTGTGACCGGCCAATGAGAGGTGTGCGGGGGCGGGCGGGCCAAGGGAGCCATCTCATTGGCCTGAGGCGGAGTGACTGGCCAAAGGTCCAATGTGATTGCCCCTAGACACAGGGAGACACAGTACAGACAGGCAGACATACATACAACGGAGGTAGAAAAATGGATTGGCAACAGACTGCAACGTCCAAAAAGCACCCTCAGCTCACCAGATGTGGAAAATTAAAATGCGTTTATTGAACTACATAACATAAAAATTAAAAAGGACAAACAAAATCCAAAAACATACATACAACGGTTTGAGAAATATATATATAGATGAGCAGTATAGGACTGCAGAGTGTAATACTCAGAACATCAAAAACGACTAAAGGACCATAGTGGTCCCAAGAGACCCCACTAATATAACAAAAATAATACAATTTTATTAACACATATGCTTAAATATTATCAGACACAATGTAATTAAAATACAATGTAAATAAAATCCCCTCAGTGAAAGCGGACCTACTGAGTGGTGGATGATGGGAGATCAATGCCAGGCAGAATTCCCTGTACAGTCACTTAATTAGTAGTTGCCTCAAATATTGGCAATAATAGTGATAGAAGGACCCTGTGCTGATAAGGATAATCAGCAGAATAAATATCATGTCCCTGTACAATCCACTGCTCAAAGGGGAGTGGAGATGACGATGTGGAGTGCTACTGGACAAGGGATAGGGGTAAAAGAGGTGTATACCTCGGTATGTTGCTGTAAGTGTGGTCAGAAGTACTGAGGCATTGTTGTAAACATCCTCATGATAGCCGGTAGCAAAGGCAGGGGTATGGATGGAATGATGACTGAAGTAACAATGTCACTCGCTCCACTAAGCGTATCCCCCTACAATGCCAGTCGTCTATCACTGCGTGTGATGGCGTAGACCACCTAAACCTAGAGACCAGGTATTGCTACCACCTCTACCCTTCTATCGCTGTGGTATAGCTGCTAGCGTGGGGTTGTGCTATGGAAGCACGTAATGGGCTGGCAGTATGGAGGGGGGGAAGGGGGGTATATATATTTATTTTTTATTATTATTTTTTTAAACATAACTAATTGCTGACATAGTATTATGAATTTATGAATGCAATATAGTAATTTCTGTGATGAATTATTATGTGAATATGAAGGTTATTATGACTGTTAAGGAAATGGGAATTTGCACATGAAAGATAAAGATCGTGTGGAAAGACATGTACTTCATTGCCACTCACCAGTAACTCTGTCATAGCCCAGAAGTCATCAGAAGTCATCTCACTGTTCATGTCCTGCAGGAGAGTAGAGGAATCTGAGCATCTGAATATCCCACACAGAGGACTTGATAGCCCAGACTTCATATTTCGTCCTCGCTGGAAAAAGAAAAACATTAGATGCCACCCAACAAGGCCTCATGGCTTGTAGGTTGGTACTTAATTTTTTGGTTATAATTAGTGATGTACCGAGTACCCCGAATTACCCGGTGTTACCCAGCACCTTTTCAGCTACCCGGACATTACACCGGACCTGGCAACTGAGAAGTGGGCCCGGCGCCGGGTTATGTCAGGGTAGCTGAAAATCTTATTACTTACCTTTCAGCCAGCGACGGACAACATCTAGGAACAGCAGCAGCGGTCCTGTGGCGATGGCAGCATCGGAAGTGGGGCTTCAGCCGGCGTAGGAGCTGCAGGAATCCATTACACAGCACCGCAGCAGGTAAGCAGTGTGAGCCGGAGAACCACGTGACCGTAGCAGGAGCGTTCCTATTGGACAGACGGCTGTCCATTACGCCGGCTGAAGACACTTCTGATGCTGCCACCGCCACAGGACCGCTACTGCTGTTCATAGATGTCGCCGCCACCCTGCAGGTACGTGCCAAACCGGGTAACCGGGTACCCAGCCTGGTAGAACTATTGATTTTGGCCGGGTACCCATTAACCATTTTTTTCCAAAATCACTACCTGGTACAACACTTGTTATAATCCATAATCTTGTGCATCTGGTTTCCAACCACTACCACCATCACAATGCAGAACCAGTGATGAGGCTCAAACGGAGTCCACAAAAAGACAAAACCGCTGTCTGAGTTGGTCCACTAATTCTGCATCTCTGTTAAAAGCAGCAGGCAAAACTCGTGGCAATCCAAGTAATAAAATAGATATGAAGCTAAAAGGTGAAACACCCACTTATTTGCATGTTGCTACACAGAATCCTCGCCTCCAGATTATCTACTGCAATGTTTTTCAACCAGGGTCCCTAGGAACCCTTGGGCTCCCCGGGTGTACCTTAAGGGTTCCCTGCAATATTCTGGTCAATTGAAAATTGTATCAAATACAGAAGAATTTACAATGTATCTGATCACAGAGTTGCGGTTCCTCAGAATTTCACTTAGGGTCCCATAAACAAAAAAAGGTTGAAAACCACTGATCTACTGTCTGACAAATGACGATTTGACGAAGACCTGCAAACGGTCAGGTATTTTATTTTCTTGCTGTTTATAATCTAATTTCTGACACGCTTGCTGCATTCAAAAGTCTACAAAACAAAATTAACAATTTGTATGAGTATTGTTTTTACTTTAGGTAGGAATGAAGCTACAAAATCTCCAACCTTCTCACTTTCATACATTCCTGGAAATAGAAATCTCTTTGAAGTCAAATAATACTGTTGATTCCAATGTTTGCAAAAACTTACACTGAATGCCTTAAGAAGTCTGTTCTTTTACAACAACAACAAGAACATTTGTGACTCAACACTAATAGGGTAACAATGCCTATATATATGAAGATAAGCTGGAAAAAAACACTTGTAAAGATGTGGTTATACATTAGTGTTTTCCATATTACAGGAAGTTATTTACATACGATTTGGAGTTCCTGATAACCTGGGCTGTGTGTGAGCTTTGCACACAGCAATTGTGAAATCCACCCAGAATCCCTTCCTTTAAAAAGCCTGAAATCACAGCTTTCTATCCGTAGCACTAAAATGATATTTTTCTATTTCATAAACAATTGCAGCTCTTTTCTTTCTGAATATTATGGATTTGTGTTTGAGAATAATTTTGGCGGTGGTGTTTCCAAAACAGAGCTGCGAGTTTACCTTTAGTACATAAAGCTGCAATCCTCCCATAAATGTAAATAGAAATAGTAATATGTCCTGATTGTGTATACAATAATCAACTGTTTTCTCCGGAAATCTTTTTTTATTGCATTCGAATCATGGGTTACCATGGAAACCTGTTAAATATGTATGAATAGCAGTGGGAATTTTACGTTCCTATTACTGTAGACAACAATAAATGGAATCCACAAACAGAGGCTATTTCTGCTTTAATTTAACTTATGTGCCACTTGATTAATGTAGTCTTTCTTACCTCGTGCATCTCTTCTATCTCCATACACACAGATAGCACTGACGCAGCCTGAAGAGAGCTGGATGGCTGGTTCTGAGAGTCATCTATACGTCTTTAAAGACATGGCAAGAGATTATACCATTTCTAGCAGTTACCACCCAGCACTTAAACATTTCTGTACACATTACAGTCTAGATACTGTCATTGCTCATGGTAAATGTAACACCCAGAAAAACTTGGGAAAAAGAACTCCTGCCTCAGCCTAATTAATAAATGGAGGGTACAATGGGCTAAGTACACAATTGTTGAAACGGAGAGGGAGGCTCAGCCCTTGACTGACTTCGCTTCCAATATGATCAAAGATTGAGACTCAAGCTACTTCCAAAATAGGTTGATTGAATGCATTTAAATGGAATATAAATGTGGGCGCATATAAACCAACAGTCGTTTTGTGTAACAACACTTCGTCAAGGATGTAAGTGCATACTGTGACGGTAGGAGTAGATTTGGCTGCTTTTAAATAAAGGTTACACACGCCATTACCCCCCTGCAAACACTGAGTCACTGATTGAGGTACCTGTGCTGAAGCAGGGATATCTTGAAAACCTGACTTTTTGCTAGATCTTGAGAACCCCTGACTTATAGTGACATTTTATACATAGCCCCCTCTATGTCCACTTTTCCGGCTTTGATTGCGGCTCTACTGAAAAAAAACATGAATGATGAAGAAATCCCAAGGTACTGAAATCTAAAATCTAAATTGTGGACAATTGTACTAGTCCCTGAAAACTAAGTATGTGATTAATCCAAAAAGAGAAATCTCAAAGGCAATTAGTACAAACAATATATATTATTTTGGCATCTACTATGTGGTAGTAAATCTTTATATTTATCTCAAGCTGTATTTGGGAATATTGATTTCACAAAGGAGTGTTCTGTACTATAAGCAGAGACCTTAGAAGTGCACTAAACCTCCTAATAGACCATAATAGAAACTCCCTTTACTAATGTTTATATACAGTATATGTCCCTATTATCCTTTCCTAAAACAGTAGTGGATACATGGAACATAGTTGCAAGTGGTTTTGGTGGCTGGGTGCAAATACAGCCAAAGACATTCAAGAAATGCTTGATAGATACGAATGAGTCCTACATGTTGGGAAGTGCTGATTCTTAGAATAGATAATAGATTATTTTATAGCAAGCAGGGCAAATAGGCATACTATCTGCTTTCAATTGTTATGGTTCTGTGTTGTGATTCCACGGCCCCTATTCAAGGTGCTGTGAAGCCACTTGTCAGCTCTGTTCCATTAAAATGAATGACACACAGATTGTCTTCAGCACAGACAAACAGCTCAGCAATATATTGAATAAGGGGCCTACAGTATATGTAATATGTACAAAAAAATCAATTGACAGCAAAGCAAGAAATCAAAACCCTAGAAAAGAAAACCTTCCTCCAAAGATTCGTACTGTCGTTCATGCTACATGCTGTGTATGGCTCCAAGGGGGGGTTTTCTTCTACAATTCTACACTACCTTCTCCAGGATATACTTACATGGCTTCATGTGTCTGAAACAGCTGTTCTTGTAAACATTTATTTTCCATTTTAAGCTCCTTGAGAGAATAAGATATATAGCAAGATCAAACTTTTTATTTAATTACTTATACAGAAATATATTAGTTATTAACATTACTGTACTATCAGTATGTAGAACATGTGTAAACTGATTTTGTAGAGCACAACTCCAGCTGCCTGACTAAAGACTAATGTCATTTAATTATCTTTCATTATTTCATCTTTCTGAATCAATATTTGTATTTTAAATTGTCTGGCAAGTTACCGAGATGGCGCCAAAATGAGAGAGATTCATGTATATATACAGTACATATATGCGTGTATGTAAGGAGAGAGAGAGTGAGTATTGAAGTCAGAGCACACAATAACAGTAAGGCTGCGAACATAATCAGTTCTCCTGTGCAGATGTGTGAAAAACTAAGTACACCCTTACTGCTTCCATAGGAATTAAGATGCTAAGTAGCAGACAGGTGCTGCTAATCAAATGCCCTTGATTAATTGATCATCAGCAAGTGTGACCACCTCTATAAAAGTAAAAGTTTTAGCAGTTTGCTGGTTTGGAGCATTCAGGTGTGTGTTAACACAATGCCAAGGAGGAAAGACATCAGCAATGATCTTAGAGAACCAATTGTTGCTGCCCATCAATCTGAGAAGGGTTATAAGGCAATTTCCAAACAATTTAAAGTCCATCATTCTACAGTGAGAAAGATTATTCAAAAGTGGAAAACATTCAAGACAGTTCCCAATCGTCCCAGGAGTGGACGTACAAGCAAATTCACCCCAAAGTCAGACCGTGCAATGCTCAGAGAAATTGCAAAAAACCCAAGAGTTGCATCTCAGACTCTACAGGCCTCAGTTAGCATGTTAAATGTTAAAGTTCATGACAGTACAATTAGAAAAAGACTGAACAAATATGGTTTGTTTGGAAGGGTTGCCAGGAGAAAGCTTCTTCTCTCTAAAAAGAACATGGCAGCACGG
Source organism: Ascaphus truei (assembly GCF_040206685.1). Classification (NCBI taxonomy): domain Eukaryota; kingdom Metazoa; phylum Chordata; class Amphibia; order Anura; family Ascaphidae; genus Ascaphus; species Ascaphus truei. The sequence continues at coordinate 105,142,168 of NC_134488.1, read as the reverse complement.
CTTAGGTTTGCAAAGTTGCATCTGAACAAACCACAAGACTTCTGGAACAATGTCCTTTGGACAGACGAGACCAAAGTGGAGATGTTTGGCCATAATGCACAGCGCCACGTTTGGTGAAAACCAAACACAGCATATCAGCACAAACACCTCATACCAACTGTCAAGCACGGTGGTGGAGGGGTGATGATTTGGGCTTGTTTTGCAGCTACAGGATCTGGGAACCTTGCAGTCATTGAGTCGACCATGAACTCCTCTGTATACTAAAGTATTCTAGAGTCAAATGTGAGGCCACCTGTTTGACAGCTAAAGCTTGGCCAAAATTGGGTCATGCAACAGGACAATGATCCTGATTCAGCAAATCTACAACAGAATGTCTGAAAAAGAAAAGAATCAAGGTGTTGCAATGGCCCAGTCAAAGTCCAGACCTCAACCCGATTGAAATGCTGTGGCTGGATCTTGTAATGCCGCCACCCACGGCGCCCGCTTCAACTCTTACCTCCGCCGCCGGGGCGCGCGGCGTCCGGTCCCGTGGCATCTCCTCTCTCCCTGCATATCCTGCTGTACATGCGCGCCGCTGGGGCAGACCCCCGCGCGCTTCTACAGCTCCTGCTTTCCTTCCCGACAGACTCACTCTGCCCCTTCCGTCACGCGTGTCACGCGCACGTGCCACTAGGTCCACCTCCACTGCCTCCAATGTACTTGTTCCTCCCACACCTGCCCTGTATCCTGCCTCAGCCCTCTACCTTCATCTGACATCACCGCTGGGGGTTCTCATTGGCTCCTATCAGTATATAGTGCTACCAGCCCTGAGCTGATTGCTGAGCATAGTCAGTCTCTGGTTGTGCTTGCTACAAGCTACTTCGCAGTCTGCTCTTGTCTTCCGTTACAGACCCTTGCTTGAATCTGGACTCCCGACCTCTGGCACCCTCGAACCCCGGCTCGCCCTATGGACTTCTACCTTCTCCTCTCCTCGACTTTGGCTTTGGACTCCGACTACTCTTGATCTCTCGGACCCTGAATCTGGCAAGTACCTCTACGATTCTACACTCTCCTGCCCCGAACCAGGCTATCCACACTACTCTGCTTACCGGACCCGCTCACGCGGCTGTAGGGAGGTGGTTTTCCTGTATCCCCACCTCGGCCTCGCGGTCCAGTCCGGTTTGTGGTGAGCACTCCTATAGTCCCGTGACAGATCTTAAGAGAGCTGAGCATAAACAAATGCCCACAACGTCAATGAACTGAAGCAACGTTGTAAAGAAGAGTTGGACAAAATTCCTCCACAACGATGTGAGAGACTGATAAAGTCATACAGAAAACGATTTCTTCAAGTTATTGCTGCTAAAGGTGGTTCTACAAGCCATTGAATCATAAGGTATACTGTACTTAGTTTTTCACACATGGCTTCTCCATTTTGGCTTTATTTTTGTTAAATAAATCATGACACTGTGTAATATGTAATGTGTTGTTGTTCATCTGAGGTTGTATTTGCCTCATTTTAAGACCTGCTGAGGAACAGATGATTGTTATTATGTCCTGATATGTAAAACCATAGAATTCAAAGAGGGTGTACTTTCTTTTTCACACAACTGTATACACATGTACCTCAACCCATACCAGTACCACCCCGGTATTAACCCCAGGAGCTCATATTCTTCTGAGTTTTTTCTCCACATGTGAGAAATTACAAATATTATAACATGCTGCCCACAGTTAAATATACTTAAATATGTAAGACATTTGAACTGAACTGAAAGTCTTCTGCTGGTAGAAGCAGCCTTGGAGTGATCATATTACTTATTTGTGTCCTATGCAATAAATATTTCCACGTGCCATTTCTTATCCTATTAGTTTCCTACTCCTAGTTTCCTACTTTATAGCTGGATGGCTAAAAATGACATCCTTATTACTTTCCAAAAGTATAAAGAAAAGAAATAGGCTTTGGCAATTAGTCAGTAAATAGGTTCTATAACGTTCTCATAGAAAGTAGGTTAAAAAGCTTGGAAATTGGAGCAAAAGAGTACAGGGTTTAACAAAGAAAAACAATCATATTATTCTTAATTGTATGTGTTTCTTGGTATGTTTATGTGATAAATATGGTGCTATCTTTCTAAACAACTACCTGGTTGTATCTAAGTATTTAAAATGATCATGGACGCTTAGTGGTCAGCAGAACACTAAATAATTTGTCAAATACCATTGTTCTCAGGATATTCCAGATCTATTAGTCCGGACAATCGTAAATACATGCAAGTTTCCTGCTTACCGCACTTGCAAATGTATTAGAAAAGTTGACATTGAACTTGAGTGAGTGATTATACCTTTAGGCTGATGTACAGTAACCTATTAAAATCCACTTTCACAGTTTAAGGATTGACCTACCTGTATCATAGCTTTGTGTTCCTCTAGTATGCCCTGAAGTTCTTCTGCTTGAATACCTTTCTGTAAAAACAAAATATATACTGTATATATATATATATATATATTTTTTTTTTTTTTATATATATATATATATATATATCTTACAATTTGTTGTATACTTCTAACTAGGCACATACATATATACATATATATATATACATATATATACACACATGCATATATCTATATATTTACTTAAAGGAGCAGTAGCCCCCATATTTTACAGGGTGGGAAGCAGGAGTTCCAGGGACCCTCCGGTTCCCAAAATACTTACCAGTGAAGTTACCAGGTATAAATCTCCCTGGTAAATTCACTAGTAAGTATCTCGGGAACAGGAACATGGGGAGAGGGGGAATCCCCAGAGCTGAAAATAGCGCAGTTCCGCTCCGGAGGACCCTCTGTTTACAATCCTGTGTAAAGGAAAGAACGGAGGTTAGTTAGGGTGGATTGCTCCTTTAAGTATATCATTTATTAGATTTGCTAAACTAAATATGGGATTTGTTTCCGTACCTTGTATCAATGCATAGATACTATTGCATATTTTTGAGTTTTGAACAAACTTGGCAGACAGCCAAATGCACGCTTGGACCAAGACCCTGCAAGTTTGATTCTTATGGACGCAGCATATCACTTCATCGTGAGTACATTCTTGAATATATGGCAGGTATCTCTATGTACTAGGATATATATAGGACCCATTGATTCTCTATATAGAGTGTGAGTCTAGTCCAAAGCTATCCTCCACAAGATTTGTAAAATCATTTTGCCACATACTGTACTTGCTAAAGTGTCAGGTTTATCAAGATCATCATACTCATTGAAGGAGTCTCCTTATTGCATAACAGTTTTCTTCATATTTCTAGTGTATCCCATTCCCTTAAGCCCCAGTCCACCCCGTGTAGGGAAACCCGCATATGAGTTTTGAACCACTATAGTTTTGTCCCTCAGCCTAGAAAAGGACGGGGCATATGAATAACAGCACTGTATACTTTCACATCATGTACAAGCTCTGCCAGTCCTAGTTTTGTATTCCTGATTGCAATACAATTCCATGTGAAAAAGCTGGAATGAAAGGACACAGCTGTATTTGCACTAAGACTGCAAAGAAACCGAGCTGCTAAAAACATTTGTATTGTATTGTATTGTGTGTCTTTATTTATATAGCGCCATTAATGTACATAGCGCTTCACAGTAGTAATACACGTGGTAATCAAATAAATAGCAGATAATATAAATAACAAATCATGGGAATAAGTGCATTTGCCTTAACACATGGAGTATGTTACTTCCTTTATTAACTGTTTGTTTCAGAAAATATAAACAACAAGACTATTCATTTTGCACATTTTACTTCCACTAAAGATATCTCAAGTGCAGTATACAAAAACCCGAGGGAGAAAGTGATGAGAGAAATATAGATGCTGTTTCTTTTTCCCACAATCGTTGCTCAGAGACATTGAAGAATGAACACACTGTATTCCCATCATTACCATTACTGTTCATAATTCATTATCATCATTTATATATAATGCCTTAATATATTCTGCAGTGCAGTAAAAGACAATTGCAATAAACTATAAAAAAAATATTACAACTTTAACATAAACTGGTAGAATATGCGAAACTGACACTGGTTAAAGGAGATTACATCCATCTTTCTTCCCCCATGTTTTGGTCGGCTGATGTTCTTGATGTTTTCGAATCATTAAAGTAATACTAGAGATGCTTACATTTGGCAGCCATTTATCCTGATTTGTTATTCGCTAATGGTGGCAATAAATGGTCTCATAACCTACAAGAATCAACTTTATTGAAAATAATGATTATTATGGAGCTTTGGTGACATCTGGTGGATATGTACTACACAGCACTATTTCCAGAACTATGAGACCCGCTTCACAAAGCAGATGGTATATTATTTTAAATCAGCAAAACAGGGTGCATTGTGTTTTAAAAAAAAAAAAAAAAAAATTTCATTACAGGATTGACACAGGGGTCTCCGTAGCTGAGCTGTGTTAATTTCCGTTCCGGGGACCCCCTGATTCCAGAGATACTTACCACCATTGCGGTGCCGGAATCTCTGCAGTCAGAGAAACTGCGTGCCTAACATAATGGTGGTTTTAAATGTCCCATGTCATGCGGGCCAATAGGAAGCTGTGATGTCATCCATTGCGGCTTCCTATTGGCCAGCGTGACCAGGCCATTTAAACTTCACAGAGCTACTGGCACCACTTACGGAGGTAAGCATCTCTGGAAACATGGGGTCCCTGGAGCTGAAATCAACACAGTTCAGCTCCAGAGATCCCCTGCTTCAATCCTGTAATTCATTTTTAAAACGCAATTGTAACAGGGACTTATCCCTGTTTAAATAAAGCAGCCTCAGAGCACTGAGAATCCAGCAGAGAGATAGTTAATTGCAACCCCTCAATTAACTAGTCTCCACCTGGACTAATGAGAGCTCTGTAAAAAGCCTCATGTGAGACACAGGAGAGATTCCTTAGCTCACATTTGAGCTGACATAAGGAGAAGGAGAGCAGACCACAGTTTTTCCTGAGTATACAACTATGCTGACAGAGGAAAGACCAGACTGTTATTCCTGGGAGCGATTGGACTGCAAAAGCCTACAGCTACAACAACAGAAACAGATAAGGAGACTTTCTTGTTGGACTGTTGTGTGTATACGGTATATATTTATATCTATGTTTGGGGTGGTAACCAGCATAGCTAGCCACTCAGTTAGAATGGGCTGGAGTAAAGGTTTAGTTATTCTCCAAAGTGGAGTAGGCCTTTATTTTGTTTCTTTTTGTATGTTTTGCCTTGTTAAAGGAACAGGCACAATAAAGCCGGGATTTTATTTCACCCTAATCTGTCTGCATTAAATGTACCTCTGCACACATCTCTTACAGCAATGCAGCCTGTTCTGCTGCTTTAAGATGGCTACTCTCAGAAAAACAAGGTCTGAAGTTATAGGGGTAGGTGTGCCTTAAAATAAAATAGTGATGGGAAGAACATTCATGAAAGACGTTTCTGGTGATATACTGTACTTCACCCTCCACCTGTAAAGCTGCAGACCAAGCAATAGTCTACATGTGTGGGTTTTGTTTTATTTTATTAATAAATCAGTGCTGTACTATGAGAAAATACTTGTAGCATTTTTTTCCCCTTAAACAACTCTAAATTACTCTAAACAAGCCTTTTTTGTTGCAACCATTTACAAAGACACAGATACTGAGTTACAGAGACTCATCTGCAGTCATTTAGTGAATCCCCGAGCCAAATCTTTGCTGATCGATCACAGGAGAACGGATCAATCGGCAACTTAGCTAATTACTTATCATTGTGTGGCTTGTATTGATGCACATATTATAGGGGGAAAAAAGAAAAATAAATTTAAAAAAAACTCTCCTCTTTAACGAAGCATATGGGTAGCTGCGCTGTCTGATATTACACATCTCATATGCATTGAGCTTGGCCCCTTGCAGACGCACTTACTAGAGCACTTCCTTCTGTCTTTGTAAGTTCTCCCCATTCACCACTTAGATTGTAAGCTCTTCGGGGCAGGGACTCCTTTTCCCTTTGTTACTTTTATGTCTGAAGCACTTATTCCCATTATGTGTTATAATATTATGTCACGTGTATTACTGCTGTGAAGCGCTATGTACCTGGATGGCGCTATATAAATAAAGATATATATATACATATAGGCAGGGCAGAGGTGCAGCTGGAAGAAGAAGAACCAACTCAGAGAGGCCAGATGAGGCTGCAGGCCTTAGGCTAAGGCCATACAGCCTTCTCCCGCGCGGAGGCGTGTGAAGGCTGTGACGTCACCCGCGTGTAGCGGGTGCGTTTACTGTCCATGGTAGACGCGCCGTTGAGGGCGTGCCTAGGGGCGAACCGCTCACGTGACCTGCCTGTCACGCCAGGAAATCAGTTTCAACTGGTTTGTTGCGCAACGCGCACCCACTCCTGCTGGCGCCCACGCGGTCTACGGGCATGATCAATGCTTTTAGGCAATGTGATTGCGCCCCGCGTGTGTCTGTGGCAGTATGGACCTGCCCTTATGTTAAGAAAGAAGTTAAAGTGCAATACACTTTTTACCCACACAAGCAGGCTGCTAGAAGACACTGATACAGCTACAGGTGAAGTTCCCACAGCCAAATAATTACAGTGTATGAGTGATCTAAGTAAAATGGGACATATCATCATCTCAGAACCGCAAACATTTTTCACAGAGCAATAGGTACCACTGTGGTTCCTCGACTCGTGCTTGATGGAGGTACCTACATGCTACTCCTATGAAAGTCTCCCAAACTATGTAGCTTCCCACACACACAAAAACGAATAGGTAGAGATGGTCTTACAGGACCCACAATCAGGTAGTGTTACCTGCTAAATAGGTACAGTCGGAGGGTATGTCATCTTTAAGCAACAGAAGATACTGGGCTCTCTCTGCTCTAAGTTCTGTAAAGTCCCAAAAGCTGCTGCGGCAGACTCTCCAGCACCGCACACCCTCCCAAAGTACACACTTACTCACTTCAGCCAAAAGCATGTCTTTATGCAAAAGGAATCCTTCATATTCGCAAAGCTGGTGCTAAGGACAGAAAGACACGCAGGTAAGTAACACTACACATCATTTACTGTGTCACCTAATGAAGCTAATGCCATGAATGCCACTTACCATGAGTCTGACATTTTCAGCACTTAGGCCATCAATCTTCCCCTTGGCTTTTTCTATCTCAGTGAGCAGCTTATCATTCTACAGGACAAATGGTATTATTGATTGTAGTTAGTGGTAACTTCAACTGGCTATCTATGTCCCACATATATGTGTGTCTGTCTGTCTGTCTTGTGTGTGTATTCCTATAAAAAATTAGGGCATGTACAGAACACAAAGGTTTCTGAACAGTGTCAGGTAGGATGTCTTTTCTATGTAATGTCACATGCCTTAATATAGGCAATAAGCGTTGTTTGGAGACAGCATTTGCTAGTCATAAAAAAGGTAAAATTCAGATTGCAAAATGAGCAGAGCTATTAAAATACGATGTTGTTTTCCGATTAAACAGAAAATCCATTAAAATGGGAAGAAATGTTAAAAATGTGTAGAACAAAAGCTAGTATCTATGAAGTAATTGTAGTGTAAGAAAAACAATATTTGGAGCGTGCAGAACAATTAGAAGATGCAGCAAAATATCTCAGCAAGCCCACGCTACAATAGTGACCATTTTAGAATGACCTCTTCCTGGAGACTCTGCTTCTGGATACTTAGTGACTGCTTCTCCTTTTCCTGTAATTAAAAATAAAAACATTATATAACAACCCAGAATTTGGTCCAGGAATGGGCAGCAATAGGTTTGGCGACTGGAAAACAGCAGGTGTCACAAGATTAAAAGATGTAGGTTCAGAGGGATTTCCCAGACGCTTTGAATATTTACACAAAGAAAAGGCTATCCCAAACAATCAGTTCCTCCAATACCTTCAATTAAAGGCCTTCTATAACAAAATCCGACCCCCCGAATTGCTAACTAGATTTGAGTCACTTTGTTTAGCAGACAGAAACATTTCTGGTCTGATATCTAACCTGTACGGATACTTTGTTAGCCCTCCTCCTAATACGAATCAAAAACTGAAATACATGATCCAATGGGAAAGGGATCTGGGGGAGGAACTAGACATGGAAGACTGGAATATTTTTCAGACAGTTGCTACATCCTCAATGTGTATCACAATCAGAGAAAATGCCTATAAGGTTATGATGAGGTGGTACTTGACCCCCACGACGCTAGCTAAATTCATCCCAGAGTACCCAACTATATGTCCGAAGGGATGTGGAGTACAGGCCACATTTCTCCATATGTGGTGGGGATGTCCATTCATATCAGCTTATTGGCTGGAAATCAAAATGTGGTCAGTTTTTTTTGGCTTGGACCTCCACCTAGATCCCTGGTTATTCCTATTAAACAAACCATATCACCTCCTCACGAGACATGAGAATAAATTACTGTGCCACATGTCTTCAGCCGCAAGACGAGAACTAGCAGCAGTATAGAAACAACCAATTATTCCCTCAATGCCTAAAGTTAAAAATAAAGTCTGGCAGATTTGCTGCATGCAAAAATTGGTTAGTCTTAACAACGATACCTGCGCAGATTTCCAGAAAGTATGGTTACCTTGGATTTTGGGTGCTGGACAACCAAAAATTAATATCCACCTAATTTTGTTGTAAAAACTGCTATATATACTGACTGTGTGAATGAATATTATAAGATGATTTTTTAGGTAAAATTCTAACTGGATATGTTCTTTCCCCCCCCGTCTTTATTTTTTGTAACCTTCCTTCCCTATTTTTTATTTTCTCCATTTTTCCCCTTTCCCGAAAATTTTTAATAAAAATTGAGTTCATATATACAAAACAAAAAAAAAAAAATCCAGAATGTTCAAGACACCAATGCATTTCCAAGTTCAAAAACATAAATAAATAAATAAAAATAAAAAACATTGAGGAAATTTCCATTCTAACAAATCCCTTAATTGTTTACGGTCAGTCTTTGGCTCATATTTACAAATTCATAAGACACCTTCCAGTGCCAGAAAATACCTGCCGAAGGGGTTACCCCACGAAACGTTGTGCCGTTGTATCTGTTTGCTCTAATAAACTAATGCTGAAAACTGTAACCGGTTCCTGATTGAATTCTGTGTGCGATTGTTACGATGCGTGGAATACGCCCCCTGCGGCGTGTTCCCTCCTTACCTGTTGCACTTCTGATCGCTGCCCTCTAGCTGCGAGTCAAGTTTATCTGATGTCTGTCTGTGTCCTGAACTCTTCCCTGCTCCCGCAGAGGCCACGCCTCTATTCCGCCCCTGCTTTGTCTTCACTACAGGAAGTGACTTCTAGCATACTGGAGCAAGCGACGCCATCTTGCTTTCTGGCAGGTCCTGCCCTCTTCCTCCTAACAGGAGGTGGGCCTCACTCTGACTCTCGTTGCTATCAGCTGCCGCTGCCCTTTGAGTAGCACTCAGTGGCTACCTGCCTGGGTTCCTGATAGTGCTGCCATCACATGCTGTTCCTGCCTGGATTTCCTTGGGGCCTTTGCTCACCTGCTTTGGATTCCCGGAGGGCTGGGACAGTCACTCGTTCTACTGCTGAGGTTGGTTTGCCGTGCGGGAAGTGTAGGACCTGCTGAGTGGGGTTTGCCTTGACGTGGTGGCAGGCTTTCAGTACTTTGGCCAGGGCATTTAGCTAAGGAACCCTTACTTTGTGTTTGGTTTTGCTGCACTCTACAGTTGTTGACACTGTGCCTTTGGGGGGGCTGGACGTCCTCCAGGATGCACTCCACTATTGTGGCCTCGTGCTCTGGACTCTATTCCCCTTTGCTCCTCACCAGTGGCACACCTCACGCCCCCGCGTTGGTGCTTGAGGGCGCGTGCATCTTCGCTCTGCTGTCGGAGCATGCGCGCACGTGCAGCTGGCCTAGCCGTGCCACGGAGCTTGGCTCCGCCCCTCCGGATTCTCCTGAGCGCACACGTGAGTACGTGCGCCACTACCCAGCTGCTATCCCTTGTCTCGGGTCTCCTGCGGCTTCTCCCCGCCTCACTATCGGGTCCCTTCCCTTCCCCGGCTTGTGCGTGGGAGCACAAGCGTCACAGCGGTGGAGAAGATTCTGTTTCTATGGTCCCAGAAGACAATTTACAGCCCATTCACCCAAATGGGCAGGTAAAGTGTCTTCTGGTGCCGGACAGTCTTACGGAAAAGCTTAAGTACATGCCTTTGTGCTGTAACTGAACCCAACTCACAAAATGGTGAGCAATCAAGACACAGAAATAAAACAGAATTTATACACTGCAGTATCTATCTGGGCCATTTCCTTTTCTAAGATGTATAACACCCTTTTCAAAATGTATAAAGCCTTCACATGTTATAGAAACTTATAAGGATTAGAGGAAAACAAACACCACCATTAAAATTAGACTGCAGCTACACTGGCTATGACTACACAATTTTAGCAAACTAATGATCTCCAAAATTACTGATGCCCGACAACTGTCCTTTCAACCTCTTCACCCACCCATATAAAAAAAACTCTCCTTAGGAATCAGAAGAGAGACGTCTTAAATGTATGAACTTTCAGTATATATGACACTGAACGTCACAGGGACTGCAATGTAGATATTATTTGTCAGTGCCTCGGAGGTATGCTTCTTTTGGAACAGCATAAACCTGACATGTTATACAATTCATGTGATGTTTGACCGAGGAAGAGGACAAATTTGTGCTCATCTAGAAGAATCAACACCCTGAGGGATTACAGAACAATCTCTATACATTACATCTTCTCAGATGCTTAGGGTTATCCCATATTTTAGTGAGCAATACAGCAACTTAGAGAATAAACAGGGGTGGGGGGAAAGCCATAACATAGTTTAAAATATCAGGTCTTTCAGCAGAATGAGGGATATTATAGTTAAACAATTACAATTCTGATAGTTGTCATATGCGGACAACCAAACACCCTGCTGTTTCTGCGTACATTATTTTTATAACACGCACAGTGTCCTTGTTGGAGATTTCAAATTCATGACCAATCTTGAGCAAAATATAAAGAGTGATGTGTATATTTTAGACACTACCCAGAATTGTACCAACCAGTTGTTTTTTCTGTGAGCTCAAGTCACCGATTTTTTCTTCTAGACTTTTGGTGACAGACTTCATGTCTTCAAGTTCATTGCGAACAGATCGGGAATAATGCACTGCCTGCTGAGAACTGAACACAAGGAAATTCATAAAACAATGGGCGTTGGGCATGGTTTAAAATGCATACAAGAATGATCACAAAACTACTCAAAAGGAAAAAACAGTGTCTTGAAGAAACTTTAGTTGCAAACACCTCAAATCTGGCTGTCATTTATAAAGAATCCACCTTGATAGATTCAATAATCATGTAAGACTGCTGGAAGAACGCCCCCTGGAGATCTAACCATTCCTAAAGTTGCAATGCCCCTTACAATTCATTCTTTAACAAATCTGAACTGGGGGATACTAAGATGGGAGATGGCAAATTGAAATTCACTAATCCTGGTAGACAGCCTGGGGTTTCCAAAAGCACTTACAAGGTAATGGCCATTAATGACTAATTTATCAACAGTCATTTTTTGAAACCATACAAGATTTCTCGAAGTAATGGTCAACATGGCCGTAGATGATGGAACCTTCTGATTTGAAAAAAAATTAAAAAAATAAGCAGATCACACTCATCTTTGCAATTGTAAATGCTTTCTATATTCACTGTCAGGTATTATTATATTATTTTAACCCTTGGATATTTTCTCTGACAAACCCGTTTTTTAAATGCACTTTCTTGTAAAAAGAGATTTTTCAGTTCACCTTCCAATAATTTATATCAAGAAAGTTAAAGTAGGGGTCTCACAGCAACGGTTTTGATGAATGTTCCCTAATTTCTTGTACAGGCAGAGTATATTTGGTCCTGTTCCTGGAAAAGACCCACCTTTTCAGTTTGCTCTTCAGATCAAAGATCTCCTCTGTCAGGTGGGTGTTGTTCTCCTCTGCTAGTTCAAGGCTTCGCTGAAGTTTGGTTTTCTCATCGATCATTTTTCTATTGGCGTAGTTAAGATCTTTAACTTTGCTCATTAGATCAGAGTGTTCCCCCCTTCAAAGGAAGTAGAGTAATATATATATAAATAAAGCAGAAAATAGCCGTGTTAGTCCAGTTGCGATAGTGCAGAATAAATGAGTTCTTCAGTATTAGGTGATACCTTTTTTTATTGGACCAACAATGAAAGCTTGTCCTATGACATAAATTGTTAGTCCAATAAAAAAGGTATCACCTAATACTGAAGAACTCATTTATTCTGCACTATGTATATATATATATATATATATATATATATATATATATATATATATATATATATACACATATACATAAACAGTATATATATATATTATATAATAACACAAACAAGTATGGAGAAATTCATACTGGGTATTACCCAAGAGGCAGCAAAAAGAATGAATGGGTTCGAAACCAAACAAAAGTCTGTGACATTATCACAAGGGTGAAGAAATTAAAATGGCGGTGGGCCGGACATATCACGAGAAGAAATTACCATCGTTGGACAAAGATGGTACTCGACTGGATTCCAAGAGAGATTAAAAGACCAAGACAACAACCAAACGTAAGATGCGATGATGACATCAGAAAATTTGTTGGAGCAACGTTGAGGAGAGGTTTGCAACCGCAGTACCTGGATGATCATTGGGGAGGCAGTGGATAGAAAAGGGCTGAAGATGATGATGATATATACACATAAATAGCAAAAGAGAACAGACACTCCAATAGCGCTATTTGATGTTGTTAGTGTCTGTTCTATTTTGCTACTTATGTTCCAGTAAACTATACAGTGCACCCACACACTAGCCTTTATATTGGAGATATATATATATATATATATATATATATATATATATATATATATATATATATATATATATACACACTGAGTTAAGTTATGGTGAGTAAAAAAAGTGACAAAAACCCTCCACACTTTTTTTACTCACCATAACTTAACTCAGTATGGTAAACCCCATCCTTTAGCTTCTCTGCATACCCAGTTAACCAACCCCACACTGATGAGACCCATTAAGGTCGAAACAGCTGTCTGTGGGTGGGTTTTCTGACCTTTCTTTGACACTGTCCCTTGGCTTCAAACACTTAACACCCGACCTTATCTACAGTAAATATCTGTTTTTTTTTTTTTCTCTCTACACTGTTTTAGCATTGATTCCTGTGTAAATCAGTATTGCTTGACCTGAAGAAGAGAGGAGAACTCTCGAAAGCTTGTCCTATGACATAAATTGTTAGTCCAATAAAAATATATATATATATAATCAAAAAAGAATAGACGATACCGTTCTGTGGCTAACAAAATGCTTTTATTCTTGCGAGCTTTCGAGATACACTGATCTCTTCTTCCGGTGATGTTACAATGACTGAAGCTAAAAAGGGGGTTTAAACTTAAAAACAGTGCATACTGGAATGTGATCTGTGTTGGAAGACAATCCCTCCCCCATGCAGTTTTATGGCTAGAGGTGATAAAATGACCCTGAATATCAGTGATGTGAGAGTGTGTGTGTGTGTATGTGAATATAAATAGGTAAAGAGCCCACAGTGTACACAGCGCTTTACAAAATGTGTGTGTGGAGTGGGGGGGGGGGGTGTATCAATGTTGTGGGTAGGTGTGGAAGTGTAAGAGGTTGTGGGTAGGTGTGGAAGAGGATGTAACAGACGAGAATCATCTTCAGAACAATATGCAGGAAACTATGTGGTCCCTATTGATATATAGGGATGGAATTACATGGAGTGTATGTGTAAGAGACAGCTGTTTGTGCATATATATATATATATATATATATATATATATATATATATAGCGCAGTATGTACGGACATGGCCTTAGCACTCTTGGGAAGAGAGTTCTCATGTCAGTAATGACTCATAAAATTTCAGTCTCGAAATCTTAGCTATCGCTAAGTGTCCCGAACAGTTGCATAAATTTGTATTCATGCAGCCGTCTCTCTTTCGGTGTTCTGAGATTACCTTTGAGTATGGCCACCTTCAGATCGTTCATCTTGTGGTCAGAGCCAGAGAAATGTTCGCCGACAGGACTATCTCTGGTTCCGCTTGTGATGCTGTGGCGATGCAGATTCATTCTCTTGTTTAGCCCCTGTCCCATCTCACCTATGTAGTAGCAGCCCCCTGGGCATTTCATGCACATGATGAGGTACACGACATTGCTGGTGGAACAGGTGAACCTTCCTCTGATTTTGTACTCCAGATTCCTGTTTGGTATTTGTATTGTGCCCGCTGTGTGGAGCATTGCACATGTTTTGCATCTTGCGTCCTGGCATGGTCTTGTCCCGCATTCAGTGGGCTCTTTACCTATTTATATTCACATACACACACACACACTCTCACATCACTGACATTCAGGGACATTTTATCACCCCTAGCCATAAAACTGCATGGGGGAGGGATAGTCTTCCATCACAGATCACATTCCAGTATGCACTGTTTTTAAGTTTAAGCCCCCTTTTTAGCTTCATTCATTGTAACATCGCCGGAAGAAGAGATCAGTGTATCTCGAAAGCTCGCAAGAATAAAAGCATTTAGTTAGCCACAGAACGGTATCGTCTATTCTTTTTTGATTATTAAAGCTCGGCTAACACGGTACTGATACCTCTGCCTGGCTGTGCTCAAAGCTGTGACCATGCAGCAAGCTTAAGCCTATAGGGAACCATGTTAAAAATGGTTTTTGAAGCAAAAAGTGGCACTGCATGTCATTTCCCAGAATCCCTTGCTGCAGTGGAAGTGCTGTGTGCTGGGTGATAATGGTGAAAGGTGGGGTTGCAGACCTGCCTAAGACATGCAAATGAGCATACAGTTGTATTTCCATTTGCTATATATATATATATATATATATATATATATATATATATATATATATTATATATAATATAACACCAATAACACCATATAATGTGTAATATGAATCTACACTTACATGAATTTCTGAACATCCCCACCATATCCCTCAAGCTGGGCACCACTGGAAATCTCCTTCTCTTCTGGGACACAAAGAGGATACATTGAAATTGTGTAAAATATACAGAATGACACAAGCATATTTATCTATAGATTAAAGAAAAGGTAACATTTTAACAGACCTACAAATTGTTACATTGTATAGTTGCCTGAAAAACCATATTGTACTAATTCTTCTAAAATAACGTTCACATTAGCAGAGTTTGTAATCCTGCGCTTCTTTATTATTATTAATAATAATAATAATAATAATAATAATGTTATCCTTGTACTTATGAAGGAATACTCCCTAAATAACAAAATCCCAACATTGGTAATACGGAGGAAAACAGAGAAAGTGCACCTGACAGAAATGCAAATGGTACGATCGTACAATAAAGTAATCCGTTTAGATGTTACGGCCCATATTTACTCAGCTGTCTTCTGCCATGAGACACCCACCGGCGCTGGGAGATACTTTGCAGCCCTATGGCAGAAGACTGCTTAGTAAATATGGCCCTATGTATTTATGACATTACAAATATTTACGACACAATGAAAACAGTCGGAATCCGTTCTCTGGATTTTTAATACTGGTTTCACCAAATCAGATCCGCACAACAGGATCCGAAGGCGGATTGGGTACTAAAAAATCCAGAATCCAATTCCCCGAAATGAGAGAGAGAGGATTTCTATAAGACCTATATTGAGTTGACATTTAAGGCACCTTTACTATTTTGGGCAGCAGCGTGTGCAAAACCAGGTGCTGGGTCGCACCGCTGTCCCAGCATAATTTTTATATCTATGTAGCGGTCATGTAAAATGGCTACAGTCATCTCTCCTGCTGACAGTAAGGCCTGGTAAGTTGTGGGCATGCCAGCAGTAATTATGGAGGGTTGCCCTCACACCCTGGTGGGGTGCCCTGTGTATGGATGGGAGTGGTCACATGCTCTGACTCCATGGTTAGTGATGTCAGAGGTGTGTCAGCTTCCAGAGTGTACATAAGGCACAGCACTGTGTCTAAGAGTTAGTTCTGCTAAGTGGAGGAGGAGTTCTGGCAGGAGTTCAAGTTCTAGTACTAGCCTGAGTTACTGAAAGTTCTGGTTATGTTATAGTAACTGAAGAGGAGACTGTGTCCAGGGACCTGGCACAGGAAAGTGATCCCTGCGGGGATAGGGAATCCCTATCTAAGGAGAGATACACCTTTTAAAGGGAGGCACTGACTGGATATGAGTGGCTAGATATCTACAGCGAGGGGCAGCTAGCCCACTCAGACAATAAAGATGTTCTCAATCACAAACCCTCTCGTGTACATGTGTGGAGTGAATGTACAGAGAGGAGCACCACGGAGGAGTTCCTCAACAGGATCATCCCCATGCGGACGCAGGGACCCTGATGAGGTGGAGGCGCTGCACTGGAACTAGGTGAGACTCAGCACACTACCTCAGCTGCCTGTCTGGACGGGTTCTCCCCACACACCATCATGCGGGAGACTCAGGAGTCCTGTTGCCAACAGGTGCACCACCAGACACTACCACACTGTAATGGGGGCCGGTTAGACCACAGGGGCCAATGTGAGATTGGGTGGGTCAGGCCGGTTCAGAAACACCGTTACATTTGGAGGCGAGCTGCTGAGATCAGATCTGTCATCAGGACAGGCTCTAGCTAGGCACATTGGGAAACAGGGAGAGAGTCTGCTGCCACTCTGTGCTGCGTAGGGACGGACCTAGGGGTGGTCAGGGGGCTGACGGGATATTGTCAGTTCACAGGGACGACCTAGGGGCCTGAAAGGAGTGAGGGGTCTGGAGCCGGGCTATAGCTGACCGAGTCACTTTGAGGCAGTGCTAGTTGGTAGGACGCCAGAAGGGATAGCCTGTTAACATGGTCAGGAATCCTGGAGAGGGTCTGCGCTAGGCTGACCAAGAGAGGTAGACGCCCCAAGTACTGCATGGCAGAGCCAGAGTACTCTAGCCCATTCCAGACACTTACCATAGGGAGCACAGACTGGGAGGAAGGAGTCACAGCAGACACTGAGAGAGTGACAAGAAAAAAATAAAAACCGGGCGCTTCTCAAAGTGAGTAATTAAATAACTATATAATATACGTGACAGTGATGTATAATTAATAATCTGTGCACAAAATTGTGTTTAGTGACCTTCACCAGTGTATGAAAAATTATATAATTATTAAAGTGCAAATACAATGAATAAAAAAGCAGCTCTACACCCTTAGGTGGGAGGTGTGGGAGGTGATTGTGCTGAGGAAACCGGGAGACAACTGCTGGCAAACCAGTAGGAGACGGACACACCAGGCAGCCTCTTCCGCCCTGACTTACGACACCACAGGACGTGACGAAGGTACCAGTGACGTATGCGGAAGGGCTCCTCCGCTCCAGGAACAACCGGCGTTCTCCATTCACAGCTGTCCTCTCCCACGAACCAAATTTTATTACAAAATGTGAGTGTATTATACATATGATTATCGATTGCTGCCAATACAATTTTAGACTATACTACTCTATTGTGTGTTCTCTCTTTCACTTTTACATACCCCTGGGAGGATAACTGAACCACCATAATACAAGCTTCCAGTATCAGCATACCACTCTGAGAGATTTCCATTAAAGGGCTCCCATCAGAGAGAGAAGGGTCTCTGATACGCTTATATTTGATAGTGCAATCTGTGAGTACCACTACTACAGAGAACATTTTATTATATATTTATATCATTACCATCTGCACTATTGTATTTATTTTTCTTTTTCATAATACTGAGAGAGTGAGCCTAGCCTGAGGTAGTGCAACATGAGTCCTGCCTAGATCAGGTACACAAGTGGTGGTGCATCTGAGCAATCTTTATTGTACTGGTGTGGAGGCTGCCCCGCAGAGCGGAGCCCCATGTACGATAACTGTTACGAGAGAATGGAGGATCCGCGTGGTGCGGAGAACACAAAATGGCGACCAGAGGCTGATGGGGAAGGCACCCGTGGCGTGCGCCCCACTGAAGAGCAAACTGTCGCCGAGTTATCTTTAACCAATCTGCTCTGGAGTGGAGCGAAGGCCGTGGCTGCCCCGTTTTTATCCTGTCTGGGACACCGAGGGGCCACCCTTGAGGAGTGTGAGGAAATTGTGATAATTGGGGGAGAACCCCGCGAGGAGAGCAAACAAACTGACTTTTTGGGCTTAAAAGCCAACCAAAATGGCGGTTCCCGCTTGCTAGGGAAACCGCATGGGACAGTCACAGAGAAAATGGCTGATGCAGAACTTGCAAACAGCTGGCCGGGAATGGCGCGAACAGCAGAGCCCCGCCCTGATGGGGGGCATGGCGCGAAAGCTATGGCTGCGCCTTCATGGACAGTGACTCACTCGGCCCCTGTGCTGAGTCAACCACTTACTCTATGGGACCCTCCCCTGATTTCCACCAGGGGGAGTGACTTTCAACTATGGCCTGTGGGAATGCACCCACTGGGCCCAGGGACTGATATCCAGACGGCGCCACTACAAAAAGTAGTTCCGGCCGCGGAAATGATTTGCAAGAAAGAGGGATATTTTGCACGCAAAGCCGCTGCAAGGAGAAGGCGGGAACTAGCCGCGGGAAAAGAATCCAGCTCTGAGGAAACTGGCGCGAAAACGCAGACCGCGCCCACCAGGACTGAGAGAGGCGCGGCCTTAATTAAGGGGCATGATATTCCCCTGTGGGATCCGCCCATAATTGCAACCCCTGGGGGCGGGTTCCAGCTATGTCAGCGGAAGGAGGAGCCGAAGCAGGAAGTGGCTGGCCCAGAAGCTTCTACCGGTCAGTCACGAGGAACCACTGACCTGGAGAGACCCACACTGAAAGTGGTCCCCACCAAGAGAATGGCCTGCCCCTCCGCTGTGAGAACTATGGTCTCCACCCAGCCCTACTCAGTACCCGGCGGGCTACTAGTAGTAAGGGTGGCTAACACCGAGACGGTGGTCGGGCTCTGCCTACAATGCGGGCTGCCCGGAGGCACTGTCAACACGGCGGCACGTTGCCCACATTGCGGGACATTATATCTGTGGCCCATGCCCACATTTATACCCATTCAACCTGCTGACCCCCCGGGGGATACGGCTAAGCGCTCCGCCGAGTCCCCTGGCGCACTGTGGCTCAACCGTGCGAGTCCCGGAGAAAGGGGACTGGAGTCGACCAAGTCGGCTGGGTCAGTATCGACCGAGGCGGTCGGGTCGCTCCCCGACCGCGCAGAGAAAAGACTTTCGCCACGCTCGGTGACCCCGAGATCCGGGAAGGGAGATTACTCAGATGAGGACCTCCGTGAACTAGCGGTGGCGAAATCGGGATCCAAGAGGGACCCAGGACGGACGACACCCCGTGGGGTGAGTGGCAGCTGTCAGAAAGACAGAACGTCCCCCGCAGATCGGCGAGCCGAGAGACGGAGTCCCTCCGCCTCAGAACGTGGCGGCGACGGACGAGAGACGCCGGCACCCCTGCGGACGGGTAAGAGGAGTCCCTTCACTTACCTTGCCCCAGCAGACGGTGTAGGAGCAGAAGGGCCGTGCCAGGCCCGAGGCGCACGTGGAGAGACGGCATCACTTCCGGTGAAGACGACGGCGGAGCTTCCGGATGTCGTCATCGAAGAAGAGATCCCGAATGGGGGTCCAACCCGCGATGACGGCGTTTCCGGTTCCGGGGAGGACATCACTTCCGGTGGCGACAGCGGAACCGCTGGGAACAAAGCAGCGACGCTTCGGCGATCGGGGGAAGGTCCCCGATCATCTCCAAGGCCCAGAAGTTGGATGGGCGATCCGAGGACTGAGGAGGGTGAGATATCCTCATTGGACCAGTCTACGGACAGCCAGGAACGGGTCGTAACCCCGTGGGGTCCTATCACTCGCCCCTATGCCCCATCCCCTGGCCTAGATAAAGCCCCTGCCCCTGTCACCTGTTCCACGGGATCCCCGCCTAGCCTGGAACTCATGGACATACCTTCGGGGGGGGAGGAGAGACGGACTGGGGAAAGACAGCGCAGTGGCGCTACGGAGGGGGATTCTCGGGGAGGGGGAGAGTTGAGAGTGGCCGCGGTAGGCCGGTGGTTGCCCCCTGCAGTTCCTGCAACGGTGAAAAAGGCCCCGGGATCTTATAGGTGGTCTGTACCGCGATCTGAACGGTCGTCGGGGGTATTTTCCCTGGAAGATGATAGGGAGACAGGGGGGTCACATAAATTTAGAGAGAACCGTTGGTGGGCCCCACTATTCGAAGGGTACTCCGCGTGGATGGACCGCACTCGGTTCCTCATCCGGCGAGAAGATGTAGTGGATTACTGGTGGGCTGTGGGAGAGTTTACACCTGAGCAAAGGGACAGAGAGTTGCAAGAGCGGTGGCTGCAGATTGAGCATAGGGAGATAGAACCCATGGGTGCTAGTATCCTATCAGACCCCGTGGACCCTGATGAGCCCCTATCATGGGTGTTACCTGGGAGGGCAGGTAAGGCTGACCTGACTAGGATAAGTAGGGCCGAGCGGACCATAATGGCTCGGTATAAATCATCCCACGGGTTGGAGTACCCGTATGTCCCTGAGCCTCTTATGGACGAAATAGAGGAAAACAGAGATAGGTGGCTTAGGGAGGCCATTGAAATGCATTTAGTAGGAAGAGGAAGTGCAGTAGTAGGGAAGAAGGCCGAGGAGCGGATAGAGCACTTAGTGCGTGTATGGGGCATTGGCAGAAACATTTATAAACACAGGGTGACATATAGGCCCGAGAGGGGACTGCCTAGGCACTATCACGTCACGGTCCTAGACATGGGCGGTAGAGAGGTCAAGAAACCTGACCCGAGTCACTATTTTTAGGGGGTACTAATACATTACGCGGGTTCGTGGCTGCTGGTCGGGGCGGGCTTGGCGGAATGTACTGTAGACATTTTGTTATGTACCATGGAAATTTGTATGTGAAGTTAACCTAATTATGTGTTGTATTTCAGTGCTTCCTGAAAAAGGGTATACAAATTTAGGTCCCAGCGAGGCCGATGGGATTCACCAGGGGGAGAATGTAGCGGGCATGTAAAATGGCTACAGTCATCTCTCCTGCTGACAGTAAGGCCTGGTAAGTTGTGGGCATGCCAGCAGTAATTATGGAGGGTTGCCCTCACACCCTGGTGGGGTGCCCTGTGTATGGATGGGAGTGGTCACATGCTCTGACTCCATGGTTAGTGATGTCAGAGATGTGTCAGCTTCCAGAGTGTACATAAGGCACAGCACTGTGTCTAAGAGTTAGTTCTGCTAAGTGGAGGAGGAGTTCTGGCAGGAGTTCAAGTTCTAGTACTAGCCTGAGTTACTGAGAGTTATGGTTATGTTATAGTAACTGAAGAGGAGACTGTGTCCAGGGACCTGGCACAGGAAAGTGATCCCTGCGGGGATAGGGAATCCCTATCTAAGGAGAGATACACCTTTTAAAGGGAGGCACTGACTGGATATGAGTGGCTAGATATCTACTGCGAGGGGCAGCTAGCCCACTCAGACAATAAAGATGTTCTCAATCACAAACCCTCTCGTGTACATGTGTGGAGTGAATGTACAGAGAGGAGCACCACGGAGGAGTTCCTCAACAGGATCATCCCCATGCGGACGCAGGGACCCTGATGAGGTGGAGGCGCTGCACTGGAACTAGGTGAGACTCAGCACACTACCTCAGCTGCCTGTCTGGACGGGTTCTCCCCACACACCATCATGCGGGAGACTCAGGAGTCCTGTTGCCAACAGGTGCACCACCAGACACTACCATACTGTAATGGGGGCCGGTTAGACCACAGGGGCCAATGTGAGATTGGGTGGGTCAGGCCGGTTCAGAAACACCGTTACATCTACTATTCTCATCTGTATCTAATCCAGCTATTACCATATCACACAAGTATCTCAGGTATGTACTCCTTTTTGTGCACAAGGAACATGCACGCAATGGCAACAGGATATGGAAGTGGTCTGCTTTTAAAGGAAGCCACGGGGGGTGTGAGCAGCTCAAAAGTATGCTGTGGAAGTTGTGCTGCCCAGCAGGTTCTAATCCTGTTCCTATTCCCATAAATTCCCATAGATGTCAACTCAATATAGTTCTTATGGAAATCCTTTTAGGAAATGTGAGATGCGAGCCATTTACATATACTTTGCATATCTCATTAGCATATCTCCCAGGTACCTAAGGTGTGCTCCTTTTTGAGCACAGGGGTCCCTCCCTATGTTATTTGGAGGGAGGTTTCAGGGGATATATAGTATATAGAACTTGAGACTCTAGTAAAGCTGATTTGTGTCGAATATATATTTCACGGATTCTTTACAGATTTTCAGTAACAGAAAAAAAATACAAATCTGGTTTTTTTTTTCTGACTGATCCACGGAAATCGGCGGCTGAAAGGAAACGGCCAATTCGTGGCGGAATTAAATTCCAGCGAGAATGTCATCCCCTCTAGAGAACAGGACATGTAAGTCTTAATACGTCATGATAACAGCTCTAGTGCGTGACAGCAAATATAAAGTGGTGTCCCAAGCCAAAGGGGAAGGTTAAAAAAACAGCCCAACTCTATGGTATAAATCACAGTCAAAGCTCGTAACACTATTTAGTTAAAATGTTTTTAAATAAATATCATGAGAATATGCAAAAGGATTCTCAAGATCCTCTTCTCCCTGTCCCTCAAATATGAACTCCGTACTGTATACAGCCATATATAAAGACACTTAAAAGACAACTGTTTGTAATTAAAAACACCTACCAGATGGCAATCGGCATAAGTCTTTCATTAATTTCTCATTTTCCCTTGTTCCTTCTAATGCCCTAAATACCAATAAAATGTGTATTCAACAGTCAGCTGCTACATATATTCATGTATTGCAAAAATGTATGCAATCATCTACAAACAGTGCTAAAAAAAAAAAGCAGCAAAAAATGATTCATATTGATCTGAGATTAAGAATGAAATCTCATGTGGTAGTTTACACAGAGGGGGTGGAATTAAATGTTTTTATAGGACAAGGATTCCTTTATATACCAAATATCAGTGGATACTTTTGCCAAGCTTCTCTTCTACACCTGTCTACTAAATAATCCTTTAATACATTGCTCTGGGTCCTGGGGTATATGGCTACTTTAGAATTGAAAGAGTAAATACAGGCAGTCCTCGTTTTACAACGCTTCGCTTTACAACGAATGGCTTATCCAACGCATACCTATGTTCATTTTTACAATGCCAAAACAGCTTATCCAACGCTCTTACGACGCTTTGCAAAGTTGTTTATGTGTATATAATATATTATACTATATTATACTAAATAATATATTATATTTTTATATTATATTATATATTGTTATATTATATATATAATACAGTATATGCACTATATAATTTATGTGTGTGCTGCATATCTTATTGTCTGCGTAAAATATTTTGTGTATTTTAGCATTAAAAATGCCTTCAGGAACGGAACCTTTCATTTAAACAGTGTTCCTATGGGAAAACGTGTTTCACTTTACAACGTTTCGCTATCCAACGCCATTTTGAGTAACGCATTGTGTCGGATAACCGAGGACTGCCTGTATACAGTATAACACATAGTAAATAATTTAATCCCACTGAGCAATTGTGACATTGTTATAAGTCAAACTCTTAGAAAGTCTAAGATAATGCCATAAGACACCTTCTGGAGCTGGAAGACGTCCTTTAACCCATTGATTTGAATGGGCTGGGTGGTGTCTACTAGCAACGGTAGGTGTCTTATGCCAGAATACTGCTTCGTAAATATAGGCCTTCTTCTATACTTATTTATCATCTAGTTTCAATAACATATATTTTGCCTACCAAAGTGTTAGCAGAATTCTACCAAATTGCTGGAAACTAGACAGGACTGATTTGTTTCCCCCTTCATCACTGCCAGAATCCTCATGTCATGTTTATATTTGTTAGTTAGATTCAAGATCAATTGCTCTATCCATAGTGATAACTCCAAAAGTCCCTGTGTTTAGCAGCGATTTTGTTCCAGAAATCCTGATGAAAAATGATGGGGCTGGCAAGTATTTCTGCCAAGGATCTAGAAGCTCAACATATCAAGCAAATTGTGTGGGGTATTTGGTAGAGAAAGAAGACTGCAAAATCTCAGCAGAATGTTTGAATGTTAACTCATAATTGATTGGAATAAAATGCATGATAGACCAATGCATTGTTGCGTGACTGTAGAGCACCTAAGAAAATATTGATTCTCCAAACACATCATACAAACCCATCCTGACAGCAGCTGGCGATCCACTCTCTCATAACCGTGCGGAATGTTTGCAAATCCAGGATGGCTCCCTGGTTCTCTGGGTCCAACATTTTACAGAGACATTGGAGACGATCTCCATCACAGCTATGATCTGTTACACTCTGCAAGTATTCAATTATCTGGAACACTGACACCTTTCCTGCAGGTAAAGGAAATCTGGGGATCAGCATGCACCATTCTCAACTCATTTTTATTGTCCCACATATACTATGGGGAGTGTAGAAAGGTGAAGGCAATACAAAATATTAAAGGTATTTTCAAACACAGGCAGCCACATTATTAATTATTCATTGAAAAATGTAATATTATAAGTGTTGTATGGCTACAATTTTACAAGTTTACTTGCCTTGTCCAATCCAGAAACATCTAAATCTGTGCAGAAACAATAAGAACACTTAAGCTTATTAGCTCTGAAAGATAAGCAACGGGCCTCTTACTCACGACACCGATTTCAAGGATATTTACTTTGCTACAAAGAGACACGTGGGACATCAACATCTCTTCAACTTTGATGGAGACATTCGAGATAAACCCAGTGGCAGATTTCCCATTAGGCCTGGGGCGGAAAAATTTTGGGGCGGCAAAAATGTCCGGCCCCATATACATTTTCCGCGCTCTCGGGCCTAACAGGCCTGATGGGAAGTCACTTACATATGCCGGGCGCCTCCTTGCTGTCTCCTTTCTGCCGCCCTCCTCCTCCTTCCAATTTGCAGCGTCAAATGACGCCGCGGACGTCACCACCGCTTCTCAATGCTATGGCAACATGACATTACAGCGTCAAATAACGTCATAACGTCGTGTTACCATGGCAACGAGACGCCGTGTGATGTCACGTTGGTGACGCCCACGGTGTCATTTGATGCTGCGAATCGGAAGGAGGACGAGGGTGGCAGAAAGGAGGCGTCCGGCATATGAAAGTGCTTAGGGGTGGAGGATTTCGAAATCCACCGCTGGATACACCTCTCAAACACTCCATAGAAACGTTCTCCTCCACTCCAGAAATATCAGGGACTATGTCAGGGTCTGCCTAGACATCCTGCTCCCAGCCACAGTTCCTTTGTCTTTCCACCATGTGTTCTGCTGTTTACTGTCTGCTCTGGGTTTTCATCTATCTCCTCTTGGTGCTCCTGTCCCCTGTCCCTGCCTGTCTCCTGTTCTTCCTGGCCTTTACTTTGTGTTCCCTGTCCTCTGCCTGAACCTGTCCCTGTATTTTGTTCCTGTCCCTTAATAAAGGCCCTTGCCTGCACTAGGCTTGTCCCCGTCTGTTCTTGCCCTGCACCCGCCTCGGTCCCTGTGGATTTCCTGCTGCCGACCCCTGCCTGTGACCCCAACCACGATTTTTTCTGCCTGCCCTGGACCCCTGCTTGTGACCCCGACTATGATTATTGCCACCTGCCCTGGACCCTTGCCTATGAACCTGACGCCTCCTTGCCTGCCCTCTGCTCTTCCAGCCACTGAGGTTCTGTCTGTTCCTGAAGTCATGACAGACTAATACCTCGCTCTCATGGCCATACAGTGACTTCAGCGGCACCTACTGTAACACCGAACACTACTCACACAGAGATCACAAGACATGCTTCTTATACCAAGAGACAACATGGATATCCACACCTTACCTTTTGTGCAGCTTACTCTTTATAACAATAATATTGGTACAAACATTAACACAATTAGATGTAGATTTCTATAGAGTAGACCAGCAGTGGCCAACTCCAGTCCTCAAGGGATACCAAAGGTCAGGTTTTAAGGATATCCCTGCTTCAGCACAGGTGGCTCAATCAGTGGCTGGGGATGCAGACCAATATAACAGAGTTAACAGCAGGAGCAAGGATGTCCGAAGCCCATGCTCTGAAAAGGTACTCAGTCAGGAACATCTTTATATATGAGATAAACGACTTACCTTACAAGATAGTTGGGTATAATAGCTCTATATATGGTTGATGAAGAAACTGTTTTTAGTCCCCAATATTGTTTGTGATGTTGAGATGATGTATTGAATGAGTCAGCAGCACTGATTTTTTTTTCTTACACTCATACATGTATATTTCTACTGTCCACTACACAGTGATGGGGTTGACTAAATCAGCCGATGACAAATAGCTTCTTACCTCTACCATCTGGATCACATACTTGAAATGCACTATCCAGCATTTGGTCCTCAGAGGATGAATTGAGACTGTATAGCAGGCAATCCTGAGAACCATCTGAAAGGGACAATGATGCACAGTAGCTACGTTACTGCACCTCTAACCCAAATAAATGAACAATAGTTTCCTTAAATACCATATGTGCCTATATTACCCACAAACAAACATATCAAAGTACAAATTTGATAAACAAAAACCTGTATAACAGCTTTTTAACTAAAATTAACAACCTTGTGGTAGGCAGGCCCAGGGATTTTACAAGTCACTCCAAGTCAGATTTATAAAAAAAACCTTTGGTGTATTCTCTGTAGCTAAAAATTATGACACTTGCCATCTGTCAGTTTAAGGGGTGAGTGGTCACGTGATGAGTGTTAACTCGACTTGGCATATCTTGTAAGATTTTTATGAGCTGCACACCACAATGTTATTGATACCTTGTGGGAGTCTCCTTGTACTTTTTGATTACCATTTGGGGGAACTACAATTCTCTAGCTATGAATCGGCATTTAAGAGAGGAACATTCTGATCACTAATGGGAATAACAAAATAAACCAAATTTTATGGAACAAAAAATAACAAGGGTAGTGTTGAGTGGTTTGTTGGGGATCAGATGGTTAAGTGAAATGTTCACATTATTTCAGTAACATATGGATCTCATGATTGTTGAGAGGTTCTTGAATTAAAGTATGGCTTATTTCAATGCAGCAGTCCATCATATGTTGTTTTCCCAATAACAACACCCTTCCAGACAAGAACACAGCAGCTTCATATTGTGTTGCTATGTTACCATTGGGTGATTGGTAAGTCGGTGTCTGGGTGTCTTTGAGCCTGCAGTGCGGTTATCATGCTCACCGCATTACTTCCGGGACACTAAAACTGAAAATGTGCTTCTTTCATTTCCGTGAGAGCAGTTATTAATTCATTGGCAATTTTGTGACTGAAAAAATAACACTTGGTAAGGTGAAATGAATGCACATTATACAGCTGTATTGTTCATTTGGCTAATGCAATTTTATTGACAGATCCAATTATGACTGCAACATGCTGCAAAGACATGCAAATATTTCCTGAGGAGATAGACATTTTCTTATCACGCATAATTAAGCCTGAGTTTATATAAACATTCTGGCAAATAACATTTCAATACCAATATGCTGTATTTCCCCCGCGTTGTTCTGCACCACTGCTGTGATCTTATGATTAATAACGTACTGTCAGAGCATGTTACGGCGTCCTCTGGATGGAAACTTTCTGCAGACATTTCTCTTGTGCGATGTTAGCCCTGAGGTAATGAAATATTCCCCTACAATTTAAATTTAAAGAGTTAATGGTTACATGGCACAAGATTGTTGTCTAAAATTCTAGTCTGTGCATCACCAAAGCAAATAAAAGTGTATTATTTCATATCTTTATGGAGGTGTCCAATAGCAGCAAAAAGAAAAACGCTCTTTTTAAAGTTAAATGATAACATTTCAATAATCTTGTCTAAAACGAGGACTGCATTCTCACACTGGATAAAATGACATGTCTTACTCTCCCTCTGTGCCTCCCATGTCTTACTCTCCCTCTGTGCCCCCCATTTCTTACTCTCCCTCTGTGCCCCCCAGTCTTACTCTCCCTCTGTGCCCCCCACGTCTTACTCTCCCTCTGTGCCCACCACGTCTTACTCTCCCTCTGTGCCCCCCACGTTTTACTCAGCCTCTGTGACCCCCACGTCTAACTCTCCCTCTGTGCCCCTCATGTCTTACTCTCCCTCTGTGCCCATATCTTACTCTCCCTCTGTGCCCCCATGTCTTACTCTCCATCTGTGCCCCCCATGTCTTACTCTCCCTGTGCCCCCCATGTCTTACTCTCCCTCTGTGCCCTCCCGTCTTACTCTCCCTCTGTGCCCCCCATGTCTTACTCTCCCTCTGTGCCCCCCGGCTTACTCTCACTCTGTGCCCCCCATGTCTTACTCTCCCTCTATGCCCCCCATGTCTTACTCTACCTCTGTGCCCATGTCTTACTCTCCTTCTGTGCCCCCCAGTCTTACTCTCCCTCTGTGTCCCCCACGTCTTACTCTCCCTCTGTGACCCCCACGTCTTACTCTCCCTCTGTGCCCATGTCTTACTCTCCCTCTGTGCCCATATCTTACTCTCCCTCTGTGCCCATGTCTTACTCTCCCTCTGTGCCCCCCCATGGCTTACTCTCCCTCTGTGCCCCCCATGCCTTACTCTCTCTCTGTGCCCCCCATGTCTTACTCTCCCTCTGTGCCCCCCCCCCGTCTTACTCTCTCTGTGCCCCCCGTCTTACTCTCCCTGTGCCCCCATGTCTTATTCTCCCTCTGTGCCCCCCACGTCTTACTCTTCCTCTGTGACCCCCACGTCTTACTCTCCCTCTGTGCCCATGTCTTACTCTCCCTCTGTGCCCATATCTTACTCTCCCTCTGTGCCCCCCATGTCTTACTCTCCCTCTGTGCCCCCCATGGCTTACTCTCCATCTGTGCACCCCCATGCCTTACTCTCCCTCTGTGCCCCCCATGTCTTACTCTCCCTCTGTGCCCCCCCCGTCTTACTCTCCCTCTGTGCCCCCCATGTCTTATTCTCCCTCTGTGCCTCCATGTCTTACTCTCCCTCTGTGCCCCCCCGTCTTACTCTCCCTCTGTGCCCCCGTCTTACTCTCCCTCTGTGCCCCCGTCTTACTCTCCCTCTGTGCCCCCCAAGTCTTACTCTCCCTCTGTGCCCCCCCCCCCCCCCCGTCTTACTCTCCCTCTGTGCCCCCATGTCTGTTTGTACCAGTGATTCGCAGCCTGTTTTCTCTCAAGGCGCCCCTCTTCATAATGTTTACCTCCTGAAACACCCTTACAATAGTGCAAACAGCTGCACAGAAAAATATACAGGCCAGACACACATCTGCACCTCTTCACAGCTCACTCCTGTCAGTGTTGTTTCCCCTGATTGGCTGCATTACCCAGCAGCAGCCAATCAGGAAGGAGAAAATAGTTCAGCCCCCTAGCAACTGCCCTGCTTTCTCCCTGCTCTGTGAGAAATGCGAATTACTGCAGCACCATTTTGCTCCTCTCAGGGAACCCCATGGTGCCAGGGAACCCCTGTTGAGAAACACTGGTCTATACCTTTCTAACCCCCACATGCCTGTCTCCTTCCATCTTTCTACCCCTCATGTCTCAATGTGTCTTCCCCTGTCAGTACCTCTCCTCTGCCTGTCTCTCTTCTCTTGTGCCCTCCCTGTAACCCGCCCTGCTCCTCCCCTGTAACCCGCCCTGCTCCTCCCCTGTATGCCGCCCTGCTCCTCCCCTGTATGCCGCCCTGCTCCTCCCCTGTATCCCGCTCTGCTCCTCCCCTTACTGGTCTTCTCTGATAGTCTGTCCCACCCCCTAACTCTTCTGATTGGTCATATCTTCCTATGTCCCGTGTTTCTCGTTCTCTGATTGGCTATTTCTCCTATAAGGAACAAAACAATCACAAAAACCTCTGGGAGTCAGAGGCTCCTTTGCTTGAGCGCGGGACCTGTGACAGCGCGAAGCCCTGAGCAACAGCATCTGTGTCACGTGCCTTAATGCTATGTGAAGATGAGATAAAATAACACCCGCCCCTCAAAAAAATAGTTTGGCCTAAATGAAGGGTTTCCTCCCCTCCTAGTGCTCTGATCACCTCATATACACACACCCCTGTGACTTGAGGGGGAGGCGGGCATTGGGGGTAAGGAGGAGAGGAGGGACCCTCCATAATATATATATATATATATATATATATATATATATATATATATATATATATATATATATATATATATATATATATATATATATATATATATATATATATATATATATATATATATATATATATATATATATATATATATATATATATATTATATATATATATATATATATATAGAATATATATATATATATATAGAATATATATATATATATATATATAGTGTTCGCGAAACCTATACATTTGCTCGCCCCGGGCGAGTGGATTTAACATCGTGGCGAGCTCCTATTGGCCCAAGCAGCACACGTTTGGCACTAGGTGGCGAGTAGATTTTTATATATATATATATATATATGTAGCCAAGTCCCCTCTGGCTCCCAGGTCCTCCGTTTCCCCCTCAATTACCTCCGCCACGGTGGGGGCTGTTGCGGGTGGCGACGAGCTGTCCGGCGACTCCCTTTGCAGGGCGCCGCCATGTTTGTTAGGTTCATGCATGCGAGGAGGCTCGCGCATGCGCAGAAGAGTTGCGGCGGCCATTACTATAAGTGAGGAATGGCAGATGTGGCACTCCAAAGCTCAGGGCCTTCCCAAAGTTGCGCAGATGCGAGCAGCGGTGGCCATTACCAAGTCGCGCATGAGCAGTACAGATAGCGCACACGGCGGCAATAGGAAAGGGCTCCGCAAGGGACTACAATACCCAGCAGCCACTGGGGCTGCTAACCATGTGACGCCAGGGAGCCAATCGCGCGGCCAGATCTCATGCAAGGAGATGGATACATTTTGCGCGCTGGCACCAGTGAGGCAGTCGGAGCTGGGACAGAGTAAGGGTAGGGTGTGCATGTGCAGGGAGCAAGTGGCCCCTGCACTAGGCCAGAGATCCCCCCCCCCCCCCTAGGCCCCGACTCCCCTCAGCTTGTGGTTGCTGCAGAGACCGCCCCATAGGATAGGGACACGATCCTGTAGAGCCAGCTTAAGTGAGGGTTACAGCCAGGAAGTGTGGATATCCTGGCCACTGGTGACAAAGGTGAATCACTCTGCAGCTAGCAGAGATAAGAGACATTCCAAAGGTGGAGCACTCCATGCGGGAGCCATCCACCGTAGATACAGATTACAACGTGGGATTATCCTTCTGGAGCAGGGATCTCAAGTACAGCATCGGGGCGCCCGGGTGTGGACACACCCTGCAGGTACCTTCACCACAATACGTGCACCACCCTTCAACAGAAATTAGTGGGCAGCACTGTCTCACACTTGGGTGGGTGGGGGACTCCTGGGTACATGGTGTTGGGGGAATAAGGTGTGGGGTTAAGGCCCTGCGAGGCAAAGTGGTAGTTGTACCTATTGGTAACCATAAGAGTGTTGAGTTATACCTGTGCCAGTAAATGTTATTGTTTTATACACAGTGTGTGATTGAGATTACTGGGTCCTGTGAGGGGCTCCTCCCACTATGCTGGGATCCCTCACAGGTGGAGGCATTGCAATGAGAGTATTGGGTTATATCACCCCGACCTCCCCGTGGCGGAGGCTTAGGCCCCTGTAAGCCAACAGGTAAGCGTAGCATCCATAGCATATACCCCAATCTCACTTAGGGGGGGGATACATAGGCTACATATATATAAGTGTAGCAGGGTCATCCATGACTACTATTCTGCCTAATGTGCTGGCAGTAAACCCTGGTACTATCAAGTCGCCAGTTGTTGGTATGGGGTTTTCCTCCTCACCTTTTGGTACTGCACTTGAGTGACAGCAGAGGGTGGTACATCCTGTTGTAGCTGGGACAACGGGGTGCCCGCCTCCTGTATGTACTTAAGGACAGGACCGCCTGTCCTGTTAGAGTTGTTCCTTCTCCTCTGAGGAAGGCAGGTCACACGTCTGGGAGCCTGAGATTGGGGCCTACCCATGTGCTCTTCCCTGTGGGGAGGAGTGTGTGGACCATACCTCTGCCTTCGCTAGGGAGGTGGGGAAGAGCTAGGTGTGGAAGAGCTAGGACGGCTGCGGGTGCCCTTGGCCTGTTGTGACGGTCCACGGACCATCTTCAGTGATATCTGACCTGACAGACTGTAACCGGCAGAATACTGCTGTGTAACTGTTACTGCAGAGTGTAGTAATAAACCCGTTCCTGTTTTACAATATACCTCCTGCCTGGTGCGTGACCTTACTGGGGGGAGAGGTAATAAGTTCTACCATGGGAGATCACCTTAGGCTGCGGTCCCAGTAATGTCTGTGACACGCGCGCCCGCCGGGGGGGGCGGCGCGTGTCACAGCGCTAACCGCGATCTGCGGTCTGTGAGGAGAGGAGAATCTTGCGACGGGAGGGGGCGTGGTCGGAGATTTGCGGGGGCGTGGCCATTACGTCACGCAGCTAGTTCGCCCTCATTGGGTGAACCGCCGGTGGGGGCGTGGCCACGCCTCCGTCGCTAGGAGTAAACTCAATTTTATTGAGTTGTGAAAAATCCTGCCGCACGGCGCGGCTGCACCTTCTGCGTCACGGTGCGTAGTGGGCCCAGCCTTAGGTTCCTGGAGCCTACGGCAGATGGAGGCCCTGCACTGCTAAGGAGATATGTGGGGTATGAACCCCAGAAGCCTGTTTCTGTGTCCCCACTACCATCGGCGGACGACTCAACCCTCGTTGCCAGCAGGTATATACACCATACACCCTGTAATGGCCCCTATCTGCTATTGGGTGGGGGAAACACCGTTACATAAGTAACCCATTCAAACTATATAAATACAAATTTCCCCTTTCAATGCCCCCCTGATCGTTGCCTTCAGTGGAACGGCGATGCTCTCCTGGGGCTCCGTCTGCGGTCTGACGTCTGTAGATGTTGCGCTTAATCTGGAATGGTGTTTCATGGCTTTATAATTACTGTAGAGACTTTTTGTTGTTTATAATCTTATCGAACACGAATATTGTTGTTTTTTTTATTTTTCCACAGTCTCATCTTGCCTTGTATATGTTCAATATCTTTCTTTCAACTGACTATTGCATTTTTTCAAAGATTATTGCTTCTCTGAGCTTCCCTACATTCATCCAGCCAACATTTACCTGTTCCTATTAACGGTATCCCAAGTGGTACATTTTTGAGACAAATGATAAATTGCTCTACTGATGATTACTTTGAGGCAGAAGATCTAGCTTGGAGATTTCGCCAAAGAGGCTTCTCTTGACCAAAATATACATATGGGATATATGAAAAACAAACTTACATGAGAAGTAACCTTCTTTTTGGGGATCCTAAGAACAAATAATTGAATTCACTTCGATTTGGAAGTGGCTATGGCACGCATTGGGGAACCCTGCGAAAGGTACTACAGAAGTACTGGTATATTTTATTACCGGACCCAGCGTTGAGAAAACATTTAAATACATTTCCGCAGGTTAAAGCTAGAGCACCTAATTTAAGAGTTTTACTAGCGAAGAGTCGTTTCTGTCCTAACCCTGTAACGTCTGCTTGCAGTCCCTTAAAGAAAATGAAAGACTGCTACCCCTGCAGGGGATGCAAAGCCGGCAAGTTTATAAAAACAAGTAAGAACATTTCAGATAAATGTGGCAGAGGGTGCTTTACACTTAGGTCCTACTTCATTGTAAAACAAAAAGGTTCATTTACCTACTGCAATGTGATTGTAAGAAACATTATGTGGGTAAGACTAACAGAATTAGGGAGGAGGATCCTTGAACATGTTTGTGATCTAAAACATATCAAAAGCGGTGTTGTACATGATTAAAGTGCTGAGCATCAGGGAAACATTAATTCCCTGGGGTCAATGAGGAGATAATGGGTTGCTCAAATAGTTCCGGGCACAAAACTTCAATAATGGTATCCAAAGAGAAAAGTAATCCACTCCAGCAGGAGCAGACACAAGACAGCACTCAAAGGTAAGTAAGAAAACTTGTATGTTTATTTTTGAATACAAGTTTTCTTACTTACCTTTGAGTGCTGTCTTGTGTCTGCTCCTGCTGGAGTGGATTACTTATTTTTCTCTCTCTATCTATATATATTACTAGCTAATATACCTATACCCGGCGTTGCCCGGGCAGGGGGCATGGAGTGGAAGGGCGGGTGGGGCCAAGGGGCGTGGAAGGCAAAGGGCAGGGGGGCAAAGGGCACGGAGGGGCAGGGGGGCAAAAGGCAGGGGAGGCAAGAGGGCAGGGAGTGAGGGGGCAAAGGGCAGGGGGGGCAAGAGGGCAGGGAGGGAGGGGGGCAAGGGGGCAGAGGGGCAAAGGGCAGGGGGGCAAAGGGGAAAAGGGCAGGGGGCAAAGGGGAAAAGGGCAGGGGGAGGGAGGGCAGGGGGGCAAAGGGGAAAAGAGCAGGGGGAGGGAGGGCAGGGGGCAAAGGTCAGGGGGAGGGCAGGGGGCAAAGGGCATTGGGAGGGAGGGCAGGGGGGCAAAGGGCATTGGGAGGGAGGGCAGGGGGGGCAAAGGGCATTGGGAGGGAGGGCAGGGGGGGCAAAGGGCATTGGGAGGGAGGGCAGGGGGGGCAAAGGGCATTGGGAGGGAGGGCAGGGGGGGCAAGGGGAAGGGGGGGGCAAAGGGCAAGGGGGGCAGGGAGGGTAGGGGGGCAAAGGGCAGGGAGGGTAGGGGGGGCAAAGGGCAGGGTGAGTCTTGGACGCGTTAAATAACCCATTCCCGTGCGTTTCCTCACCTTGCACTCGGCCGCACTCCTCTTCCTCCGGGTACCGGCCGCCCTCCTCCTCCTCCACCTCGGGCTCCTCCGCGGAGAGGCTGAGACGCTCCGGTGAGGAGGTGCTGTGCCTCCCGCGGGGAGAGGCGGAGACAGCCGGAGGAGAGGTGGAGACAGCCGGAGGAGAGGCGGAGACAGCCGGAGGAGAGGCGGAGATAGCCGGAGGAGAGGCCTGTGTGAGGGGAGAGCCGCGTGCTCTGTGTGTGTGTGTGGGGGGGGAGAGCGGGGGGGGTGAGCGGGGAGGGGTGAGCGGGGGGGGGGGTGAGGAAAAAGCACGGGAAAGCGGGAGACCCGGGGAGAGGAGGAGGTGCGCGCGGGTCCCGATGAGCGCCACGGTGTGTGTGTGTGTGTTGTCACTCTGCCTCGGGCCAATGAAAGGTGTGCGGGGGCGGGCGGGCCAAGGGAGCAATCTCATTGGCCTGGCCCAAGGTCCAATCTGATTGCCGCTAGGGACACAGGGAGGGACACAGGGAGACACATACAGACAGACAGGCAACGACACATAGGACACTTTGAGACATATATAGTAGATTCTTAGTTGGAGTGAGTGATACAGTCCTACTAGCGAGACGTCTTGTATATGTTTCAGTAAAATCCCTCTGAAGGTCACAGCCGATAATGGTGTCCCACACCTTTGCAGCCTCATTGGGGGCACCGATCAATGTAAAACAATCTTCAGTAAGATATAGTACTCACATACCTTCTTGGGTTTGTGAATATTTCAATCCTTTACCACTCCTTGAATCTCTGATGAGGCGTGCCAGCCGTAGGTAAGTAAATCCAGGTTCAAATGCAAAAAACAGCAGCACACAGCCCAGGGAGCAAGGGTCAGGGTAATAATAAAAAATATTATATATCACCAAAAGGAGGTACACAGACCCTCCTACGCATTTCACATGTTGTGGGTGCTTTATCAAAGGAGTGATGATTCAGTAAATATTTTTTTATTATTACCCTGACCCTTGCTCCCTTGGCTGTGCGCTGCTGTTTGCATTTAAACATTAATTCCCTGAAAACTGTAGATTTTGGAAATATTACACAGTGGTGGTGGTGGTGGTATTGATAGATTACTTCAGCGTGAAGCCAGGTGGATACTAAGATTCCTTTTTAAGGTTATTTTAGAGGTAGATTATGAATAAAGTGGGGTTTCAGGATTGTATAATATGTGTAATAGTAATGTAATAATGTATATTTTTTAAAGGAGTTTAACATTTTTATGGACTCAATAATTGGCAATATGGAAGTCAGTCTTAAGGCTCACTGTTGTTTATTTTTTTTTTCCAACCAAAAAAGTTTTTATTGAGTGCATGGTACAATTATCACATTTTCTGCCAACCCATTGTCTTATACAACAGTACCCATACCAACTCATTTTATAAGTAGACTCACGTAAGACATACCGGGGTTACGTACAGACCAACAAGACTTACAATCATACGACACCAGGGGGAGGAGGAAGGGAGGGGGGGGGGTGAGGTTGCCCCAGAGAGGCTTCAGCTCCGTTGGGCTCATCTTGGAAACTACGGTTCAATCAAGGCTCTGGATCTCTTGGGCTTTGAAGACTTCCGGTCCGACAGATCTCAGGTTAACTGCAATCGTAATGTTGGCGTCTAATCTCACGTATGTATCCTAGTCCCTGCTCGCTCATTTTGCTTTCGAATTTAGTTATCCCCTCTTGTTGACCGTATTCTATGTCTCCCCGTCCCCTACACTCATCAAAGGAGAACGCGCCTAGAGCTATTAGAGCAGTATGTTGGAGGCATTGATCCCTGGGATATCGTTCAGGTCCAGCCATGGGGACCAGACTTTGAGAAAGTTTGTGCCGGTGTCGTTAACCAGACTCGTTAACTGTTCCATCCGGCAAACGTGCCAAATTCTATTCCTGATTTTTGGGATATTTGGTAGTTCCGACTGCTTCCACAATGCTGCGATTTCGCACCTCATGGCAGTTGCAAAATGTGCAATCAATTTGTGCTCCGACCTGTTTAACAACCAGGGGTCTAAAGGGATCGCGCAGTCGAGAATTCTCTGGAGCCAATTTCTGATATCTTCCCAGATTGGGAGTATCTTGGTGCAACCCCACAGCATGTGTAGCAAGTCTGCCTGCTCCCCACATTGTTTAGGGCACAATGGGGGGTAGCCCCTGACAAACTTTGACAATCGTAGTGGGGTCAAATACCACCTCATCAGGACCTTATACGCGTTCTCCTTTAATGTCGTGCAAATTTAGCTCTTAGCTGCCGCCAAGACGATATAGTCCCATTCCTTGTCCTCTAATGTGTCCCCTAGGTCTCTTTCCCATCTATTCCTATATTTTAATGTCACGTCGGCGTCAGGATTCGGACAGACCACCGCTTTGTACATTGTAGAGATAAGTCCCCTGGTTCCTGTTCCAGTAGAACAGAGCTGTTCAAAATTAGTGCGTTGAGCCCGAATGGGGAATTTATCATAAAAAGCTCTTAACTGGAGGTATCTAAAGAATTCTGAGTTTGGAACTGATTATTCAGACTTAATTTGCTCAAATGGTTTGATAGAAATTCTACCCTCCAGGTGTAAAAGGCGAGTGTAGCCCTTCTGTGTCCAAATAATGAAATCCTTCTTCTGCAGGCCCGGAGCGAAATCAGGGTTTCCCAAAATTGGGGTCATCAAGGAGTGTTGTCTCATTAAGACATGTTTGTATTTGCTTTTGTCCCATACTGCCAAAGAGCCGACAATCGCGGGGAGCGGGTGTTTGAAGTCCTTACGGACCTTATTTGGAAGCCAGATCAGGTCCTGCAGCGCCACCGGGGCACAGCAGGCCACCTCCAGCTCCACCCAACGCCTTCGACTAGGGTGGGTGTGCCACTGGATGATTTGGGTTAATTGGGCCGCTCTATAATACGACAACAGGCAAGGTACCGCTAATCCTCCTTTTGTTGTAGGCCGAATTAGTGTGCTAGTTTTGACGCGGGGGGTTTTATTACCCCAGATATATTTCACCATTGCGGACTGTAACCTAAGGATCTCTTCCCTGATTATAGGGACCGGAAGAGTCTGAAATAGGTACAGAATTCTGGGAAGGAGATTCATTTTTAGAGATTGAATCCTGCCAATCCAGGATATGTTGTACCCTGCCCATTTCCGGAGATCTTCCTTCAGTGTCCGAATTAGTCTGGGGTAATTAGCTTTATAAAGGGTGCCTGACTGTTTCGTGATATTGATTCCTAGATATTTTATGGAGGAGGTTTGCCATTTGAAATCAAAGTTCACCGTGATCAGTTTCTCGGTAACTTTAGGTAAATTGATATTTAGGGCTTCTGATTTTGCCTGGTTAATTTTAAACCCCGATAACGTATTAAATTCCCCTAATATTTGGAAAACGTTCGGCAGAGAGGTGAGGGGCTGTGATAGTGTGAGTATCACGTCATCAGCGTACAGGGCCACCTTATGTGGCTGGTCACTAATTTGGATTCCTGCTATATTCGGGCTGAGGCGGATGTGCGCCGCTAGGGGTTCAATACATAGCGCAAAGAGAAGGGGTGACAGAGGACAACCCTGCCTGGTGCCGCTCTTTATCTGAAATTCTCCCGAGGGGAAGCCCTGGTGTCTGACCTTCGCCGTCGGTCCCCGATACAGAGCGAGAATTGCCTCTATCATTCTCCCCCCCAATCCGAACGCTCCAAGCGTCTCTCTCAAGTAGGGCCAATCAATTCTGTCGAACGCTTTTTCTGCATCTAAACTAAGCACCATAGACGGGATATGTTTTTTTTGCGCCAGATCAATCAAGTCGATAATCCGTCTGGTGTTATCAGCTGCTTGTCGACCGCATATGAACCCTACTTGATCGGGATGGACCAACTTGGACAACACCTGGTTAAGGCGGTTAGCTAAAAGTTTGGAAAATATTTTTGTGTCCGAGTTTATTAACGAGATGGGTCTATAGCTTTTACAGTCCGCTGGGTCTTTTCCTTGTTTGTGGATTACTGAGATAGACGCCTGGAGCATTGAGCTCGGGATGGGGGCACCATCCAGAAAGGAATTACATAATTTTAGTAGGTGAGGAGCTAATATTTTGCGGAATTTCTTATAATAGAGATTGGAGAAGCCATCTGGGCCTGGGGCCTTGGCTGCCTTTAATGACTTCATTACCTCTAGGAGTTCCTCTGTAGTAAAGTCTGCCTGTAGTGCGTCCCTCTCCTCTCTGGTCACTTGAGGCAATTGAGCCTCTGTTAAGAACGTCTTTAATCGTGCTTTTGTGGTTGGTGTGTGTGCCACCTTCGCCCCATCGTAGAGGGTCTCGTAATATATTTTGAATTCGTTAACTATTTGTTTGGGGTCAGAGGTCAGATCCCCCTGCACTGTTCGAATTGCCTGAATTTGGGAGACTTGGTTTTTGTCTCTAAGTTTGTTGGCAAGTAGGGTATCTGGCCTGTTTGCTTTCTCAAAAAATTTCCTCTTCGACCATGTCAGCTCCTTTTCAGCACGGGAAGTCAGCAAGATATTAAGCTTAGTTTTAGTGTCTAGCAACTCCTTAAGGGTCATTGCGTCTTTGTTAGTTTTATGTCGAGCTGAGAGGACTGCCAATTCTGCTTGTAATTGATTGATTTTCTTGTCCTTCTCCCTCTTTCGTCTGCTTGCAATTCTTATGAGCTCTCCTCTCAGAGTCGCCTTATGGGCTTCCCATAAGGTAGCCTGCGAAGACACACTTCCCGTATTCTCCTGAAAATATTCCCTGATTCTATCCCCTACATTTTGTGCAATTTCGGGTATTTTTAGTAAGACTTCATTGAGCTTCCAGTTCGCTCCTGGTCTGTCTAGAATAAAATCAGAGCACCGCAGCTCTATCGGTGCATGATCTGACCACGAAATATCGTGGATGCCCGTGTGGGAGATCTGTGAAACCATTCTACTGGATACAAAAAGGTAGTCTATCCTACTATATCTGTCATGTGGG
The DNA here is from genome assembly GCF_040206685.1 of Ascaphus truei. Taxonomy (NCBI): domain Eukaryota; kingdom Metazoa; phylum Chordata; class Amphibia; order Anura; family Ascaphidae; genus Ascaphus; species Ascaphus truei. Next base: position 105,102,386 of record NC_134488.1, on the reverse strand, counting down.
TGGGAGTAGAATGTAAACCCTTTATCCTGTCGTGCTGTTCTCGCCAAATATCTAAAAGGTTATTGGTTCTCAGCCCTCTATTCCAAGTTTGTCTTATCCTTGAGTTAATTTTACCGCTCGGGGTGCATCTATCAAGTATTGGATCTAGCGTCTGGTTAAAGTCACCCCCAAGTATTACGCAGCCTTGCGCTATCCTCTGAAGGATAGAGAAGAATCTTTCTAGGAACGTTTCCGTGCCTTCACTTGGCGCATAAACGTTTGCCAGCGTGATTGGTTGACCTCTTATTTCGCCGCCTATAATTAGGAATCGGCCGTTGTAGTCTTTTTTAATGGTCTTAATCGCAAAGGGCAAACGGTTATGTACTAGAATGGCCACCCCTCTCTTTTTTTTAGTGGCTGAAGCTGAGAACCAGTTCTTAAACCTATAATCAATATATTTCGGTGAACTTGATTTAGAAAAATGTGTTTCCTGTAAGAGGATGATGTCAGGGTCAGTTTTTTTGTAGTCCGCCATAGCTAATCTGCGCTTCCCTGGATTGTTAAAGCCTTTCACATTATGTGATATAATAGTAATCCCTTTACTCATGATTGCAATTCCACACCTTTTCTCTTGCGTGAGCAGCCGTCGGAGCCCATGATGTCGGCGGTGAGGATGGCTGGTGCTTCTGGGGCTGATTCCACCTGACAGCGAGCTGGATCTGTGGCATGGGAATACAGCGGGGGACACACTGGGAGGACACAAAAATACACAAATCAACATTCATTCCAACATTTAATAACTGTCCGGGGACTGGGCGGGAACTAGCTCCCCCAATCTCCTTCTTTGCCCTCTCCAGGCGTGCAGCCTGGGCGGAGTTCGGGATGGCCCTCCATCCCCCTCTCCCGCCCTGCTCGGCTGGCCTAGACGGGACTTTCATGGGCCACTCGTGGGTCTTCTCTCCCACGCCCATGTGGAGACTCATGCACAAAGCCTTCGCGAGGGACAGCATCCCTCCCCCTCTCTCCTGCCTGTGCAGTGTAATGGTGTAACGACAACTGTTCGTTATGTAGGTTCTTAATTTTAAATTCAACTGTTAACTTTAAAATTCAAGTGTAAGGTTCAGAGTGTAACTTCTTGCCCTTGACCGCTAGTCGCTCGTGTACTTTCCTGCCTGCCTCTGTCTTGGTATGTGCCTCTACAAGCTGCTGTCCTGGGATGAAGTATGCTCAGCTAGTCTCCTGCTCCTTGTCTGGGCCTCCTTGTTTCTCTAGTAGTTGCCCCTGGGCCTAGCTGTGTGCTGTGAGTGGTGTGTGGTGCGTCCCTGTTTAATAATTACTGCTGTAATGCCCACGTTATTATGTCCCACTCTCTATTATCCCCTTCTATCTGTTATCTGGGCATGTGAACTTCCGCCCCCTCGTCGCCTCCGATGTCCGCCTGCTTTCGTTGCACTGTGTGCTGCCTTTGGCTCATCGCTCTTTCCTCTGCATGTCTCCGAGTTGTAGGTGAGTGTCTTGGCGTCGCCGCGCCAGTGTGCGCCGGTACTCGCGGGTTTGCGGCCTCTTCCGGCGCGCGATGATGATGACTTCCGGTATCGCCTTCAGTCTGCCTCCTCCAAGATGGCGCCCGCTCTATTTCCGGCGCCGTTCTTCCGGTGGCCGCCATTTTCCCTCAGATAGCCCGCGAAGAAGGGCGTCTCCTCACCTGCTCCCGCGTCTGGAAGCGCTCCACTTCCGCAACGAAGCCATGCGGTGAGGCGCTTGTTGTGGCGCCATGTTGGATGCCTTGCGTTCCACTGCGATCCGCCATTTGCAGCAACAGGTAGGAGTTTGAATTTTTGTTACTTTTCTTTTTCTTTTGCTTAGGATGATTACGGGTTTCCCGTAGAGTCCTTGGTGTCTCAGAGCACTCTTGGTACAGGGCGCGCTTCCATGATAAGCAGTCCAGCACTCTTAGTGGCATCAGCAGCAGGGTATTGGCCCTGTCAGGCAAAGCGGCAAGCTCTCTTCTTAACCAACTGTTGGGTAACCCTGTACCCTAACTTTTAGACCGTGTATCCAGTCAACTGTATTTAGGCATTCACCTCAAATTACTGCGGGTATCGCCGGGTCTCGGGGTGATTTGGAGGGACCTACAGTGTTCCACTCTGTCTCCTCCCGTGCCTCTCTCCTGGGGCTTTTTGTCGGGCCCTCCTTCAGCCCCAGTTTATTGAGGAAATCCTCACTCTCTCCCGGGTCCTTCATTGATATGGCCTTCCCGTTCCTTATGACCAAGAGGCCGAACGGGAAGGTCCAACGATATCTAACTGCACCGGTCTCTCAGCAGTTTAGTGACGGGTTGCAGTGCTCTTCTCCTCGATAGTGTGATCGGGGATAGATCTTGGAACAACTGCATCGTGGCTCCCTCGAACCGGCAGGCCCCCTCCGCTCTGGTGCATTTAAAGATTGCGTCCCTTGTCTTAAAGTAATGTAGCCTAGCGATAATATCACGCGGTTGCTCCATTGCTGCAGGGCGGCTTCTAAGGGCTCTGTGACAGCGGTCCATGGCTCTTTCTGTTGCCGGTATGTCGGGCAGGATTGTTTCTATCCACCTTGATATGAATTCCTCCACATCAGTGATTGCCTCCGGGACCCCGCGCACTCTAATATTGTTGCGGCGGTCCCGGTTTTCGGCATCCTCCTGCCTATCCAGTATCTCCGCTATCTGGGTTTGCATATACAAGGTTCTTTTGTCTGTTTTCTTTATCTGCTTAGATGCGGTCGCCATCTTTTCCTCGAGGGCCCCTGTCCTCTCCCCCAGGCCCTGTACCTCGTTTTTTAAGTCCTGGAGCCCGACATAAATCATATTTTTCATGTCCTGGTATAGGCGATCAAAATCGCAGATTCGGACAGGCATCTGTGTGGGCTCATTTGGGGGGTCCTCTTCCCTTTCCGACTCAGACCCCGCTGCTGATTCCGGCGCCCTTGCTGTAGCAGCGCCTCGTGGGGTAGAGCGGCCCAGATATCTCCTTAAATCTCCCTCTTTCTTTTTCTTTGCGGTGAGTGGGGCCATCACGGGAGTGTCTACCGCACTGTCACTACTTTTATTGGGTATTTTTGTTGTCGATTACTGCCTTTTTCGTAATGTTATGGGAGGTGGGGGATGGAGCTCTGATTCTATGCTGCCATCCGCTCCAGCCTCGCGCATGCGCCTCCCTCACTGTTGTTTATTATAGTCTTTTTCTGACATAGGAAGGGACCTAGGAGTGCTTGCAATATCCCTTTTGTTTTTTGTTGTTTCTAGTTTGAATACATTAATGTTTCTTTAAATTAATAAAACTACTCAATAATATCACAATGAAGCATGTGACTACCATTAAAAAAAGGCAGTGTAAAGGAAAAGTGTTACAAACTAAATATATTATTAGTGCCTCAGGAGTAATGCATTCTGATATAGATGTACTGCCCTATATATATATTACATTTTGTCTAGTGACACTATGGTTATTTCTAGATTAACCAGACGCCGCTTTTTTTCCCCTAAAAATAAATGAGACACAATCTTTAGAAGGTGGAACAAATATAATTAGTGCAAATATTGCAAACATATCTGTATTACAAAACACAAAAATGGCATAAATGAAATGACAGTGAACAAAGATGGTGGCAGAAAGAAGGCAACATGCTTAGTAGAAGCCAGGACCAAAATATTGGCCCATTTGACTGGCTAGTTGTTTGAGCTCCTGGAAATCTATTTGACTTGGGTCAGCAGGTTCCACTGCATGTTCAGCCATGTGCAAGCTCTCATCTTCTAAATCATCAGCCAAGTCCTCGCTCAGTATTTTCAATGCATCTTTAGCTTCTCTGTCGCTCTCCTCAGCTGCTCTGGGGAGGTCTACAACTGCTAAGTGGTCATCTTGCATGGGCCAAGGCATGAGATCTGTGTCATAGTAGGTGGGCTCCTCACCTCTACGAGCTATGGGCTGGAAGAGAGATTCTCCTCTGTAGGTAGTAAAATCTAACACGTCATCTGGCTTCTCACAGGTAGAGATTAGGTTAAATCTGCAGGATAAGAGAGAAGAGGCAGCATTTCAACCGTCAGATTCCAGCAGCAATCTCGCCTAGGAACTTTTTTTTTCTTCCTAATTTCTTTTTCTACCCCTGGAGCTGATTTATGGTCCCCCCCGGCATTAGTAACCTCCTGCTTAACAAGATATTTGTCTTTTCTTGTGCCGATTTTTACACACAACAAACGACAAATAGTGTTGCAGACTACAAACCTACCCATGGGTCCACCAGCAGAAAGTCGCAATGTCATCAGGGCTTTTCTAACACCCGTGGGAGTTAGCTCTGAACCCCGTAGACATTTTGGATCTTCCCATTTGCCTGGTGGAACCCTGGGCTCGCCACTCTGGAACCCAGGAAGTGCACAGATGTCCAGGGACCACCGGTCAGCTTCCAGGAGAAGGTGCAATTTGGGGTAAAAATACGATGTACTGTATTGGGTTTATGACAGGTCCAGACTTGTTATAAATCTATGCTGGGCTTCAAACAGAACTTAATTGCTCTGTCATGAAATTGTCAATCTCACAGCTAATTTACGATGCAGGTGGGCTTATGCTGTTTTAATGGGAAATAATACTACATAAGACAGCAAGGTTTTATGAAAAATCAGATTTCAACCGAGACGTGTTTGGACCAAACACGTGATATCTCATCTTCCTGCGCCAGTGACCTATCTGGGAGAAAACCAATGAGGAGATTTGAGTAATGTACTGTATAGGGATTTCTATTTTATGTTGTATCCTGTTATTTTAAGAAGCTGTTCTGTATTTATTGTAATTGTATGTTCTTGTAATCCCTTTTCTGTAATCTGAGTACTTTATTTTTATATATATTAAAACATTTAATAAGTGATGCTTTAGGCTCTGAATGATCTGTTTGCACGCTCTGGTGAGAGTATTTACTGTACAATTTTCGGACACATTTTGCTACAACAGATTTGTGTGTTAAGTACATAGTTGTTTTCTGTCATAAACAGGGACCTGAGACCCTGGTAGATTTAATAATTTTACATCTTTTGTTTGCATAATTTCTTGGGTGGTGGCAGCGTATAAATGATTGCAATTGGGTGAGGGGTTAATATTAACTAATTGAAGGTACCTTGTGTAGGAAAAAGGCGATTTGGCTAGAGTAGCCGTGTGTATTAACCCTGGTTGCATATCTAAGTCACGTGCCCACTTGTGTGCTGTTCGTGACAGGTGGTATAAGAGGATGGATTTAAAGGAGATATTACTCATTTGATGGACCTTTGCGAAGGTGAAGAGTGGGTGCGCTTGCGAGCTCTGTATTAACCCTTGTCCCGTATGCAAGTCACATGCTCACAGGTGGGCCATACGTGACAATCGTTAAAAGCAAATTTCAAACATATAAAAAGACTGAACAAGTAATTTGAACCGTAGGTGAAATTAAACAGTTGCTATGATTTCTGTCAGTGATTATACGGAGCACAGAAAAACGAAACCCTAAATAACAACCATTAAAACTGATTCACTGATGTTGCATACAATTAATGTACAAATCTTTGGTAATATTATCTTGTCTTCCAAATGCAGTATTACTTCACTATACATCTCAACTTTACATTAATGATGCAATGTAGGTGATCTATTTTTTTTAAAAGTATAACTTTTTGTTAATATCCCGTTTGCATAAAACTTTAAAATGTAACAAGTTATGACAGATACAGTACAGGCATACCTCGCATTAACGTACACAATGGGACCGGAGCATGTATGTAAAGCGAAAATGTACTTAAAGTGAAGCACTGCCTTTTCCCCACTTATCGATGCATGTACTGTACTGCAATCATCATATACGTGCATAACTGATGTAAATAACGCATGTGTAACAGGCTCTATAGTCTCCCAGCTTGTGCACAGCTTCGATACAGGTAGGGAGACGGTATTGCTGTTCAGTACGTGCTGACAGGCGCATGCGAGAGCTGCCGTTTGCCTACTGGGCGACATGTACTTACTCGCGAGTGTACTTAAAGTGAGTGTCCTTAAACCGGGGTATGCCTGTACGTGAGTTTTTCGTATGATCATCCTTACCCTTTATTGGTGCACACCAGACCTTCTGCACAAGGACAATAACCGGGACCAACCCCAGTGACTGAACCCCATAACAGTCTTAAAAGGTTACTTGTTTGGCGCCTACATGGCTCTCCTTCAGCTGGAAAGGGGGCACACACTGGGAACGCAAGAGCTATAAATAGAAGAAATGTAGTGTGTAAACACCAAAAAACAACTTTTAAGTCCTATGTAGACATAAAAGTAGAGATACTCCCCATAGATAAGAGGGAACTACTTCATACCATATGTTACACAGGACCATTTTTGTGTTCAGACATATACTCAAGCAGGAGCAGTTCCATATGGGGCCGTGATGTGGGAGAATGCAACCTCGATTTTGTTTTTCCTGGAGGGGACAGTACCGGTGGCACCTTCCCCGCTAAGTATCTCAGGAAGCCGTGGGTCCCCGGAGCTGAAATTAACATTATTCAGCTCTGGAGATTCCCTGCTTCCTACACGTTATTTAACAAACAAACAAAAATCGGGGGATGGGGGGGAGTTAGAGCAAAAACACTTCACGTTATTACTTCTATTCTTTATCAGTGTTAATTTTGGGTTTATATCTCTTCGTTTTGTACTGTACAGCATTTCACTAACTTTATTTGCTATTGAGAAAATTGGAAGATGTCTTTTAATAAACCACAAAATTTAATGTGCTCTCCACTGTCAGAGAGAAGTGCAACACATTGCAAAGCAAGTCTGGGTACTGATAATATTGAGACCATTTACGTCTTTTTCCCAAATGTGTTGTAGGTACAACAAAACTTCCGAATAATTGCACATAGACACAGCCCACAAAACTGAAGAAGGGGGAAGATCCCCGTGCCGAGTGATATATTAGGCGTTGATGCATTTTCTTTGCTTATCCTCAGTGGTAGATTTCCCATTAGGCCCTGGGGTAGCAACATTTTGAGGCAGCAAAAATGTCCGCCCCCATATACTTTTGCCGCACTCTCTGGCCTGATGGGAAATCATTTCGCTGTTGCGGCCGCCTCCTTACCTGCCGCCCCCCTCCTCCTTGTGAACCGCAGCGTCAAAGGATGCCGTGGACGTCACCAACGTGACGTCACGACATCTTGTTGCCAGTCGCAGTGTCAAATGACGTCGGGCTACCATAGCAACGTGACGCCGTGCAACATCACGTTGGTGACGTCAGCAGCGTAATTTGACACTGCGGTTTGAAGGAAGCGGGGGCCACAGGTAAGGAGGCGGCCGCAACAGCTGTGCCGAGCAGTGCTGCTTATCCTATTTGGGGTGTGGACTGAACAAAGACTGCTAGTTTTAACAAGTAAATCTCAAATTACTCTTTGCTCCAAGGTACAGATGAAGTTTATTAATATAGGTGATTAAATAGTCAGTCAGGTTAAAACATTCATATATCAAGATCTTAATAAAAAATAATGAATGTAATACTGTTACCACTCGGGATCCAGCTGAACGGTGGGAGAGTTACATGAGATGGATTAACAATCAGTGGCTCTCTTGGTGATATTTGAAAATATTGTAAAGATGTCAGATTTGGCCAGATTATTTGCACTATGTATGGTAACATTTGCTTGTTTGTTTTACATTCTCCTTTAGATATTTTGTTATTATGACACTTTTTTAATATTAATGTTAGTGACACGTAATAGTTCATTTTAGTCCAGCACTAATTCACTTCACACATTCACACCAGGTAAGCACTGTTGTGCTTATATATGTATATATGTGTATATGTATGTATGTGTATATATATATATATATATATATATATATATATAGAGAGAGAGAGAGAGAGAGAGAGAGAGAGAGAGAGAGAGAGAGAGAGAGAGAGAGAGAGAGAGAGAGAGAGAGAGAGAGAGAGAGAGAGAGAGAGAGAGAGAGAGAGAGAGAGAGAGAGACGCACACACACATATATACACATACATACATACAGCAAATGAAACTAATCACTTATGAGCACATTCACATGTCTCAGTCAGGTCTGCAACCCTGCTTTTCACTGTTATCTCCTAGCATACAGCGCTTTCACTGCAGCAAGGGATTCTGGGAAATGACATGTAAATGAGCTCACATGGTCACCTTTTGCTTCAAGTCTGTTGCAGGGTACATGCAACCACACACGCGGGTTCTCTTGATAAGGCTTCTTTATTGAGCCTTAAAAATATACAGCTGTCAGGATCGCCTAGACCTCCTGCCTAGCCATAGCTTCCTTGTCCACTGGGTGTGCTGCTGCCTTCTGTTGGCTCTGGGTTCCTCTGTCTGTCTGTCTTCTTGTTGCTCCTGTCTCTGTCCTTTATATCTTGCTTCCTGTCTGTTGTGTTTGCCTTTGCTTGAAGTCAGATTCCTAATGTACATGCTTCTGATATCCTGATCTGTTTTCTGTACCTGTACCATAGAAGTCTGTTACCTGACGTCGCTACCTGCCGCCTGCCTTGGACCTCTGCTTGTTACCTAACGTCGCTACCTGCCGCCTGCCTCGGACCCCTGCTTGTTTCCTGACTGCGCTGTCTGCCGCCTGCCTCGGACCCTCTGATTGTGACCCCTACTACGCTTCCTGCTGTTCCGGCCACCGAGATCCTACCTGCCACAGGAGTCTCCCGTGACAACAGCACACAAAAACAAAATAGCTTCTCTTCAGCATACAAAAACAAAATAGCTTCTCTTCAGCATAGATAACAAGGCAGCTTCTCTTCAGCATGCAGGACACAGACAGTTCATCACACATGTACTTTGAAAAACAGACCTTATAGCAGTAATCTCTTCAGTATTTCAGTCCTGTCTCCTGACCAGCTAGCTTGCATGTGTGTACAGCCTGGGGGTTTTAAAACACCTTGATTATGCATCTGGGGTCAGACTAATTAAGCAGCCCTTCTCAACAAACTTAACCTCGTCATTGCTGCACTGCAAACCTAATCATAGGTTTGCCAGGTATATGGCTGGTGACGTTCATTCACCCTGTCACATTCCTCCCGTTAGTGTGTGGCTGGGGCCACGCACGGCTGAAGCCCGACCATCCACCCCTTCTCTAGAAAAGCGTTTGCATTTTCCTTTCCAAGCCTGTGCTGAATCTCAAATGAGAAGGGTTGGAGGGCCATATACCACCTGGTCAATCTAGAATTGGAGTCCTTCATACTATTTAACCACTTCAATGGAGCATGGTCCGTCCCCAGAGTAAAATGGACTCCTGCCAGATAATACCTCAAAGCCTCGATTGCCCACTTTACTGCGAAGCACTCCTTCTCAATCACTGAGTAGTTTTTTTTCCCTCGGGAATAATTTCCTACTCAGAAAAAGGATCGGATGTTCCACTCCCTCAAACTGTTGTGACAACACTGCCCCTAGCCCTATCTCTGATGCATCAGTTTGCTCTACAAAAGGCCTGTTGAAGTCTGGGCTTCTAAGGACGGGACCCTCTGATAGACACCTTTTTATGTCCTCAAATGCTCTCTGACACTCCCTTGACCATACCACTTGTGTAGGGGCACACTTTTTTATGAGGTCCATTAATGGGGCTGCAACTTCCGAGTCGTTTGGGATGAACCGCCGATAGTACCCTGCCAAACCCAGCAGAGAGCGTACCTGCGTTTTTGTTTGGGAGGTTGGAACTTCTTTCAGGGCAACTATCTTGTCAGCTAGTGGCCTTACTTTTCCACCTCCCACTGCATACCCTAAGTATTTGGTTTCCGCCTTACCTAAGGCACATTTCTTAGGGTTGGCTGTGAGCCCTGCCTCTCTTAGAGATTTGAGGACCGCTTTCAGCCTATATAGATGGGCCCGCCAGTGTTTACTATAAATGACAATGTCATCTAGGTAGGCTGCGGCATAAGCCCTATAGGGTCTCAGCACTTTATCCATGAGTCTCTGAAATGTGGTTAGGGCTCCATGCAGTCCAAATGGCATTGTCACAAACTGGTATAAACCCATGGGAGTGGCAAAGGTGGTTTTGCACTTGGACTTTTCCTCTAAAGGTATTTGCCAGTATCCTTTTGTCAAGTCCAGCGTGGATATATATTTCGCGTTACCAAGGGCGTCAATTAACTCGTCCACCCTTGGCATCGGATATGCGTCAAACTTGGATACCGCATTGACCTTTTGGAGGTCCACACAAAATCTTACCTTGCCATCGGGTTTAGGGACCATAACTAGTGGACTACACCACTCACTGCATGATTCCTCAATCACTCCTAAGTGTAACATTACTTGTACCTCCTTCTCTACCAGGGCCCTGCGACTTTCAGGCAACCTATAAGGACGGGAACGTACTTTTACCCCAGGTGCTGTCTCGATCACATGTGAAATTAAATTAGTTTGCCCTGGCAAATCAGAAAAAACATCATGGAATTGTGTAATTATTTCTAACAAGTCCCCTTTTTGTTCAGAGGACAACTGTCTACCCATTGGGATTTTATCGTCACCCACAATGTTCTCCCGTGGGGGCTGAGGACCCAAGTCCGTTTCCTCCTCCACCGGGTGGATGAATAGAGACCGCTGCATCTTCCAGGGTTTCAGCAAGTTCACATGGTAAATTTGTTTACCCTTCCTGGACCCTGGTTGAGCGATCTCGTAATCCACATCACCCGTGCGGCGGAGTACTTCGAATGGGCCCTGCCATTTGGCTAGGAGTTTGCTCTCACAACTGGGTAACAACCACATCACCTGATGATCTGGGTGAAACACTCTCATACGAGCATTTTGATTGTAATGTCTCTCCTGACTGTCCTGGGCTGATCTAAGATTCTCCCTAGCAAAATGCCCGACCACATCTAGGCGCTTCCTAAGGTCCACTACATATTGCAGGGTATTCTTAGAAAGGGACCGCTGTTCCTCCCAGGACTCCTTTAGGAGGTCTAGGATACCCCGGGGTTGGCGGCCATACAGCAGTTCAAATGGAAAGAATCCCGTAGAGGCCTGGGGAACTTCCCGCACTGCAAACAGCAGAAAAGGGAGAAGTTCATCCCAGGCTCTCTTCTCTGAATCTACAAATTTCCTCAGCATCCCTTTTAGAGTTCGGTTAAATCTTTCCACCAATCCGTCAGTCTGTGGATGGTAGACCGATGTCCGAACAGACTTGACCTCTAGTAATTTTAAGACATCCTGCATCAGTTTAGCCATGAAATTTGTACCTTGGTCTGTCAACATAACCTGGGGAAGTCCAATCCGTGAGAACAGCTCCAACAACTTGTTGGCTACTTGCTTCGCCGTTGCTGTTCTCAGGGGGAACGCATCAGAATATCTTGTTGCATAGTCAACTATTACAAGAATAAACCTGTGTCCTTTCGCAGAAGGTTCTAGAGGTCCTACCAAGTCTACCCCAATTCTTTCAAAGGGAACTGACACCAAGGGTAGAGGAACCAAAGGGGCTGGTTTTTGTCCCTTTGGACTAGTTAGCTGGCACTCCGGACATGCCGCACATAACTTAACAATATCACTATGCATCCCTGGCCAATAGAATCGGGACGAAATACGGTCCAATGTTTTATCCCTGCCAAGGTGACCACCCCAAGGGACAGTATGGGCTAGAGTGAGCACAGATTTAACAAACGCCTTGGGAAGCAATATCTGTCTGGTGACCTCCATTTTTGTGTCTGCCTATTCACCCTATACAGGATATCATTTGATAATTCAAAATGGGGGAATACTATCACCCTCTGTGCATTCAATATCTGCTCATCAATTTTTATCACATTATCATACTGTCTAACAAGGACTGGGTCTTCCCTATGCCTCTGGCGAAAATCAGGGAGGTATAGGTCTGGTAAATCTCCAGGGCCCATATCCCCATCCCTCTTGCCATCCCCAGCCATCACTTTTGACTTTTGGCTACTAGAATGGTCACCTTGAGACCCAGATTTCTGCAACCAGTCCTGTTTGTCAGAGCGTCTGTGCTTCCGAGTCTTTGGAACCCGGTGTCTACTGGGAAAAAGGACTGCCGAGAAGGGGAACAGTTTGCCAGGGTTCTCCTGAGCCATATAATAAGGCTTCTCGTGAGAGACTGAAGCCATTAGGTCTGAAAAGAAAGGCCAGTCCCGGCCGAGCACAACGGGGGCAGGGAGCTAAGGAGCGACTCCTACTTCGAGGTAGGCCTCCTGACCTTTTACCTGTCGCTGGATTTTGGCCGTCGGATACCGTTTTACATAGCCGTGTATACATTCTATACTCCATGGAGAATCAAAAGCACACACGTTAGGCGGTAATAGTTCCTGAAAGACCAGAGTTTTCCCAGAGCCCGAATCTACAAGGGCCTGGACGGTTTTTCCCCCAACCTGGCCTGGAAGTAGCCAGGGCTTGTAATTTTCTCCAGTAAAGGCCGAGGTGTTACGCCGGTGCTGCCCGCAGACCAGACCCGTCCCCTGTGCTGAGGTGGGACGTAGGGATACACGCACCCGCAGCAAAGGGAGTGTGTCCGGAGTGTGGTGTTATTGTTGCCAGGCCAGGTATAGTAGTGAAGACAATACTTGCCGGTACCGGTAGTAGAGAAGGAGGAGTTATTGCCGTTGCCAAGGTCAGGGATGCCAGACGTCACGAAGTCCAAGTAGAGCCAACGTCGAGAGCCAGAGGGGGTAGTCGTCCAATCCGCATCAATACCTGAGGAGTCACTGAGAGAATAGTCAAATGCTTCCATACAGAACTATGTCGAGCGATGAGTGATGGGAAGCACAGGCATAATAAAGCTGGGCAGGCCAATGGGAAAAGGGGGCAGGCCTGGAGGACTGCAAGGAGTCCTCCCTGATAGGAGAGAGGTGTTACAGCCCAGCTGAGTGTAATCATTGCTTTGCATTGAACTGTGTGATGCTTGGGGGTGACGCCTCACTGCAGAAGCAGAGGTTAAAAGTGCTCTGTTAGGCGTGTGCTCTGTAAGCTGAGACTGCATGCACATAACGTCTGAGGCTGGCGTGCGTGTAGGAGGGCGTGGGCGCGCCCGGCGCTGAGTAGAGGAATCGCCGAGGGGAGTGATCCCGCGACGGCGGCAGGGGCGAGGAGCCGTGGAGGACGGTAAGGCAGGCTTGTTTTGTGTGTGCAGGGGCTCCCTGCGGAGAGGGAGTGCTTTGTGTGGGAAGCGAGGAGAATGCCGATTCCTGACACGAGGCGACGGTCCTGCTGAAGGAACAATCCATCTGTGGACAGTCCACATGCCGGTGGCCTTGTTCTCCGTAGGCGGAACATGGAGAGGGTTCCCTTGCAGGAGGGGGCCGTGGATAGCGCTCCGCTGGAGCGGATACTGGAGACCAGGCATCTGTGGGCGACGTCCTCGGAAGTTCCTCTCATTTGGTTACAAGCCGACATCAGGAAGGGGATGAGGGTCTCGGCGGTGCCCGGCGTTTTGACTTCTTCCTTGTTGGAAGGACTGCTCCTTTCGTGGCACTTGGCGGTTGCGCATGGAGGGGCCGTAGTTTCCCCGTTGTTCCAATCTCCCTCTTTGGGTCTCCGCAAGTGCTGGTGAAGTTGGATCCGTCGGGTCCAGGGCACTCGCCTGATCCTTGGCCCCAAGGAAGTTCTCAACGAGTTGGACCGCCAAGGCTAGGGTTTCAGCAGCATGGCGTTTTACCCACAAGCGTGCGGAAGGGGGTATTATCTGTAGGAATTGTTCCAACACCACTTGCTCAAGAATTGCCTCCTTAGTGCGCTCCTCGGGTTGTATCCAGCGAGTACACAAGTCCAATAACCGCTGAGCGAGGACCCGGGGTCTCATCTTACCGGTGTACTTCAGGTTCCGGAACTGCTGCCGATAGGTCTCTGGGGTCAGACCTAAGCGATCCAGTATGGGGGCTTTTACTTGTTGGTAGTCCATTGCCTGATCTGCTGGGAGGCCCTGATATGAGGCCTGGGCTTCTCCTATGAGGAGCGGGGCCAAAGCAGTTGCCCAGCGATCTGCAGCCCAGCCCTGATCTTCGGCAACTCTTTCAAATGTCAGTAGAAAAGCCTCTGGATCCTCGTTCAGAGCCATTTTCCTCAAGAGGACCAGGGGTTTGTTCGCAAGTTCTGGACTGGCAGACCCCTGGAATTGGGTCAGCAGCTTGGCCATCCGCTCATCCTGTGCTGCCTGCTGCTGGGTTAGGAGCTGGGTTTGCTGCTGCAATAGTAGTTGGGCCTGCTCCTGCATTAACAGTCCCTGCTGTCTGGTCTGCTCGCACAGAAACTCTTTTAAAAATTCTTCCATTTTTCTCATTTTTGTGTGTGTGGCCCTTCAACTGCAGGGGCCTCTCAAAATACCGGCACGTCTGACACCATATGTTGCAGGGTACATGCAACCGCACACGCGGGTTCTCTTGATAAGGCTTCTTTAGTGAGCCTTAAAAATATACAGCACACAAAAACAAAATAGCTTCTCTTCAGCATACAAAAACAAAATAGCTTCTCTTCAGCATAGAAAACAAGGCAGCTTCTCTTCATCATGCAGGACACAGACAGTTCATCACACATGTACTTTGAAAAACAGACCTTATAGCAGTAATCTCTTCAGTATTTCAGTCCTGTCTCCTGGCTAGCTTGCATGTGTGTACAGCCTGGGGGTTTTAAAACACCTTGATTATGCATCTGGGGTCAGACTAATTAAGCAGCCCTTCTCAACTGAAACTTAATCTCGTCACTGCTGCACTGCAAGCCTAAACATAGGTTTGCCAGGTATATGGCTGGTGACGTTCATTCACCCTGTCACAAAGTCCATATTGATATGAACCCCTATAAGGTTATGCCTGCTGCATTATACAGCCTGGGTGATATATATTAATATCCATGTCCATATAAGTGTGTGTATGTGTATATATGTGTGTATATTATTACACAAAAGGCAGACACCGCAATCAACACTATGAAATGAACAACATCTAGAGCCAAATAAGTAACTGTAAAAAAATACCCAGGTTTGGCGGTGCTATGGAAAAATAATATTAATCACACAAAGAAAACAGAACCCCCCAAAAAAGCACTCAGATATTAATAATGATAAAGAAAACATGTAATAGAAAATATCAAAAATAATGTTTAATTAGAACACATCTACATAGGACATATTCACAATTTAAACAAATAATGAAACCAGCTCACCCTTCTCCTACACCTCCTGAATTAAATAAGGACAAAATATACAGATACAAAATAAAGAACAATGTAAATCAGGCACAATGTAGCTGCGAGCTCTTTGGGAGCAAAAGTGCCCAATTAGCTCAAGACCGGCCGGTCATCTAAACATATTGCAAATACCTGAACAATGATCATATATATCATAGATGAACTATACCACTGCATGTACCATAAGCCATGGAAGAAGTCCGTTGGTGACGAAACGCGTCGAGTGGACAGACACACACACTCTCCCTTTCCTCCTCATGGACGTTATGATTTCTCAAAAAACTTACCTCTGCTCTACACCATGAGAACTTCTGCCAGCATTTTCTGACACCGTCATTCATTGGCTTATTATCAAAGCTGAGTATTATTATATATTTTTTGCACTGGTTTTCAACATTTACCTTTATGGTTATATTTCAGCATGCTCTCATCATGTTTGTATTAGGCTTCACTAATTGTACCATCTGATTATGAGCATGCTAGAACTATATGCAGCCCACCAGGCTAACTTACCATTTCACATGTAGTGCAGATAAGCAATAAGATGAATCCACAATTACAAACATGCGTTCCCAGGCTCAGTCCTCAAGGCAACACGTATCTAAGCAAGTTGTCTTAGGGGCGGTCCTCATTCTATGTACACCAAACCGGGTACTGTATACTCTATACCTCTCCAAATCTCCTGTGGGGATTTTCATCCGAAAATAGCACATATAGAATTACCCCCCCTTAATGATAATTAGAGACAGGTTAATTTAGTGTTAGAGACATATTGAAATCCTGGCCTGCTAGTTGCTCTTGAGGAATAGACTAGAGATGAGCATTACTTTTCTGTCTCCGTATAAATGCAAGAGAACCAGACGACGAATACGCGTGTAAAAACTCACAATCTGTCTTGGTGCAGCAGAGACCCGGAGAACATTGGTCTTTACTTGGATCACATCTTTTCCCACTATTACCGACACTCACTGCTTCAGTGCATCTGCCCCAAACACACAGGTTCCCGAAGCAGCACTCGTTGTCTCGATGACACTCCTGATACATAAGGGTTACCGTCAGATAGAAAGTCCAAACCGTAAGGGGTTTCTTAGCATCATCACAGCTCTAAGAGGCAGCACTTTCCAATGATAGGGCCCTATTTTAACAAACAACTTGCCTTTGACTTATATAGTACGTGTTGGAAATCCTATCTACCTTATTGCTCAACAGTAGAGATAGGAAAATTGTTTGCCAAAATTAGCCAAATGGGATATTCAAAAAAAATCACATAAAAACTGAAGAAAAAAAATTAGAGCATGTGAAAATAAGGGATTTAAAAAAAAAAAAAAAAATGTAATCCTGAATTAAAACTTTTTTGAAAATTTGAAATGTGAAATAAAAAACGCAAATTGAACTTTGGCCAATCTCTACTCAACCGGATGATGCACACTACAGATATTCTGTCCAAAGGACCACTGAAAACTTCTCCATTTTAGATAATTTTAAACCACAACGTCCTTCCCATGTTTGGAATGTGTAGTCACGTTTTTGGTTTTTTTTTCAACTAGCTTTTACATTAAATATTATATTCAATATGATGAATAGCCTTCTTCCCTTTACTGAGAAAGATTTCAGCACCATTTAAATTCATGAGGCTGAAATATTTCCAAGCAGGGGGAAGATGCTTTGTCAGCCTATGGCCAGGTCTGTTTGCCTTCTATGACTTCACCAAATAACAGAGTAAAGACGTAAACAGAAGTCTGGCTGAATTTAAGGGTAGAAAAGTTCCTTACCTTGGATTTTTTGATATATTGTTATACTGTATGTATGAAAATCCTAAATAATAACATAGAACAAAACACCTGATAATGTGACTAAAACACTGTATGTGTGTATGTATGTATATATATATATATATATATATATATATATATATATATATATATATATATATATATATATATATATATATATATATATATAAATATATATATATAATCAAAAAATAAATAGATGATACCGTTCTGTGGCTAACGAAATGCTTTTATTTGTGCGAGCTTTCGAGATACACTGATCTCTTCTTCCGGCGATGTTACAATGAATGAAGCAAGCAAAAGCTATACTATAAACAGTGTCTATTGGAATGTTATCTGTGCTGGTCCTTCCCCCGGTGTGGATGTGTTTTATGGCTGGAGGTGTCAAAAGGTTCCTGAAAGCAAGTGATGAAAGAGTGTGTATGTGTATCAGTGTGAATAAAAATGAATGGAGAGCCCACAGTATATACAGTGCTTTACAAAAGGTGTGTGTGGAGTGGGAGTGGATATAAATGGTGTGGGTGGGTGTGGAAATGTGAGAGTTAGTAGCACAACTAAAAGTGTGTGTGGATACTTTGTGGTCCCTATTGGTGTATAGGGATGGAAAAACAAGGAGTATAAGTATGTGTGAGAGACAGCTGTGTGTGCATACATATAGCACAGTATGTACAGACATGGCCTGTAGCGCTCATGGGAAGAGAGTTCACTTGTGTCAGTAATGACTCATAAAAATATATATATATATATCTCACTGTGTGCTGGGTGATAATGGTGAAAGGCAGCGTTGCAGACCTATCATATATATAAATAAATAAATAAATAAAAAAACACACACACTCACTCACTCCTCGGTTATCCAACGGAATCCGCTCTGGAAGTAGCTTTGGATAGTGAAAGTGTTGTAAAGTGAGTCCCATGTTAATCAGTGGCAGTGAGCGTCAGATAAGGCATTCAGGCGTCGGATACCGACCCATAGAATTGCATTGTAAAGCGTTGGATATGCCATTCGTCGTAAAGTGAAACGACAGATAGTGAGGACCGTGTGTATGTATGTATGTATGTATGTATATATATAAAAACAGAAAGCGCACGCCCCATAGCGTAAAATTGTACATTTAATAAAAATAGGGATAGGGAAAGGGATTAAAAACACTCACAAAGATAGGAAATAACACGCAATTTGTGATCATACCACCACCAACGAAGTGAGCACCGTCCCGGATCTCATCGACAGTCCAAAAGAAGATATCCTGCCGATTCACCAGTAAAAGTTAATCCTCTGTTAGGTTCCGCAGATAGTATTCCACGTGTCTGCTTCCAGTGTAGCAGGCGAGTAACAGCCTCAATGAAGCTCCCTGCACGCTCCGGCCGTAAAGCGTGCACGTGCGTGATGACGTAATGTCGTAATTTACGTACCCTGACGCGTTTCGTCACACTGTGCTGGAAGCAGACACGTGGAATACTATCTGTGGGACCTAACAGAGGATTAACTTTTACTGGTGAATCAGCAGGATATCTTCTTTTGGACTGTCGATGCGATCCGGGACGGTGCTCACTTCGTTGGTGGTGATATGATCACAAATTGCGTGTTATTTACGATCTTTGTGAGTGTTTTTAATCCCTTTCCCTATCCCTATTTTTATTAAATGTACAATTTTACGCTATGGGGCGTGCACTCTGTTTTCTTTTTTCTATAGAATCTGCACTGGCACTGGTTCTTCCATTTGAGAGCAGCCGTGGACCCCTGGACTTTGTACAATTTTTGCTCTGATTCACCCATCAGAACTCATTCTAGGGTTTGGACTTTTGCATATGATTTTTATATTGATCTTTCTATTTATGCATGTACATTCTGTTTTTCATGTAATTTAGAGTGTTATTTTTAGTGTGTTTGGTATTTATACACTACACTTCTATTTTATTTTTCCTTTACCACAGCTTATATAGGCTTTTGTCAATTATCTATTTATATCTATTTGCATATTGCACAGAATATTTGCATTTCAACACTATTACTAGTTCACCAGTGGCGCTATTTATTTCTCATATATATATATATATATATATATATATATATATATATATATATATATATATATATGTTATGGTACTGATACCTCTACATATATATATATATATATATCATCTATATGTATGTATATGTGTATATGTGTATATATATATATATATATATATATATATATATGTATATATATCTATATATATATATATATATATATATATATATATATATATATATATCACAACAAAGAGAAAAAATGGCGCCAACCTAAACCACTAAATGAATAAAAATGATGAAAAAAACCCTATACTATACAAGGTGGAGAAAAGTAGTATAAATAATACACAAACATATAAATATAAAAATAACAGATGAAAAGTCCAGAAAAAATATATAATATAAAAAATATACAAATCCTAAAAAATGCTCCAATTGCTATCCAAAAGAGTCTCTGCAGCCCGATTGAAGGGAACACCACTTCCTTGAAGATATCTATAAAAACACAGAAAAAACAGGCGCACTCATAGCGTAAAAGGTATAACAATATATTTATGGAGTCATGTATTTAAAAATGCACACTCACAAACATAGCTTAATAAAAAGCATTTTTGAGTAAAACTCAGCCAGCCAGACGCAGGAACCCGGTAGCAGATGACTTTGGTATAGTGTCCGGTGTAGGTACACTGCAGCAGCCTCTATGAACACCTCCGGAGCCCGGGGAACACGAGGGATGCCACCTTCCTCTCAATCCTGCGTCACACAGTGAGTACTCAGCTCCAGATACCGCGAGAACTCAGTGACGTCAGTGGATTCGACCGGAAAAAGTTCCTATGTATGCAACGAGTGGACAGCTGAGAGTAATACTTCCAAAAACGCAATAAATTGCTGTAGCAAGCCAGTGAGTGGAAATATAATAAAACTGGGCAGTACACCTCCACACAACACTCTCTACGCGTTTCGTCTCAAAGAGACTTCATCAGGAGTTAAAAGCATAGATAGGGGACATTGGTTCATCTTACTATAAAACTATCAGGGCAAAGAAGACTATTAATTGCTAATCAGGTACACATGGTCAATGTAAGGATAATATTAACCCCTATATGTTCCAGAACACATATGGGCAAAGTGGACCAAAAATACTAGAGAAAGTGACCAAATAAACAGATACATGTGATAACATACAATTGAACAAATTGAATTAAAATACATTTAAATACTACAACAAAATATAATATAACATCATACAACATAATATTGCATCATCGGCAAAAACATATAATAATATAATAAACAGATGTTAGTAGAGAGATAACATTGATCCTAGTGATTTAAATAAATAGGTCTCTACTAGATAATACATATATAGAGAGATAATGATACAGAGATTCAGAGAGGCCAAAGTACAAAAGACAACAGAGTGATGAGGGGAGGGGGTGGCGGGGGGGGGGGGGAAGTGCAAGGGAGAGGGAGGGGGGCGGGGGGGAGACGAATAGGGGGGTGAATGGGGGAGCAAAAGAAGTGAGGGAATGGACAAAATGGAAGAATGGACGGAGAAGGATTTTGGATCAATGGTGGTCACGCAAGCAAAGCTGATACAGCTATATACACAGTAAGATCTTATAATAGATATACCACATCTCAACCATTGTCAAAATGGGAACAATCAACTATACCAGTGCGATAGTATGAATGTCACCACGGAGGGAACGAATTACATCGCTCAACCCAGACCTCCGTGAAAACATTACACCCCATCACAGGCATGAAGGTGTCATTAAACTACTGTACTAATATCTATTGTGTCATTGAGACCCCCTGGACACAACGTACCAAGTACATATATCCAGTAGGTCTCCCTGACACATAATTTCTTGAACCTATCACCCTCCGAAAGGGAAGGTGGAATGGCCTCGATACCAAAGATGGACAGAGAGCAGGGATCCTTATTATGTACACTATCAAAGTGCCGTGATAAGCAATGTGACTGAAGGCCATGTTTCACATTTCTACGATGCTCGAGAAATCTAGTACCAACAGTCCTTGACGTGCGGCCCACATATTGTAGACCGCAACGGCAAGTAATGAGATATATAATGTAGGTACTAAGACAATTTATATAGTGTTTTATCTCATGTACAGAACCATTAGAAAAAGATTTGAAGGAATGAATCTTACTTATATGCCCACAAGTAATACATCTATTCCTACCACAGGGGAAATTTCCCCTTGTAGGAGTCTTGATAGATGTTATAGATTGTAAATCAATAATAGGCTTAAGTCTACTAGGGGCAATCATGGTCTTCAGACACCTTGCTTTTTTAAAGACAATTGGAGCTCGTATTGGCACCTTAGGGCCTAGAACAGGATCATTCTGAATAATGCTCTAATGTCTGTTAATAATATGTTTAACCTGGTAGGCCAATTTATTGTACTTTGTGATAAACTTTGGAAATGAATGTAAAGGATTCCTGCTTAATCCGTTCACCGCTGGATCAAGGCCAGCAAAATCAGATCTGGTCCTGGACCTCTCAAGTAGGGCACTCCTATCAGTAGATTTAGCATCATCAAACGCCTTCTGCACCACTGTTCTGGCATAACCCTTTTGGAGAAACTTATTTGTTAAAGTCTCTCCTTGGGCACAGAAATCTGAGTTCAAAGAACAATTCCGGCGGATCCTAAAGAATTGGCATCTAGGAATGTTATTAAGCCACTTTTTATAGTGGTTGCTACCGTACTGCAGGTACCCATTGGTAGAGACAGGTTTAAAGTGTGTTTTACTATTTATCCTCATGTCCGACTTTAAACCTGTCTCTACCAATGGGTGTGGGAGAAAGGGGGACAAGAACCCTATGTGATGCACTCAACCCTACTAAATGAAAATAATAAACTTTTATTGATATAATGGAATAATGCAAACATAAAAAATGTATATAAAACCTAAATTGATGTACTATACAGTTCTGATGTGAAATCACTCTAAATGACCAGGTGGTGTAATAACTGGTGTGATACACAATAGAATAGGTATACTGTTATATCTCACAACACTTGGATGATAATGAGTCAAGAGATAGACACTAAATATAATCCTGTCAGGAATGAATATGGGAAGTAGTCTATCTGAGCAAGTGTTGTGATGCACAGAACGCTGGGAGCATTGGTGATATGACACTGTGTTGCAATGCTACAATTGTACACATAGCATTGCTGCATTCACAGACAGACCAAATGCAGTCCCAGACAAAAAGAGACCCCGGAAGAAGTTCCCTTGCTAGGAACGAAACGCGCGTCGGGATGACGTCACAGCGACGTCTGATGTACTGACAAACTCACAGGAGTTTGCCTTCGATCTCTAGAATAGAATAATATTGATGTGGGCCACAGATGTGGATCTCACTAGCCAGTGACAGGGACTATTAGGTCTTACATCCACACTGGTTAGGGCACACCACATATGCACTAAGGGCTGTGATTACCCCACAGGAAGCGGTTGCCAACATTTTAATCGTGAGTGTATGCTATTAGCTTGGGGTCTTCTTATGCCCTGTTGTAACAGATTGGCCACTAGGATAGACTTACCTGCACTCACCTCCCAGCAACGCTCCCCCCGGTCTCACCACCAGAGGGGTCTCTTTTTGTCTGGGACTGCATTTGGTCTGTCTGTGAATGCAGCAATGCTATGTGTACAATACATACAATATTATGTTGTATGATGTTATATTATATTTTGTTGTAGAATTTAAATGTATTTTAATTCAATTTGTTCAATTGTATGTTATCACATGTATCTGTTTATTTGGTCACTTTCTCTAGTATTGTTGGTCCACTTTGCCCATATGTGTTCTGGAACATATAGGGGTTAATATTATCCTTACATTGACCCTGTGTACCTGATTAGCAATTAATAGTCTTCTTTGCCCTGATTGGTTCATCTAACTGTAAAACTATGTCCCCTATCTATGCTTTTTGCTCCTGATGAAGTCTCTTTGAGACGAAACGCGTAGAGTGTTGTGTGGAGGTGTACTGCCCAGTTTTATTATATTTCCACTCACTGGCTTGCTACAGCAATTTATTGCGTTTTTGGAAGTATTACTCTCAGCTGTCCACTCGTTGCATACATGGGAACTTTTTCCGGTCGAATCCACTGACGTCACTGAGTTCTCGCGGTATCTGGAGCTGAGTACTCACTGTGTGACGCAGGATTGAGAGGAAGGCGGCGTCCCTCGTGTTCCCCGGGCTCCGGAGGTGTTCATAGAGGCTGCTGCAGTGTACCTACACCGGACACTATACCAAAGTCATCTGCTACCGGGTTCCTGCGTCTGGCTGGCTGAGTTTTACTCAAAAATGCTTTTTATTAAGCTATGTTTGTGAGTGTGCATTTTTAAATCCTTGACTCCATAAATATATTGTTATACCTTTTACGCTATGAGTGCGCCTGTTTTTTCTGTGTTTTTATATATATATATAATATAACATTTATTTTACAAGTATCAGAAATTATTTGCTGCTACCCATCAGTAGGAACAAACTGTTCTCTCACCATTTCCTTAATGTTGCACTCTCGGCATTCAGCATTGAAGAATGATGAGTAGCAGTACTGGTCCTCCTGGCAGTCACTGGAATCATGACACTGTAGCAGATAAAGATAGAAAAGAGGGAGAGAACCCACAGCGTGTGACAGAAATTGAATAACAAACCGGGGGAGGCCAACTCCAGTCCTTAAGGGCCGCCAACCAGCTAGGTATTAGGAATATCCCTGCTTCAGCACAGGTGGCTCAGTCATAATGACTGATTGAGCCACCTGTGCTGAAACAGGGAAATCCTTAAAGGTCCTTGAGTACTGGAGTTAGCCACTCCTGACTTAAACAAAACCAACAGCACACCAAATAAATGCCACGCCTTGTGCGTGACTCAGCCACGTGCTGCTGCTAAATTAATCAAAATGAAATACTAGGTGAACAGATTGAATTTACATATGGACCCCTCCCAGGATCGTCATTGGGGCTTTGATTGATAAATGACTCACATGACAATGACACAACATAACAATGAAGATTATCACGTTGACATGCTTAGTAAGAATGCTAATTGCAGTCTTCAACCTAGCTACAATATCAACAAGGGTGTTTACTACACATAGCGGTCACAAGAAGTTTGTATCTTTGTAAAACTAAAATTGTTCAACCAGGTACAGCAGGGAAACCCCCAATGTATACGCTGTGCAGCAATATAAAAAGGTATCAGGGTTTATTGCTCATATTTATACTAAGTGTGCTATTCACCTGAATGAACCATAAGGGGCCCTGCAGCTTAGCACACTATTAAATAGGACAACTATTGCACAATCTGTCAAGGCAAAAAAAACTAACTGTTGTGCATTTGCCAGTCTATGCTCTCAGTTGCTTCAAATATAATACAAATATCAATCAAGAATGCCACACTTGTCTTAGATTGTAAAGTAGCTAGGTTTTTTTTATTTTTTTTTCAAGACTTCAGCTGTCACATTTTAATCTTTTCTGTAACTGTTACATACGATTATAACATATATTGTCTCTAACTGTGCATGAAATGTCTTCACATTACAATAACATTAAATAACATTAAAATAACCTCTGTTCTAACGTAACCATGTATTGCCATTATAACTCTGTGCCCAGGAAATACTTGAAAACGAGAGGTAACTCTACATATTATTTCCTGGTAAAACATTTTACAAATAAATAAATAAACTTCAAAAATAAGGCACACAAAAATACACCCAAAAGAAGCTGAATTTGAAGCATCCACTATAATGTGTATTCTTCCCTAACGCCTCTATAGTGCCAAAACTGGAGCATAGTACAATCAGGAAAAGAGACACAATTAGCAAAAATGCCTCTCTTAGGGCCACATTTACGTAATACATCTATTTATTTATAAATAGTTTTACCAGAAAGTAATACATTGAGAGGTACCCCTCGTTTTCAAGTATGTCCTGGGCATAGAGTTATGATGACAAATAATACATGGTTCCAAGTACATAGTTACATAAGGTTATACATTATATAGAAGGCATTGCATGCACAGTTAGAGATAATATACAGTATGTTGTAGGCGTATGTAAGTTACAGACCAAAATAAAATGTGGGACAGCTTTAGTTTTGAAAGAATTAGACTGGTGGCGGCTGTGAGAGTCTCCGGTAGATTGTTCCAGTTTTTGGGGTGCACGGTAAGAGGAGGAGCGGCCGGATACTTTGCTGAACCTTGGGACCATGAACAGTCTTTTGGAGTCAGATCTCAGGTGATGAGTGCTGCATGTGGTAGGGGTGAGGAGCTTGTTCAGGTAGACGGGTAGCTTGCCCAGAAAGTATTTGAAGGCAAGACAGGAAAGATGAACTTTGCGTCTAGACTCAAGTGATGACCAATCTAGTTCTTTGAGCATTTCGCAGTGATGTGTGTTGTAGTTGCATTGGAGAACACAACAGCATATTGAATTGTAGAGGGTATCAAGATTGCTAATGTGGGTTTCGGGTGCCGAGTCGTATACTATGTCCCCATAGTCGATAATTGGCATTAGCATCTGCTATGCGATACACTTTCTGACCAGCAGACTTAGGGAGGATTCCTTCCTGTAATGTACATCTAGTTTGGCATAGGTTTTGGATGTCAGGGTATCAATGTGCATCCCAAATTTTAAATGGGAGTCAAACCATATGCCCATGTATTTAAAACAAGTAACAGGAGTTAGGGTGGTATTTATCGTTGGTTCTGATCTGGAGCTCAGTCATTGGAAGCTTTAAAAATGTAGCCTTGGTCCCAAGTACCTTTGTTATAGTCTTGTCACTGTTTAAAAACAGTTTGTTTTGGGAAATCCAATTTTCAAGTCTCAAAGTCAGATTTAAGTATGTGTTCAAGGTCTACTTCAGAAACTGCTTGATAGAACATAAAATACACAGGTAGCCACTGTTCAGGCAACTAGCAGAGGAGTAATCTTTCCTAGCATGATAGTAAACCAAAGGCAGTGAAAAAAATTTAATCCCTGTGCTTGAGGCAATTGTGAATGTTTTCTGTTCTTTTAGCCCCTGCTTTTTGTATGCTGTCACTGTTTTTGTATGATGTCACTGTGTGCTGAGCAGAGCATGCTGCCACTTTCCACATGCATCTGACCTTCCCTGTGTCCAAGAAAACGGGTGTACTATCTATTAAAATGATGTCATCCTCATCAAGCATAAGCAAACAAGGATTATGCAATTCAGAGTGTGCGCTGTAAAACAACAGACATTTGCAAGGAAACTAAGAAAACGTTGAAATTGATGCTTCTGGGTATTTGCGGTAATCAATTACAACAACGAAGATATTCACAAAATGAAACACTAAATGTTGTATTTGTTGTGTGGGGGACTAGCTACTCCAGTCCTGGTTTTCTAGCTCCCATGCTTGGGTGAGACTAATTCATTGCATTGATCTTTGAACGTACAGATACTTTTTTCAAACTAGTTGTTGGCCTGAATATAGAAAAGCTTTTTCTAAATCATTAAACTGTTTACTAAATCCTGCTTCTGTGCCTGCTTGCATACACAATGAATACATTTTGCGATCTAAATGTTACATTGTCTTAGTAGAAATCTATTTATTTAGCTATAGATAGGAACTGAAATATGAATATTTTTATTATAAGTTCCTAAAACTGCTTCTGCACTCTTATCTAAAGTTTTACCAGTACATGCAAAAGTCACCCTGCCTGTCCTTCTTTGGGTGCTTGTACACCGACTTTACGATTAAAAGATGGACTTGCAATAATTTTTAATGACATGGCAAAAACTGGTACCAGGGACCAAATAAACCGTCTTTTCAGAAATCTGCCGTGTGGTCGCTCTTCATCGCGCGCACTATTGCTGGCCCGATAGAGTTGCTGCACTATGTTCAAGCTGCGCACGAAATCGCACGCGCCCTCACGCTCACTATAATCGCGGCCTAACCCTTGAATATAAAGGTAATGATCTTTTCTAGTTATTGTTCTGTGAGAATTGTAAGGATTCACTCTTATCTGATAAAAGATCTGTCTGCAGTATGTTGAGATGGATGTCTCAGGGAAGTGATGGATGTGCAGTGAAGCTGACCCATTCTGTCATATCCGTTTCCACAAGTGGAGCCAGCCCCTATATCAGATAATATATATGTTTTCAAGGTTATCAATCATTCCTTTAACCCAGACTTTGCTGTAAAAGCTGTGTATAAGCCTGAAGGGATCCACGTTCAAGTGGATAAGAAGCAAAAAGTGACGCACTGTGAGTGCTCATTTGCATGTTATTTCCCAGAATCCCTTCAGATTCAGTGGAAGCACTGTATGCTGTGCGATTATGGGGTGAGGCAGGTTTGGGGACCTGTCTGTGACGTGAACGTGCTCATAGTGTTTTTATCATTGCTGTACTCTGTATGGTGAAGAGGTTTTGTCACTTTTTTTTTTACGCGCCATAACTGGTTTGTATATCACCTTTTATTGTATCACAGATATATCACAATGTAATACCTTATATTTAATCTAGTCATATTTGTTGTACTGTCTGATGCTTGAACGGTTTCATCCTTTCATTTCATTTTCATACTGTATTGCATGAAAGAATGAATGTGAAGAGATGAAAAGGTGTCTAAGGCCTCGGGCATGGTTAGCGCTTAGGCGCTGACCCGTGCTGAGGTGCGCTTACGCTCGGCAGTGAGCCCCTGCAGCCGCAATGAGAGCGGCTTTAGCAGGGGCTCACGCACGCTTCCGCAAGCGTGCGGAAGCGTAGGTCTTAGCCAATTTTCAGTTTCAAGCGCTCACGGGAGCGCAGGGCCGGTCACGTGAGCGGTTCGCCCAATGAGGGCGAACCAGCTCCGTGACGTCACTGGCCCGCCCCCGGACGGCGCGCGAGCCAAGGCCAGGGAAAGCACCCGCTTTCCCTCAGCACGCCTCCACACGGCTGCTGTCACCCTGGACGCAGCCTAAGTGATATTCTAAATGAGCTAACTCGAACTCTCCCTGATGGGTGAACAAATGTGATATATAGGTTATTCAGGATAAAGGCTACAATCTATTTAGCTAAAACCTTAGGCTGCGGTCCCAGTGTGCACTATAGGAGGCGTGCCCGGCGGCGGCGGTGGGGGGGGTAGCGCGTGCACAGTGCTTCAGCGCGATCTGCGGTCTTGAGAGAGATTGCGATGGGAGGGGGCATGGCGGGAGTTTTGCAGGGGCGTGGCCATGACCTCACGTGGCTGATTCGCCCTCATTGGGAAAACTTGTCATAGAGCGCGACTGCCAAATGCGCGCCTTGGTAGGTACTGGGCCCGATCTGATTGGGGGTGGTGCTTGTACGCACAGCGCACACCTCGGCGTGCACTGTAGAACACACTGGGACCGCAGCTTTACAGACTAAGATACACGTTCTCTGTATTTTATGCACGACTACATTACATAGACAACAGCCTTTTTCAATCAGGTAGTCCTGCACAAAAATAACAAAGCATTTAGCTTCAAGGTAGTATGAATATGCATGGCTTCTCTCCTTGCCTTTTCATCATTTGTAGTCTATATTTTCTTTAAAATGTATATGATACTCGGCCTTCTCCTATAGTGACTATTCTTCCTCATTAGCAAACGCTGCTTTTAGTATGGGCTTCTCTGTTAATATCTTTTTTTTCTCACAATGAAGCACCGACGCCCTGCAAACCAGTTCAGATTCGGCAACTGCGTTCTTACAGTTTTAATTGGCATGCACAGGAAGAAAAGGGGAAACCCTGGGGTGAAACATGGGTCAAAAATTGTGCCGGCGGTTGTTTAGTAAATTCATCCTAACCTCTCCAGCAATCTAGACATCACACTGTCCTGCTGCAAAATAAAGAGAGAACATTGCAAGAGAAATAATAACTTTTTCATATAGCACTTCACAATTACATTATAGTATGTGAAACGCACCACATAGGATTTTAACAGACAGTCCCTGCCCAGATGAGTTTCCAATCTATGGTTTTGGTGCCTGAGGCACAGGGAGATAACGTGATTTACTAAAGCTCACAAGGAGCTGATACCAGGAACTGAGCCAGGTTCCCCTGATTCTCCCGCAGTGTCAGTGTCTTTACTCACTGAGCCACATCTTCTCCCTATAACTCCCTAGTAGAATTCCGATATACTGTATACTATTTGGTATTCTTATTTCTATTTATTCTATTAATCATCATAGCTAACCCTGTAATTTACTAGCTTTACGGAATAAGATAGAAAACCTTTTCACTAAGCCTTCATGAAGTGGACCATACGCACCTGGTTGACAAAGGCCATTGCTATTCAAGAAACAGGGGTGATAAGTGGGAGAAGTTGAAAATGACAGGTAAGATGAAGAATGGAAGCAAGCAAGAACGGGGTGAAATAAGAGGAAATAGCTGCAGGAGAATGAAAGACATGCAGTAGAAGAGAGACCGTAGAAATAAACGATACGAGTCTGATGCGGAAATAAACGATTTATAAATAAAGAAGGAACAGGGAGTCTGTGGACAACACAGGAAACAAATGGGATGAATGGAAAGGAGAAATGAGTGGGGGAAAGGGACAGCAAATAAATAATTACAGCTAAGAGATGATACATTCCTGCTCGTGTGCCCAGCTTGTGCCACAAACAGGGAGGCATAAAATGGTGAACAGACAATACGGTGCGCAGTTTAAACAGGGTAGTTGGGCTAGTTCAGGAGTGGCCAACTCCAGTCCCTGCTTCAGCACAGGTGGCTCAATCAACCATTGACTGAGCTACTGATTGAGCCACCTATGCTGAAGCAGGGATATCATTAACACCTGACTTGGTGGCCCTTGAGGAACTGCAGTTGGCGACCCCTGGGCTAGTACTATGAAATATTCATTGAAAGAGGCCATACAGGACAATTCACAGCAACTCTAGGAATTTTTATCATTTGAATCCATGTCACCTGCTTTTAAAATAAAATATTCCTATTAGCTCTGCTGATCTTGAAGGACCTGGAATATTTTTATCTATATTGCTTGCCGGCTTGTGATGCACATTTGTGAAACAAAATTAAACTGATGTAGCCAGGTCACCCCTCTTGCCTCCGGGCTGCGGGAGGGGGACGGCTGGAGGAAGGTTCCGATGGGGGCTGGGAGCAGGCGAGCGGGTTGCCGATGTTCCGGTGAGGGTGCCGCCATCTTGATTTGTGCCACGCATGTGCAGTAGGATTGTATGTGCGGCGGCCATCTTGCTTCACCCTCGCGCATGCGCAGTAGGTTCCCAGCGACAGCCTTTCCACCCACAAGCTCTGCAGGGGGAACTACAATTCCCAGCAGCCCCAGGGGCTGCTCAACACATGGACAAGCACAGCCAATAGGGCTCCAGGGATCTCTGTTACAGACAGTTACATTTGGTGCGCTCAGCCGGACCACGCCAGTCGGTTGAAGGGAGCCAGACAGAGAGGTAGGGTCTCAGGAGCCTGTGGATCTGAGGCTAGGCCTAGTTTTTTCCCTTAGGCCCAGATTGACCCCAATCACATGTAGCTTGTGGCTGCTTCAGAGAAGGCCCCTTAGATAGGGACGCTTCCCCATTTTGCTGTCTAGTGCAGGGACACAGTCATGACTGCGGCCTGCGGTCCAGGACCAGATCATCTCAGTGCAAGAGACTATGGTGATATTATCCACGCCGGAATTCACCCCACGCGGAGGCGAACGCCATCGCGGACGACGTTGATGGATCAAGCGGGTCCCTGCTGCTAAGTTGTCCGCACCGGGTACTGGAGTACCCAACAGGCACCTTAACTAAGTGCACCCCCACTACAAGGGATAGCGCTATCTCCAACACTGTGGGTGGGCCTTGACATTGGGAGGAAGGGACATCCGGGTATTGGTGCCTGGCACCCAATGTACTTTGGGGACACTCACTGGTGGTATCAGGTTGGGGCCTATTATACTGTGTGGCACAGGGTATTGGGGTCTGCATTCAGTAAAAGTTGTTGTTATATACCTGTCTGTGTGTGTATCATTATTATTGTTCCTGTAAGGGGCTTATCCCACGAAGTTGGTATCCCTTGCAGGTGGAGGCGCTGTCACCAGAAGAATCAGGTACACCCCAGGCTCCCAGCGGCGGAGGTTCAGGCCTTCTGTGAGCCACAGGTAACGCACCACACACCCGTAGCCACCATATCTCCCATAGGGTGGGGGAAAGTGTGCTACACTATATACACGTTTGAGATCACATATTGAATGATATCCTTAGAAAGGACTTTAGAAGAAAAAAATACCAAATCTATGTTTATTTTTAATGTTACTCAAATAACAGATAGTATATATTTTTAATTATACATGTCTTATCATTTTCTATACCTCAACCTTCCTGTCATGTTTCCTTCTTTTCCATATAATAATCTCCAACCTTTAAGAAAGACTGGTGAGACTCTGCATGCACATTTACAAATCAATTACAGTACATGCAGAACTCTCTACTTAGAATGATTAATGCAGACGGTTTTTCTTTGCAATCCTGTTTGAACCCGGAAGTCCTCCAGTATACACTCATCTCAATAAAGGAACTTTGTCCAAACAAATTTGGCTGCCTTAAAACTTCCAGTTGGAGGGCCAATCAGCCAAAGTAACTTTTGCTCTTACGAATTGGCTTCCTGGTAGAAGCTGCCCGGAAGTCTTCTAAGGTGAGCATTATTTTGGCCACATTATCTCCAGATATGGGTAGTCCTTAGTGCAAATTAATGGGTCCAGTCAGCGGGATCAATTACATTTCTAACAGATAAAAGCTACAAGCTGCAGCCTCCGTCAAACGGTATCACAAACACAAACCGCAACTAATTTACCAAGACCGCTGAACACACTGGAAGGGTCTATGCCTAGGCACAGAGGGAGGAAGAATAGTCTTCGAAAAGGTGCATCTACCAAGGGCTATATACCACAGATTGTCATGCCTAATCTTCCCATCTAGAGCTTACCTTCCATTGTTCATCATTCATGTTATCTTCTTGTCTTAAAGAAGTCATCGTCTTCTCTGAAATTAGCGTTTCTCCTGTCTTATGATTGGTCATCTGTAGGGTGTAAAATGAGTTTGGACTGCTATGTTAACAATGTGGCATGAGCTACAACATTTTCTAATCACTGTTAAAACGTCCATCAGAGGATCACAGCCAGCCACCACTTGACTGCTTTAGTGCTAGAAAGCTTCAGTCCTCAGCAGTTACTCACATTGCTTATCCCAGCAATAACTAATAGACATTACTAGTAATTGTGTTCCTGCCAAGCATAATTATGGCATTTTAAAGTCATGCCTATAAGTATTTCGGTTACCACTAGGAAATATTCCCAAAACCGGCTGTAAATGACAAACCACAGCATCACAAAAAGATATTACACTATCCACTGCATGCTGAAAAGGCAAAAGACCCATCCATCAACCAAGGTATCGAAAACCAGGAGATTGAGTTGGTATATACATGCTCAAATCTCTGCAGAATGAGAAGTGCTGTAGATGTGTCCACATCCCGCTCCATTTAGTGACCTACTGACACCGAAATGAGAAGATAAATATGTCCCCCATACGGTACCTTGTCTATCTTTCTGTGACTGATGATGGTGGCATTGCCCACCTGATGTTCCTCTTGCTCCTCATTATGGTAATTTGGTGGAAGTTGGCCAATATCAGGGAAATTACCAAACGAATGTGCTTCTTTGGCTGTTTCCATCTGTAAATTCATATCATCCTTACAGTTATTTTTCATTAGTGCCGTTGACACAGAGAATAAAAACGGGACAATCACTATACCACAGATGCATGTGCTTCCACAGGCACTATTAAATATGATCTAGGGTGAATCGCTTCATCTATTTGCTTCTAGTCATTGGTTCTTAGCTCACAGTAGGGGTCTTGCTGTGACTGTTTTACTTTATGCAATAATACTGCATTCCTTCCCTGTGCTGTGGAAAGAATGTTTAATACAGAAGCTGGACACATTTTTTCATACCAGGCTTCAGTTACTAAAATGATTTACCCAATTCCATTCAAATCCCAAAGACTCAGAAAAATGTGACGTTCTTAGCACTGTCACACGTATGAAATCCATTTTGCTCAGTCTGTTTCCTACATGATTAAAATTTTGCTGAGTAACCTTGTAGATTTTGTGTGGTGGTCTGGGTTGCAGCATTATCACTGGCAGTGGACAGAGGATGTGGAATGATTGCAAGCTGATCTAATAGTGTTATATGCTCCCTCTGCCATTGTTACCTAGTGCTACAGTTTTGCTTTGTCAGAGGTCAATAAGGCATATGAAAATAAATTGTTTCTATAATGACTCACCGTGTTAGATATGTCATTTTACATAACAGAAATAAAAAATGTCATTACGTGTGTGTATTAAGGAAATACACAATTCTTCTGGTGACAGCGCCTCCACCTGCAAGGGATACCAACTTCGTGGGATAAGCCCCTTACAGGAACAATAATAATGATACACACACAGACAGACAGGTATATAACAACAACCTTTACTGAATGCAGTGTGTGTGTGTGTGTGTGTGTGTGTGTGTGTGTGTGTGTGTGTGTGTGTGTGTGTGTGTGTGTGTGTGTGTGTGTGTGTGTGTGTGTGTGTGTGTGTGTGTGTGTGTGTGTGTGTGTGTGTGCACAAATTAGGAAATATATAGCAAGAGATTCATTTTTAAAAATCCAATACAAATCGTTCTCCTTTTTCTTTTTTTTTTTAATCAACTGTTCATTTAAAGGTTTTGCTGGGTAGAAGATAAAAAAAAGGGGGGGAGCCGGGTAAATGAAAATACATAATCAATTGCATAGCAAAATATATACTGGCAATCATCATATTAAATCAAATACATCGTTTTGGGTTTTTTTTATAAAACTAGGTTTAGTCACACCCCAGTTTTGCTGTGGGTAAGTCTTCCTGGTGCAAAACTGGGGTGAAAATAAACGTAGTTCCCCACAAAACCACAAACAGATATTTACAGTAAAGATCACTAGTACAGTATATAATACATCTTACCCGGTCTAGCTCCGCCTGGTTTATAAAGTCTCTGAAAACGTTTCTGATATGATCAAAGCCATTGTGATAATCGGGTGGCAGGGAAACAGGGGTGGAAACTGCACTCAAAATCACAGTGAGAACAGGCGGCAGCAGCAGCATCATCCCTGGAGCAGGTGGCAATTCGTAGAACAGGATCCCTGCTGCTTGTTTCTGTATATAACACAATGCAAAAGTAAGAATACAATGACATAAACAGGACTGTAAATAGGAAGGCGGTCGCTTTATCCTATGGCCGATGTGAAAGATAGGTGTGTGCGGGTGACAGTCCTGATGATCTGCAGATTGTGGGATGTG
Source organism: Ascaphus truei (assembly GCF_040206685.1). Taxonomy (NCBI): domain Eukaryota; kingdom Metazoa; phylum Chordata; class Amphibia; order Anura; family Ascaphidae; genus Ascaphus; species Ascaphus truei. The sequence continues at coordinate 105,068,085 of NC_134488.1, read as the reverse complement.
ATAGGGATAGCGCCCCCTGCTGGGTGTCAGGGACCGTATCCCATTGCTACAGAGGAATCAGTGGTCACTGCGTCCCTGGGCTGCAAAGGAAAGAGCCTGTGAAAGCAGCTCAGGGCCGGTTCTGTGTAACAATACGGATTCTAGCAATGTCTATTCAATGTGGGCTATTCTTCTAATATATATATATATATATATAACCACTAGGACAGGTGGTGGTGGCTCGGTACAGCTACTTTTAATTAATTTGTAGATGAAAAATGGTCTTCTGGCTGAGTGGGTTTAAGAGTTTTCTAGGCAACAAAAATGGCAGGCCCAGGCCTCCCCTGTAACTGCCCAGGCCTCCCCTGTAACTGCCCAGGCCTCCCCTGTAACTGCCCAGGCCTCCCCTGTAACTGCCCAGCGCTCCCTGTAACTGCCCAGCCCCTCCCCTGTAACTGCCCAGGCCTCCCCTGTAACTGCCCAGCGCTCCCTGTAACTGCCCAGCCCCTCCCCTGTAACTGCCCAGCCCCTCCCCTGTAACTGCCCAGCCCCTCCCCTGTAACTGCCCAGGCCTCCCCTGTAACTGCCCAGGCCTCCCCTGTAACTGCCCAGGCCTCCCCTGTAACTGCCCAGGCCTCCCCTGTAACTGCCCAGCGCTCCCTGTAACTGCCCAGCCCCTCCCCTGTAACTGCCCAGGCCTCCCCTGTAACTGCCCAGCGCTCCCTGTAACTGCCCAGCCCCTCCCCTGTAACTGCCCAGGCCTCCCCTGTAACTGCCCAGGCCTCCCCTGTAACTGCCCAGGCCTCCCCTGTAACTGCCCAGGCCTCCCCTGTAACTGCCCAGGCCTCCCCTGTAACTGCCCAGGCCTCCCCTGTAACTGCCCAGCCCCTCCCCTGTAACTGCCCAGCCCCTCCCCTGTAACTGCCCAGCCCCTCCCCTGTAACTGCCCAGGCCTCCCCTGTAACTGCCCAGGCCTCCCCTGTAACTGCCCAGGCCTCCCCTGTAACTGCCCAGGCCTCCCCTGTAACTGCCCAGCCCCTCCCCTGTAACTGCCCAGACCCTCCCCTGTAACTGCCCAGACCCTCCCCTGTAACTGCCCAGACCCTCCCCTGTAACTGCCCAGACCCTCCCCTGTAACTGCCCAGACCCTCCCCTGTAACTGCCCAGACCCTCCCCTGTAACTGCCCAGCCCCTCCCCTGTAACTGCCCAGCCCCTCCCCTGTAACTGCCCCGCCCCTCCCCTGTAACTGCCCAGCCCCTCCTCTGTAACTGCCCAGCGCTCCCTGTAACTGCCCAGGCCCTCCCCTGTAACTGCCCAGCCCCTCCCCTGTAACTGCCCAGCCCCTCCCCTGTAACTGCCCAGCCCCTCCCCTGTAACTGCCCAGCCCCTCCCCTGTAACTGCCCAGCCCCTCCCCTGTAACTGCCCAGGCCCTCCCCTGTAACTGCCCAGGCCTCCCCTGTAACTGCCCAGCGCTCCCTGTAACTGCCCAGGCCCTCCCCTGTAACTGCCCAGCCCCTCCCCTGTAACTGCCCAGCCCCTCCCCTGTAACTGCCCAGCCCCTCCCCTGTAACTGCCCCGCGCTCCCTGCCCTCCTCTGTAACTGCCCCGCCCCTCCCCTGTAACTGCCCCGCCCCTCCCCTGTAACTGCCCCGCGCTCCCTGCCCTCCCCTGTAACTGCCCCGCCCCTCCCCTGTAACTGCCCCGCCCCTCCCCTGTAACTGCCCCGCCCCTCCCCTGTAACTGCCCAGCTCCTCCCCTGTAACTGCCCCGCCTCTCCCCTGTAACTGCCCCGCTCCTCCCCTGTAACTGCCCCGCCCCTCCCCTGTACCTGCCCCGCCCCTCCCCTGTACCTGCCCCGCCCCTCCCCTGTACCTGCCCAGCTCTCCCATATATTTTCTAGTCTGCCAATTGGCTATTGTCCCGGGCTGAGGTTTGAATCGCGTTCTGGTTCTAGGTCCGGGACTGTGACGGCTCATTCTGTTTCCCTGCACTAGACAAGGCTTTGATCTTGTGTTTCATCTCCTCTGCCTCTGTAGGAAGCTGTTCCCACGGTTTGTTTGTTCTGCCCGCCTGCACTGTGCCAGCAGATTACAGCCTATATTCACCAGCATCTGAGAGGGGTGTGTTTAGGGAAAAGGGTCACAGAAGGGGGGTAGGGGCAGACAAATCACTGCTGTCTGCAAGCAATTGAAAGTGACAAGGACTTAAAACTGGTAGAAATGAATCAAAGTTCTGTATAGTATGTAGAAAAATATAATTATGGAATAAATATGGAAATATTACGATTTTCAGAGGCAGTGACTTCATACTTAGATTGTAAGCTCTTTGGGGCAGTCTCCCTTTGTTTTATGTTGTCATTTATCTGTTTCACTTATCATTATTGTCTGTCATTTATTTACTTTGTATTGTGATTTTGTAAAACACTCTGTACATTTTTGGTGCAATATAAATACAATTATATGTTTATTCTTTGATCTCAATTATATGCATGTTATTTATTTTAATATGACGATGACTTTTTTTGTAACATGTTATTTGCTCAACCAGTGATTTTGTAAATCCCCATTTTATTAAGTATTCATCCAAGGGTCAAACACTGGAAACTATTATAAATAAAAGCCAGGCATCACCGATTTGCTGCTTTAAATTAGGGTATCACCTTTTGAAACATAAATAACAGAAATTGAGAACATAAATTATAGTTACATAGCCCTTGTGGTCAGGGTTTATACATATGTTATTTGACTGACCTACTTATATTCACTTCACTACTAGAGTGAAAACACCCTCCTACTGTCTCTAAGTTCTCCCTATTTACCGCTTGGATTGTAAGCTCTTGAGGGCAGACTCCCTTTCCTATTGTTAGTCATGTCTGAAGCGCGTATTCCCATTATGTGTTATAATATGTCACGTGTATTACTGCTGTGAAGCGCTATGTACATGGATGGCGCTATATAAATAAAGATACATACATAGTTAATGTGTTATAATGCTTTATAATGTGATGTATGGGTGTTATGGTCATAAAGCACAGGGGGAAGTTCCATTAACAGCACTGCAGTGCTGCTGAAAATGTAGCTAACTCCCATTTTATTATTCTACAATATGCACTTACCTTTGCTGTAGAACATCATCTAATTGTGTTGCATCTGAAAATTCTACCGGACATCCTCACGTTAAATAAAATAGAGGGAGAGCTAGATAGATAGAAAGAATTGTTGGTGACGTGGTGGGGGAAGGATCTCCACAGTTAAAATGACACTCTTAGCAAAACTTGTATATCTCATGATGGCACTGGCTATAGCACTCCCATCGCGTTTCTTTAAAAGACTAGACAAAATGATCTTTGATTTTGTCTGGTCTGGAGAAAATGCTAGGGTCAAGTGGGACATACTCCGATCACTCAAGCTGATAGGTGGATTGGCACTTTAACTTTAACTACTGGTTGGCACTTCTAAAGGGCATTTTTTATTGGTACCCTAGGCCTATTACAGTACTGTAATTGTTGCTGGGTAACACGTGAGGAGTTAGCTATTCAAGGGACTCCAATTTCCAAATGACTTTTTTGAGAGGCCTAGGAATAGACCCGAGGTGGGCAACCCTGTCGCCATTCGCCACTTGTGGCGAATTGTACTTTGCCAGTAATGGGACATGGGAAGCGAGTGCGGCGGCAGCAGCGGCGCCCGATGGCAGGGCAAATGCTGAGGGGACGGGCCGCGGCCGGGAGGCGAGTGGTGAGTGAAGGAGAGAGAGAACCAATGAGAGCACGGCGGGAGCATAGCACACATCCCGGCGGCGACCGCTCCACTGTCGCCTGTTCCGGTGCTCTCTGGCAAGGTAAGAAGCAACACAATGCTGGCTCAAGAGATGATCATGATTGTCACGGGAGCTTTGTGACAGGCTATGAATAATACACCACCAAGAATATAACTGGGTTGAACCGGACGAGGCTTAGATATGATAAAATATAATTTATTCCTTGAAAAAGGTGAACACACGAGATATACAAATAACAGACAAAATATGACACTTACTTAAAGGTTAGGACAAGAAAGCCATCAGGATACAGGATGGGCCATTTCTTCCATAATTCAGGTTCAGATGTTGACATCACAGCAATACATGAAGACCATGCATGAAGACATTTGAGTAAGGGCTGACTCTGGTTTAAATACCATTTCAACCCCCTCTCTTACAACCTAGGCACCGAGCTGGCTGGAAAAATTTATTTGAAGGAGATTTTGGCTTCCCTTGTAAGTGTGAAGACCGACACTTAAAAACACTCAGTCCCTTTGTTCCTGCCCTTAGCATAAACAATCAGGACAGTTAGCTTTTGAACACCGGGCTATGTTAATTCCTCAGGATGCCCTTCCTGCCCTATTTAGCATAGCAGATGGAGTCTACATTTTCAGAGCAGATCTAAAATCTCAATACACTTTAATATTTTCACATATTAAAACATCCAGTTCTGGTAGGTCCAGCGGGTCCAAACTTTCCCGACCTTAATGCCGGAAGTGGTACATTATAGGGTCCAAGTTTCAGCCCGCTGTGACCTTCGGAACCGGAGTTATACAAATACCACATAAACCGTTTCATATTTTATTATAAAAATCTCCGCTAAAAAGAAATCTCAGCTTTTCACTAAATCCCCATTGAAAACAACGGGCTCCACCGCCATGGGTTTCAATGGAGCAACTCCGCCGTTGTAGTCAATGGAGTTTCCCGCCATAGACTTTCAATGGGGAAACCGCCGCCATTGAAGTCTATGAGAAAATCCACAAATCTTTACATTCGCCCACACTCCGTCTGGTTGGTCTGAGGGGGCTGGGAAGGGGCATGCATTAAAGCCGGAACCTTGGCTACATGCCTCCCAAATCCCATCCCTCTGGTCATTCCAGAACCGGAGATATGGACTTACATTTTTCAGCATTTTACACTTAGTCGTTTTTTCGCCACGCAGCTTTTCCCCATTGGAATCAATGGCCGGCGCCGCCATAGACAATGCATGGCGCACGCCGCCATTAGATTCAATGGTGCGGCCCTCCTCCGCTCGACCCCTTACGGGGGTCTCTCATCCCTGGACCCAGTGTGGATTGTGTGTGGGGGTTCCTAGGAGCTAGGGACAAAAAGAACTTTATTCCCAGGGGCCCTAGAATTTAAGATTCCCACGCCAATTGTCGTTGAACTTGACCGTAGTGATTAAACTCTTTTAAAAGACATTGTATCCGCTTTTGCGGTCTGCGGTTTGGATGGCTGCCAACCTGTTCCTCGAGGCCGGCGTTGAGGAATCTCCATTGAAGTCAATGAGCCCATTGACTTACAATGGGAAACCGCCGCTCCTCCTCTCGGACGCCACCTGCTGGTCGTCGCTGGAAAACAGGTCCAAAACCGCTACTTCTGCCATTAGAATGCATGGAGTCTCAATGGCGACTTATGGAAGGCTGCAAAATGGAGCCTTAAAAGGCAGGAAAATTACACAAAGGGCTATAATCACTATTTTAATATTAACCCCTTCCCTCCCGCATCAACCCTAGTGTATGTGTGAGTGCAAACACCAGGATAACACATTACATTTACACAGGGGAATAAACATTTGGATACTGAAGCAAGGCAAAACACATTACTGGACCTCAGTCCAGTTAACCCCTTGCTTCCCAGATGAGAGTAGAGGGTGGCCAAATGGGGTGTAACCCCTTTAGTCCCGGGCCAAATCCTCTCTATCATGACAATGATATTGATGGGGGGGGGGGTGATGATGGGAAATGACATGATGAGGGAGGGGAATGAGATGATGAGGGGGGTCAAATGAGATGATATGATGATGATGGGAGTAAATGAGATCATGATGATGAGGGTGGGGAGGAGATGGGGGGAATAAGATGACGAGGGCGGTGAGGAGATGATGAGGGTGGGGGGGGGACAATGAGATGATATGATGATGGGGGAAATGAGATGATGATGATGGTCTTACATTTTCAATTTGAACCATATTCATCGTTTGTGTCTCACGCAGTAACACTGAGTAGTCAAAGTGTTCATGTTTTGAATAAACTTGTTCAAACAGTGTGTGTTTTACATTTTCGAATGCGCAACATAATACCTCAATTTTTACATGGTGTGGCTAAGTTTTCACTTCTCATTCGCCACACTTGTGGCTACATTGAAAAATAGGTTGCCCACCCCTGGAATTGTAACACTGTGCTCACCACAAACAAGGCAGGACCCCGGTACTGAGGTGGGAATGGGTATAAATGTCCCCCAAAGCCACGGGGGCACGTCTGGAGTGCGTATGGTCAGGCAGCCGGGTCAGGATTGGAGAGTAGAATGGTTAGGTACTTGCCAAGGTCTGAGGTAGGAGCCGGTAGAATGATCAGTGTCCGTTTAGACGTGGTCAGGGGTTGGAGCCAGTAGAAGCGTAGAGGTCCATAAGCCGTGGTCAGGATTGGAGAGATGCGGAAGGTCAGAGGTAAGCCAGGTCAGTAAGCCAGAAGTACGGGGTCCAAAGTAATAGTCGGGTTGGTACACAGGAGGTCAATCTGAAACAAGGAGTTAGGAGACAATGAAAGGCAGGACAAGGAATCAGGCAGTTGGAGAACAGAGGAAAAACTCCCTGAAGAGGGTAGAGAATGGCGGTGCACAGCGTGTCAACAGGTGCCTCATGGGTTCCGGAAGCAGGAAGTAAAATGGAAACTGGATGGCGATTTCAATAGAAAAATTTAATGAACAACAAGGACATCAATTAAAAAAGAAAAGTCATCTTGAGAAGAAACTCTGATGCGTTTCGTGCATCTACTGCACTTTGTCAAAGAGTAATGACCCTTCTCGGATGCAGGCATTTGAGGGAGATCCTCAACCGGAAGTCCAGCCTATCCCTCGCTCATTGGTTCCTCTGTAATGGTACAAAGACCAATAGCGGAGCATGGCGAGTTGAATGGCAGTTCTAGCGGTGTATAGAGCTCCCTCCTTCTCAATGCACCCTTAGAAATGACACACAATACATACAACAAAAACTTTATCCAGCAGAAGCTGTCTAATCAATGGTCATTGTTAACCCTTCCATATATATAGACTCAAATGAATATAAACTCAAAAGCGTGTGCAATATATGGAGTGGAACAAAAGCACTTATTTTAATGAAAACAGCACTAACTGGAACTATGCTCAGCCAAAGTGCAAGTGGCACAGCTGAGCATATATGGGAGAGCATGACCAATGAGAGAGGGGGGCGGAGTGGAGGCGCGGCCTCTGCGGAGACACGAATAGGAGGTGAGACACAGGAGACAGGTGGGCATGATTAAGAAAGTTGACACGCAGGTTGGGAGCGGTGCACACGCGTCACGTGATGCTGATGCGCGTCGCAAGCGGGGGACGGAGCCAGACTGCAACGTCTAGAAAGCTGCTGCGGGACCGTGCGCGCTGTAAGGACAGCGGGGTTGCGCGAGACATCAGGTAAGGAGGGAGTGCGCCGCTGGGAACGCGCTCCCCGATTCCTTACAGGAATAGACTATCCTGGCAAGAACATAGCCTAGCTAACCATGTAATTAAATACTGGTATAGGCTGGGGAGAAACAAACTACAGTATGCAGAGGGCCATGGTTAACTCCATACACTAGAATCCAAGATCTTAGTTCATACTCCAGACCAGAATTCAGAACCTTACTGACTGATATGTAAAGAGGGAAAATTGTATTCTTTAGTGGCATGGAACGTTTATGTCAACGCAACAACTGAGAAATTGGAGGATTTCATTCTATCAATATTTTCAATTGAGACATGGAGCCACTAGACCAGAAAGTAAGGCCACATTTCTCTCTGACGCGCAATCACTGGAAAACATATTATTCTATAATTCAATTATTAAACAACGAATCTCTAGAATATACATGGAGCGAAATCTAGTATATGGAATTGATGCAAGTCCTCTCTGCTCAAAATGGCATATAGATATCAGTGCCAAAGTAGAGTTTGAGGATTGGCAGGATATTGGGCTTGACATGAATAAAATATATCTATATCCTCCAGCTTCATTCAGTTATCCTATAAAATATTCTATCGTATGCATATATCACTGGCCGCCCTCTCTAAAATGTACCTTCACCTGCCAGACACCTGTTGGAAGCTCTGTGGTGCTAGAGCGTTTTTTTTTTCCATATGTGGTAGACGTGCCCCAAAACGTATATATTCTTGATCAGAATTGCTTGAGAAATCCAAAATATTACCCTGGTTGAGTCCCCTTTGAGCCCTGAGTGTGTGCTATTGGGATGGTAGCCTAGGGGAGCCCAGTGTCAAAAGATACTAAAAGACTCATCAACCACGTGTTTTTAGCACCTAAGCGGTATTGATCACACAGGATGGAAATTCTCCTACTCTCCTATGGTCAGTTGTTGGAGAGCAAAACTATGAGATATGCTAGGATGGAAAAATTTAAATACAGTATATAAGTTCAAAATTCAGTATAGGATATTCATTAAAATTTGGGAAGTGTGCTCATTTGCATGTCATTTCCCAGAATCCCTTGCTGCAGTGGAAGCACTGTATGCAAGGTGATAATGGTGAAAAGCAGGGTTGCAGACTTGTCTAAGATTAATGGGTAATCAAGTGATTTTTTTATTTGCTATATGCTTTACGGTGGAGGGTTTTTCGTCAACTTTTTCACCCACCATAACTTATCTAATGTGTGGTGAAACCAACCCAGACTTAAAATTAAGCCAGTACAACCAGCCTCACACTGATGAGACCCAAAAGGTTGAAACAGTGGTCTGTAATCGCTTCTCGGCCTTTTGGTTACGATCAAGTGTAGTGTCTATCCTGTCTGTGGCAGGAGTAAGATGGATAGTGGCACACATTTGGTCCTCTGGCCTGGTCGAGAGGTGGGAGGTGGGATGAGCCCAAGATTTATTGGACCCATGCACCCCGGCTGAAGAAGACACAGAGTGTGGGGGGGGTTCTTGGTACAGTTCCGTCTGTATGAGGCTCACTGTAGGCAAGTTATGCCCTTCCGAAGCTACAGATGGTACGTGGAACAGTTCCCAGCATTGGACCCTGGATTCTACGGATCTACTTCCCTCATTCCCGTCATCCCTGGGCCTTCTGGCTAAGGGGGACAACATTTTTTAACCTGCCTGGCCCATCAGGGCTGGGGTGTTCAGGCATAGACATGCAGCACTTGGTGTCCTGCTATAGTCGCTGTAGGAGTGCACCCACTTACACATAGCACTTACCTTGTGTGTGTATGCGGAGGAAATTTTGATTTGCTATATGGTTTACGGTGGAAAGCTTTTCGTCACCTTTTTCACCCTCCATACCTTATCTAATGTATGTATATATATATATATATATACACACACACACACTATATATTTATATATTAACCAAAACATGCAGAGAGTAGACACTCTTGAATAAATACAACTGGCATAATTTGGCATGTGCATGTTTCAGTAGGTAGAAGTTAAAAAATACATCATCAAGGCAACTGAAGCCCTGATGAAGGTCACATGAGGGGATCAAAACATTGGATTATGTGGACTCTAATACACTTACATTTATTACCTACCTTTGTGGTGCTTTATTCCTTCATCTGGTGCATACCTGTGATGTTTTTTCTGGATACATGCCTGTGTGATATATACACACACACACACACACAAACATGTATTATGTATTTATCCGATTCTTCCTTTTGGCAGCCAAGGGATGCATATATATAAATTAGACAATGTTGTGTCATTAAAAAAAATCATATGAAAATGAAGAGATTAGTAAATTCAAAAAGGTTATATTGAGGTTTTTACCCATTAATCTATTATTGCTATACCATACACCTTCTGGTAAAACAAATACGATGGTAATTTCTAGCTTGTTAAAAAGAAACTGACATTTAATACAATGAAGCATACAAAATAATTGAAATTAACATGCATCTCAATAAGGACAATTTGGGACCAGAGCTCTTAGGTCCAAAGCTACTAAACAGAGGTAAGATTTAGCAATTTAGTCATTTTGGGCCCTTATCTTCCAGGGAACTTTTACATGGGAGAGAGTATAAAAATGAAACATTGTTCAGCTAAGTATCAGAATCTCCATGATATATAGGCCCTTCCTTATTCAACATGATGTGAAGCTGCTTTCCATGCTAGAGAAGATATAGGGGCTTATTGTACTGTATATGCGCCAGAGTGGACGATCGAGCCATTTTCAGACGAAATTCCCCATTGAAGTTAATCAGCCGTTTCGGCGGATATAGATTAAGCCCCATTGTCTCATTCATTTGAATGCTGTCAATCTCTTCTCCAGCACAAGGAAGCGGTGTTACAGCATTTTCAACATGGGCCATAGAGAGAACCAAACATTTGCCTGGCCGGCTGCTGTATTCATGTTGTTATATCACCTGCTGTATCTTCTGACTCACAGTAATGATGGATAGAAGTGCCCATCACCACAATGTTTTCTCTATAGCGGCTAATCAGGGCTGAGTAGTTGGATTTAGAGATTACTTTGCTGGAAGAGAAGGCTCTGTATGTAAGGATATTTCTTTTGCTCTCTCCACCCTTTTAAAGCTGCAGAACAAGCAATATCCTACATGTGTGTTTTAGTTTTTAATAAATCAGTTCTGTACTATGTGAAAATACTTTTGAAATTTCTTATCTTTTAAACAATTTTGAATGACATTTTTAATGTATTATAATGTAACAAGCATTTTTTGTTCCTGTAGCAACCATTTACACAGTCACATCCCCTTCCTCTTCTGAAACAGGCTCTGACACGCCCCTTTTTGAGCCCTGCCCTCTCTCTAGCACTAGTAACTGCCTGGTCACATGATCTTTCCCAGAGAACTTTACATCTTTGGTCCTCTTCTGCTGCACTGACAGCCATTTAGTGAACCCCTGAGTCGAATCTTCACCAATCGATAACAGGAGAACTGATCGAACGGCAACTTAGCTAATTACTTATCATTGATGTACATATTAAAGGGTTTTGTTTTTTTAAACGGCTGCTTGGACTGATGCTAAGGTACAAAGTATTGATCTAATTAGTAACATGTTAATTTTTAACAGGTGCAGAGAATAGATATCAACCAATTGTGTTATATTTTATCAACGTCGGTGACATCTAGTTTGCTACACATTGTCTTCTAAATAAAAGATCAATATACTGAGATAATCATTTATTCATATATCCTATTTCTGTGAATATGTGAACAGTGCAACAGGAGTGTTTATAAATGAGTTACAAACATGATGGAAGCAGCCATTATAACTGACGTACAGTAAATATATCATTTTCTATTTTCTTAAAACATTTTGAATGAAAACTGCGGTAATCTGACTAGTATAAGGAATAAGCAGTTGTTTACTATCTTTGTTTGAAGATAAAACATGAACCACTGCTGTTAAATGGGCCAAGCATAAAAAAAACATGAAATGTCCATGTTTAAATTAGTTTTAGGGATGCCGGTTTCACCACCGACTGATGTTGCACTTCCAGTTAAAACCTATGAAAACTGGAAATGAAGCATCATTTCCTACTGAGTTTCACCTCCTGTAGCAGCCCAGCCACAGGTGGGAGACACAGACAGCACAAGGGGAGTATGGAAACTAATAGAAGTGCATGGATAAATACCCAAATCAATTTTCCAATTGTTATCACTGATAAACACTGTGTGTTGGTAAAATACACAAACAGAAAAAAAAAACTAAAATAAACACTGATTTAACAAAACAAATAAACACTGGCATTAGGAATTCCTAATTACTTATAATAGAGATGACACCACAATCTGGATCAGGATAAAATTAATTTACAACCGTGTGGGAATTACTCTATAGACGAGTCATCAAGGGCCGCCAACGGGTCAGGTTTTCAGGATATCCCTGCTTCAGCACAGGTGGCTCAATCAGTGGCTCATTCATAATGACTGCACCACCTATACTGAAGCAGGGATATTCTGAAAACCTGACCTGTTGGTGGCCCTTGAAGACTGCATTTGTCTACCTATAGACTTCAGGAAGGTACAGCGAAAATCTTTAAAGTCACCACTAGCCTGTTTCCTCTTGTAACAGGATCAGCCTCTGTATTAGCCCAACCAGCATTAGCTGCGGCCCCGCTGCACCCGCGTCTGCGAGGCAGGCGGCGCGTGCAGCCGAGCCCCCGGTCTGCAGTGGGCTTCTGGGGGAAAGACAGGGGGGGGTGGCTGCAGTGAGCTGCAGGAAGAAAGATGGGGGTGGGGGGGAGTGTTGGGAGCGTGGCCGTGATGTCACCTGGCAGGTTCGCCCTCATTGTCTGACCCGTGGGGGGCGTGGCCTAGCGCTCCGTCGCGACTCCTGCTCTCAATTTTCTTGAGAGCAGGAGTTTCTGTCGGCGCAGCGCGGCGGCCCCCCCCCCCCCCACAGCGGGCCCGGCCCCATTGTGGGGCGGCTCTTGTCCCTGCAGCGTCCGCCACAGTGGGCACTGCAGAAGCCAACGGGGACCTGGCCTTATAATTATCACCCCGTATGGAAGGCATAACAGAACGACTTTAGAATGAATGGACATGAAGGCCATTAACTCACTTGTTTAAGTAACAACCCCTACTACAGGTCAAAAAATATTGGCAGAGGAATTTATAGGAATCTTATACTTTGACTTTTTTATATTTGCTGTGTACAATGTTCTTCTGTAATTAACAGAAACCGGGCCCAAACCATAGCATTGTACCAGCAGAGGGCAGCTGTGGCTGCTACTCCTGGGGAAGAAAAACGTAAACTCAGGCAAAATACTGTACATGCAGCCTCAGTAGTTTCAAACGCAAACAAAAAACAGCTAAGAAAACATACACATGTAAATTAAATTAAACACACAAGTGCTCTATATAAAAAAAGGTACCAGGCAATCTCAACATAATAAAATGCAATAAACGTCAACAGATGTTTTGCAAGTTGTTAACTACTTATGCAACTAAAATAGAAGGTCTTACGTATATGATGTCCTGATGACAATATTATTACTTTACAACTCTAGCACTTGGTCCAGCCCACTGCAAGTTTACTACGCTAGTGCCCTGAATCACAATGCTCTCTTTGAAGGATTAGCAGGATTTCTTACTTTGTAAAGCTGCACAACAACCCCCCCCCCCTTTCAAAAATGTACTCGCTGCACTATATAATAATCCTCAGCAGATCTACACTCTCAGGTTTTCTAGAGCACCCTGTTCCCTCTAGGAAATGTAACTCAAGACAACCACAAAACATGGGCTCATAGGCAGGTTCTGACATGAATGTAGTGTCCTCTCCCACTGTAACTCCCAGTAATAAGCGGCGAGAGAGATACTTTCTCACAACAAGGGTCAAAGGGAACAAGGGTTAGAAGTGGTGTAACCATTGAGGGGGCCCCAATAATGTTTGTGAGGTTCCATTTTGTAAGTAGTAGAATCTTTGTAAGACTGGATATCTGTGGTCGTGCCCAGAACTATTTTATTTTGCCATATGAAGATTTAACAGCGGTTCACGAACAAGAAATGCAGATTTCGGGATAAATGTAATAACTCGATGCCAGCCCTGGCCCATCGATAAAACATCTTAATACGGGGGGAGACTGTATCGGGCATCAAGGGGGGAAACTTCATGCAGAGTAAAAGCAAATGAAAAGAAAGAGCTGAGAACTTCCTCTGAGGTTTGAGCACGGTAGGAAAGTCTTTGTGGTCATAGGACGTGTGGGATCAGGCTGAGCGAGTCAGACAGGAAGCATCGGTGAGCATTCGCTGCAGGGATTGGGAAGGTCCAGGCATGAGCCAGGATGATAATATCTATGGGCGGGAACACATGTATAATTATAATCTCCCTATCATCGCTGACGTATGGTTCTTAAGGTTGCTCATAGTTTAAGTTTCTCGATACCTAGCAGGCCAGCCGAAATAAATGGAGTGCCCGGTGTTTCCAAGTAAAAATCAAGGAAATGTGCGTTTGTTAAGGAATAGATTGTAATTGTTGGTGTTATTATTCAGTTGGCAATTTAGAAGACAAATGACAATATAAATGACATAATAGTCATATATAGAAGAGTCATATAAAAAGAACATAGTATGAAAATGGAATCATTGCCCTAAAGAGTTTAAAGTCTAAGGCGTGTAATATAGCGCGCGCGCTAGTTGGAATTGGCTGTGTTAGCCAGACGTTTCTATACTAGGGACGCGCGCACGGCGGTGAGCGGTGGCACAGCAGACCAGGTAAATTACAATAAAATTGTATTTTCGCGCAGCTGCCCGCGCCGCGAAACGAATCACAGCGCGGCCTAATGCTGTGACGTCAGAGTCAAGCCCCTTAACCGGGCGCGTTACCGCTTGCAGCCTACAAACTAAACGTGCACGCGCAACGCCGGTCGCGCGTCCGCACGCGCAGCAGCAAGAACCATAAAACAAGCTTTAGCCAGTGGTGCTCAACTCTAATCCTCAAGAACCCCAACAGGTCAGGTTTTTAGGATATCTAAGCTTTAGCACAGGTGGCTCAGTCAAAGACTGATTGAGCCATCTGTGCTGAAGCTGGGATTTCCTGAAAACTGACCTGTCGGGGTGGCTTGAGGACTGAAGTTGAGCACCCCTGGTCTAAGCAATGCATTGGGAACCAATGACACATTTATACATCTAAAGACATTAAACCAGTAGGCTGTCTTTGTGAAAACGGAAGTGATGGTTATGTGAGGAACCTGTCAGGAGGAGTTATCTGTATTGTGGTGGATTCCAAAAGTGGAAGGTCACCACCAACAAATGTCATTGCTGACTGTGACACAACACTTTGTTTACCTGGCTACAGCATATCGGTCACGATGAATTTCACATTTTGTAGCTGCAACATTACACCAGTTTTATTATTATTATTATTAATAATTGGGTATAAATAAAGTATCAATAAATACATTTTATACACATTGTAACACACACACACACACACACACACACACACACACACACACACACACACACACACACACACACACACACACACACACACACACACACACACACACACACACACACACACACACACACTATATACACCATGCACATTATTTAAGTTATGATGGGTGAAAAGGGCAACAAAAAACCTCCAACCGTGGAGCTTTTTGTTGCCTTTTTCACCCACCATAACTTAAAATGTGTATGGTAAACATATCCAGCCTTAAAAATGGCAAAGCAGTACAACCAACCTCACACTGATGAGACCCACAAGTTCAAAACAGCTGTCCTGTGAGTGGTTTATATTATCTATATCTTATTTGTCTTTTCATTTCAGTGGGGGGGAAACATTAACCCTATTTGCTGTCTAATATAATATAATTTCTAAATATTTGTTAATTTTTCTTCTTTTTATAAGAGTTTTCCCTGTTTTTTTTTTGTTTTTTTTTAAATATTATTGTTACCCAATTTTGTTATCAAGCTCAAATCTAGAAAGGTGGAAAACAAATAAGAGTCATATAACCTGGTAAACAACACTCTTATAAACTACAAACAGAAGGAATTCTCCCGGTGTGTCCAGATCTTCCATAAGTTCACAAATATTCCAGTAACAATTCCCTGTTATGTATACAGATGAAAACTGCATTAATATATGATGCAGTGAATGCCCTGCTCAAACACACAGGAGAGGGAAAGGGGAAGGAATTCCCTGTTACAATTGTCACAGAACAGTGAATGGTCCAAACTCTTGTAAAGAAAAACATTGGATCACCACAAAATAATATAGTTTGTTTCAGCGATGTAATACACCACTACACGCCTTATTTTCAGCCAAATCTCAGTCTGATCCATTTAAGGATCAAAAGTTACAAGCTGATGAAATGGTTTATTATAGAAGACTAGCTGAGAGACCCGGCGTTTGCCCGGATGTAAATACGTAATAGGTCGTATTATTTATAAATCGTGGAACAATAGGTGACTATTTGTTGTAAAGGTTGGATAATAATGTGAAAAGAAAGATGGAAGAAAATGTAATACGATGTTGTATAAAAATGGTTTATCTGTAAACACACACGTATACACTCACACACGTATACACACACACATGGAGACATACACACACACACATGGAGACATACACACACACACATACAATGTATACACACATGTGTGTGTGTGTATGTCTCCATGTGTGTGTGTGTATGTCTCCATGTGTGTGTGTGTATGTCTCCATGGTGTGTGTACGTGTACATGTGTGTGAGTATATGTGTACATGTGTGTGTGTGTACGTGTCTACGTGTACATGTGTGTGTGTGTGTACGTGTACATGTGTGGTGTGTGTGTGTGTGTGTGTACGTGTCTACGTGTACATGTGTGTGTGTGTCTACGTGTACGTGTGTGTGTGTCTACGTGCGTCCTGTGTGTAAGTTGTGTGTACGTGTGTACGTGTGTGTGTACGTGTGTGTCTACGTGTGTGTCTATGTGGTGTGTGTGTCTACGTGTGTGTGTTTGTGTATACGTGTGTGTGTTTGTGTCTACGTGTGTGTGTTTGTGTCTACGTGTGTGTGTTTGTGTATACGTGTGTGTGTGTCTACGTCTGTGTGTGTGTCTACGTGTGTGTGTGTGTGTCTACGTGTGTGTGTGTGTCTACGTGTGTGTGTGTGTCCCTGTGTGTGTTTGTGTCCCTGTGTGTCCTTTGGCCCGTGACTCCGCCTCAGGGAAGGGGGGGGGGGTGGGGGGGAGGTGGTGGGAAGGAGGGGGGGGGAAGGGGAGGTGGGGGGGAGGTGGTGGAATGGGGGGGGGGGTGGGGGGAGGTGGTGGAAGGGGGGGGGTGGGTGGGGGGGAGGTGGTGGGGAAGGGGGGGAGGTGGTGGGAAGGGGGGGGGGTGGGGGGGAGGTGGTGGGAAGGTGGGGGGAGGTGGGGGGGAGTTGGGAAGGGGGTGGTGGGGAGGTGGGAAGGGGGGGTGGGGGAGGTGGGGAGGGGGTGGGGGAGGTGGGAAGGGGGGGTGGAGGTGGTGAGGAGGTGGTGGGAGGTTGTAAGGGGGGAGTGAAAGGGAAGGTGAAGGGGGGGTGAAGGGGAGGTGAAGGTGGGGGTGGAGGGAGGTGAAGGGGGGGGGTGGAGGGGAGGTGAAGGGGGGTGAAGGGGAGGTGTGAAGGGGGGGGTGGAGGGGAGGTGAAGGGGGGGTGGAGGGAGGGAGGTGAAGGGGGGGGGGGGTGGAGGGGAGGTGAAGGGGGGGTGGAGGGAGGTGGAAGGGGAAGGGAAGTGGAGTGAGGGGAGGTGAGGGGTGGGTGAGGGAGGTGAGGTGAGGGGGTGAGGGGGAGGTGAGGTGAAGGGGGGTGAGGGGAGGTGAAGGGCGCTCCCTCAGCCGTCCGGCCGCTCACTCACACCGTCCGGCAGCTCCTCACCCGTCCGGCCGCTCCCACGTGGTCTGAGGCGGGAGGCAGCTTGTTGTGGCCGCTCCCCCGCTGTGTCCCGGGCGCTCGCTCCCCCGCTGACTGTAGCGGCGCCAGGGGGTGGAGGGGAGGTGAAGGGGGGTGAAGGGGGAGGTGAAGGCCGCTCACTCACCCGTCCGAAGGTCCAACGTGGTCTGAGGCGGGAGGCAGCTTGTTGTGGCCGCTCCCCCGCTGTGTCCCGCGGCGCCTGCGCGTCGCTCGCGTCCGCTGACTGTAGCGGCGCCGGGGGGGGGGGGGGGGGGGGGGGGGGGGGGTGGTGGGGGAGGTGATTTGAAGGGGGGGTGAGGGGTGGGTGAAAGCCGCTCACTCACCCATCCGGCAGCTCCCTCACCCGTCCGGCCGCTCCCACGTGGAACTGAGGCGGGAGGCAGCTTGTTGTGGCCGCTCCCCCCGCTGTGTCCCGGGCACTCGCTCCTCCGCTGACTGTAGCGGCGCCGGGGGGGGGGGGGTTGAAAGCGCGGGAGACACGGGGAGAGGAGGAGGCTGATTTCGGGGAGGAAGAGGCGGAGGCTCCGGCGGG